>NC_081769.1:20624371-20998121 GCF_963082965.1 Carassius carassius | reverse complement strand
TCCAAAACCCTCCCCACTATGTACTCTTTTTGGACCCCGCCTGGTAATGGCCAAACCAACCACTTATCCTCGCCCACAGCCTGAGGGTGCAAGTTTTGAATTAGAAGGGCATTCTGGAAATATCGGCCGACCAACAGGGCGGTTTGGTAGAGCCTGCAGACGAGGTCCTATGAAAATGGAACGGATCAAAGTCCTAACTGGATCAGAAATCGAAAGTGACTTTCAAGAGCCAGAGACCATGGACTCAAGGGTGGTAATGGGCCAAGAGGCATTGCTGAGAAACATGGAGACACAAAGTGGAGTGCTGCTAGGAAAGCAGATAGGACACCAGCCCTCAGAGCCTTCCATGAAATGTCATATTGGGGTAGATGAAAACACAAAACTAGACACTGGTCAGGAGAGTTCTACTGTAGATCAGGTTAAGAGTTTGACTTCAGTTCCAGAACAAGAGAAATGCATGGGTCAGATACCTGAATATCAAGTCCTAGAGTCCAAAGTGAGAGATGCTGAATTGACAGACAGCAGTACTCTTTTCCCAGACAATGAGGGAGAGCCAGTGTCTATATCTCAGGGTGAAGTGCCTTCCTTATCATTTTCAGAACCTCCCTATGTTGTTGACCCACAGCGCATTGGTGTCCTTCCGGGACTGGATCCTGATCGCTACTATACAGCCCCTTCCACCCCCATTAAGATGGCTTACTGTTCACATCTCAAACAACAATGGCGCCCAGGGAGCCCGAGCCAAAGTCAAGGTTCCCCAACTGATGAGTCTGATCTGTGCTCCCCTCCTACCTCTCCCTCTGGTTCCTACATGACTGCTGAGGGAGGCAGCTGGACTTCATACACCTCCAGCACCTCCCACTCATGCTCTCCAAACTTAACAGCTGAGGCAGAGTTGCAAGAAGCTCCTGCTTGCTATGTGGGTTCCCTCTCAGAGATTGGCGACGAGGTTGGAGATGATCGAACTGGTAATGAGAGGGATGCTTGTCTGGGTAAACCTGATTTGCCAGAGTTGCTGGAAGATGTGCCCTGTGAAGTGGATATACTAACAAGGGACACCTGTATTCCTCATTGGGTGACAGAACATGATTCCACACAAGACAGCAACAGCAGCAGGAGAAGAACGGACTGCCAGGAGGACACAAAGGTATCTGAGGGCTCTCTGAGGCCAAGCGATTTCCAGAGAGCCCTTGATGCAACTGAAGCTTTTAGTGATTCACAACAAAGTATTGAAATTGATTTCAATGCCTGTTTCTTAGAGCCATCTGTGAGCCTGGATCACTCCCTAACACCAGACAATAATGCAACTGGAGCACTGGATACAAAGAGCAAAACCCCTGTCTCCCACTCTCCAGAGACTGTAGACATAAAAAGTAATAGTTTATATCTCGAGATAGGTTCCTCTGCTCCTCTGTGCCATGGCTATTCTAGAGAGGATGAGCTTGAGAGTGATGCGATGATTCCTGCTTCTATGTTGCCATTCCATGGAAGCCTGATATTCCAGGCAGATTCCATGGATATAACCCTGTTCCCCACTGATAATGAGCAGGGGGATGACGTGGATGCATATGCTGCTGGAGAGGAGGAAGCTGATGTAGATGAGTATGATGATGAGGATGATGAGGATGAGTGTGATGATGAAGATGTGGATAATGACAAGGCAAAGCAACAAGAGGCAGCTTCGAGGGTTGGAAAGGAAGTGGAAGACCCAAATGAAGATAACACCTCTACATCTTTCCTAAATTCCCTTTCAGAGAACTCAATAAACGAGGGTGTAGATGAGTCCTTTGCTTATCAGGATGACACTGAAGATTCAAGTGATTCCAAGTCTTATAACGGGGATGAAAATGACCATCTGTACTGCACAGAGAAGCATGCTGAACTCTCCCAACAGTTCCCTGGGCCAGATGAACCTGTGCAGTCAGTAAGCCATGCTAAGCCCAAATCTTTTGGCAGTGAGAGTGAAATAGTGATATCCTCAAGATCATCTGAGCTTCCACATGTAGAACTGCAAGGGAATCTGGCAGACTGCAATGTTCATGGGGAAAGTGTAATCGCACAACAAATTTCAGAAACAAATTTGCTGAAGGGTGAGCTTTCAAAAGAATCAACTACAGAGATCAAAACAACTGATGAGGAAGGCAAACAGTGTACAGATCCCTCTACAGTCAGGGTAACCTCAGAAAAAGGACAGCAAATTTCCACAGGTGATCCAACATTATCTGTTAATCAAGACAAAGTAGGACAAAATAATAGTCCCGTTGAATCCTGTGTAGCAGGTGCTACAGCTTCTGACATTTGCTTCGAGACTAATGTAGATGATAGCCAGGAATTAGATCAGAAAAATGCAAATAGTATGGAGTTGGACACATTATTGCAGTTAGCAGAAACTGCAACCAATGACCTAAATAAAGGAGTCCCCCAACTAACATACCTGGATGACTGCAGCCCCACAAACATTCCAGTTTGTGCCTATCCTGAACTGTGTGAGGTGCCAGATAACTTAACATCAACAGATGTTTTACCATTTGAACGTTCCATGAATCAAGATAATCTGACAGAGAATCAACCTGGCAATGATGATGTAAACCATAGCTCTCAAAATATGTCCTGCTCCACATACAGCAGACTTGTCATTTCACCAAAGAAAGAGAACTCTGAGAGCAGTATGACAGAAAGGGGACTTTACGCTGACAGCTGGACACCAAGGGATCCCCTGTCTTTAGGTGAATGCTGTGACTTTGAGGCTGAAAATCTGCTCATGTGTGAGATAGCTAGATCAGTGCACAGTAAAGGTTTGCCAGTCGCTCATAACATTGCCACTGGAGAAGACAACATGGGTGATGATGAGGACAACAACCGATATTGTGACCTCCAAGAGAAAATGGCAGACATTGATGTTGGTGTGGTTGAGTCAAACATTGTCAGCTGGAGATCAATTGAAGATCTTTCAGAGGCAGGAGGGGGTGAGGATGATGCAAATAACCTTCAAAATCCAGAGAGCAATCCAATTATACATTGCAGTTCTGATAAGTGTCTGGTGCAATCGTGGAATGATCCAGAAAAAACATTCACGCCCTTAATCGTGAGTGATCCATCAGACCTAACATTGAATATGCTTTCAGATGATGGGAAAGATGGGAAAGATCAAACTACAAATAGAGACTTCAACATTCCAGAGGATTTATCTTCAGACACATTAAGGAAAGAAAGTGATGAAATAACTTCTGAACACTCTGAGGAGCTGGAATCTTGTCAAGAACCTGATAATGTTATGTTAATAGCAACCATCTCCCCAGAACAAACTGATCAGAGTGAATCTTCTACAAAAACAGTAATTTCTAACCAATCAGATAATCTTAGTCCAGTTTTAAATCAGGGTAATTCAAATTCTCAACAGATTACCTTAACAAACACTGACTCTGGCTCGGAAAACAAGCTCACATTCAACTTGCAAGGAGGATCGTTTGGCACCTTCACATTCAGAAAGAAACCAACTGATTTAAAGATTGTTGACTCCTCAAAATTAACAATTATCCAACAGATTTCTGTCTCACATAAAGAGACAAATCCCTATGATGGTTCTTCAAATGAGGTTGTGGGGGAGAAAGTAATTCAGCTGAGAGAACACATCAAAAATGAAACCGTAACCGATGAAGCTAAAACCACTGATACACAACTTCAGGAACAAGCGACTACAACTGACGTTCAGGATCAGGAGATAGATCAATCAGACTCCCATGAGAAGGGAAACGAGGGACTGAAAACTTGTCAAAATAGAGAAGAACAAGATTTTACAAAGAATGTTTCGTTTCTGGAGCAGAACAAAACTCTTGATGATGATGGTTCACATAAATCAGGTCTTTCTCAAGCTGACAGTGATGAGGCAACACCAAAAACAGCACAGATTGCTAATTCAAGTCATGCCAGAAAACCAAAGGTAATTGATGCCCTTAAAACCAACATTGCAGATTTAGCCTCAATGGACAATGAAAAAATCCAGTGCCAAGGAAAGGAAATGGAGACTACAGGTAATCAAGCGCCAAGTTTTGATAGATTTTCAGTGAGAGAGGAATTTGGTGAAACTCATCAGAAAGAGGATGACTCTATAACGGAGAACTGTGAACTTGATCAAACACCAGAACAATCCATTTTTAACTCCCCTGACCCTAACTATATTGATCCAAAAGAGTCTGTTCATACAGAGCCAGTGGTTGTATCTCAGACAACAGACCTTACGAGGCCAGATAGGCAGAAAGAACTTCCAGACAGTTCTTTGAGCAGAGTAAGTTTGACAGAAAGCACAAGAGACATCAATGACAATCACCTAGGGGGCAGTTCATCGTGTATAGAACAAGACAGGGTTTCTCCAAAATGTTCATCCACCATTGTCCAGGAGGAAGATCTCTCTACCCCCGTTCAGGAGTCACAGCCCATTCATGACATCTCCCAAACATCTGCTGCCTTCTCACATACAGCTCCAGACAGCAAACCCAACCAACCTGACTATCAAAGTCTCTGTCGGACTCCTGGAATAACCAGTTTGAAATCAGCAGCATGGGAAACAGTGGAACAAACACAAACTTTGGTTCCTATTCAAGACATGTGCGATCATGAAAGTGAGAGAACAGCCATGACAACAAAATCATGCAGACATGAGAATCCTCCAGGTAAACTTTAGATTGTTTCCTTAGTTTTTGAGTTAGTTTCATCCTAGGAATCATTAGTATTTAACTGTAGACATGTCATGTGTTTTTTTTCTTGAATAGAATGGAAGGGTCACCGAACAGAACAGTCCCAGTCAACAACATCCACTGGACAATCAGACAGTAACCATGCCCAAAGAACACGGAAAAAGTCAGATGAAAGAGAGATGCTACCCTGCTTAAGTCCAAGACCAGACTCCCTCATAAAAACACAGCAAGCTGAGCGACAGAGCATAGAGCGAGGCGTGTGCCCAATCAGCTACAGATCAAAAGGCAGAGAGGACTTGGATCTCCCATTCAAAAACAATAGTATGTTCATCATCTGTTTTAGCCATAAGGCATCAGCATCTTTCCAAGTACCTTCTCTAGCAAAGCAATTTTAGTGTTTATTTGTTTTTCTTTCCTTTAGTAGGTTCAGGTAATGAAACCGACAGTGATGGCTCAGTACCTGAGCTAGAGGAACCCAGTGGGACATTGCTGAGACCCTCAAATCCACAGGTGGGCTGTATATTCATGAGTGATCTTGAGTGAATTGAATAAAACTCAAAATTGTCAAACTATCACAATTGCATTTCTTACAAATAACTACAAGTTGGCATAGCAGTAGTGCATGTTAAAATACTAATGCTACTCTGTAGTAACCTTTGCGGTGTAAACTATGAGTAAAGCAACATGCACAATACATAACACTAAATGCTTTTTCTTATCTTGATTTAAAACACACACATACACTTAAGGAGAACTGGACAGCTATAAATGTTAAAATTAAGTAAACCGGACAAGCAGCAATTAATTGAGTGCAGCAGAGCATATGTTGGAAGCATCAACAAAGATATACTTGCATGCATCATTGCTAAAAAAATCTATATATTTTTTAACTTTTAAGTCTAGTTGGATCTACTGAATGAACAATGTTTGGTCCTACAATGCTCTCTTTTTCCTTCATATCTTCTTTTTTCATAGCTCTCACACTCTCCTGCTGATGAGTCAATGAGCAGAGCCAAACAGAGTCGAAGTGAGAAAAAAGCAAGAAAGGTAGGAATGCAAATGCAGTTTCATGCAGTTTTAAGACTCACTGTATTGTGCAAAATGTCCCTGACCTACTCTCTCTTCCTCCATGTGGCTGTTATCATTACAAGGCGATGTCAAAGCTCGGGCTGAAACAGATCCACGGAGTGACACGCATCACCATTCGGAAGTCCAAGAATATTCTCTTTGTTATTACACGTCCAGATGTGTTCAAAAGTCCTGCCTCGGATATTTACATAGTCTTTGGAGAGGCCAAAGTTAGTATTTTCACATAATTTTGTTTATTGCATATGCAAAGATACCTTACAAAATCTGGCTACAGTGGCACAGATTTCCAATTGCAAGATGGATATTTAAATATTTATATCTGTTCATTGATCTTCATCTGTGCTTTCTGTCCGTCTCTTCTTCTCAGATTGAAGACCTGTCACAACAAGTACACAAGGCAGCAGCAGAGAAATTTAAGGTTCCTCTTGACCCCTCACCTCTGGCATCAGACATCACACCAAGCCTGACAATAAAAGAAGAGAGCGAGGAAGAAGAGGAGGTATAAATCTTTCATTTCCTCCATTTAAAGGATAGTTCACCCAAAAAAAAAAAGTACATTCTGTCATATATTTTACTCAGCTTCATCTCATTCCAAACCTTTGTCTTTCTTGGTTCTGTGATGAAATAATGTCAGTAAATAATGACACCATTTGTGGATGGCCATTTCTTTTTAGAAATATGCTTGAATGAATAAAGCAGTTAAATTAAGATGAACCATATTCTCTTTGTCTGTTTGTAAGCTGGATGAGGGTGGGCTGGAGCAGAGAGATATCGAATTGGTGATGGCACAGGCCAATGTGTCTCGAGCTAAAGCAGTCCGTGCACTGCGCCACAACAAGAATGACATTGTCAATGCCATTATGGTGAGTGATTCAGCATTTGTACATTGTCTAATGCCTAATTTTACTCTAGATTCCCTCTAATCTAGCCTCACATAGATGTTTTATTGTTCCTTAATTAAGTAAACAAACTAACCCAAACCATATTTTTGGCATTGTTAACTGTGAAAATAATGTACTGTATTATTATTAAAGGGGTCATCGGATGCGACTTGCACTTTTACAATCTGTTTGAACTGAAATTTGTGTTGTCAGTAAATGTACACAACCACCCTAAAATTATAAAGATCCACAGTGTGTTTATCATTAAATAATTTCCACTTTCTCAAATCGAGCTAATCTCAGATGGTTTGAGATCTCCCATGATAGTTTAATTGACAGTTCCGTTTAAGCACAGACTGGACTGGTGTTTTACCTTAGACCCACCCTGAGCTGTCATCAGTATTCCAAAGTTTACTGCCAACATCTGAGCCGCTGAAGACGCTGTGGATTACATTAGTTTCTGAAGGGAATGCGCCCCCCGATCTACCTAAATGCGTCTATGTTTGCACAAATCATTCATGATCCAGCTTCACCTCCAGTGAGTGAGTGTAAAGTTTTTTTTAATGAATCTTTGCAAATAACAACAATAATGTGCTAGTTAGCGATTTTTGCCGCTAAAACTTACCTTCTCTCAGAGAGCGGCAGAGTGAGCAGAGCTAATTAGCATTTAAAGTGGAATGCAAAAAACAGGGTAAAAACAGTGTTTTACACTACCATTGAGAAATGTTAACCAAACTATGTTACAGACTTTTTATTAAGACCTTAAAGAATCATATCAGCTTGTTGAAAATTGGCATCCAATGACCCCTTTAAGTGAATGCTATTAAAACAAGTTTTGTTTTGTTTTTGAGGTGTTACCGTTGGTGAGGCCATTTTCAGTCATTTAGTTCCTGTAAACAGTGATGGCTCACAAATATAAGCAAACCCTTTGATTGCTGTTTATATTTCATCTTTTATGTCTATTCTCAGGAGCTGACCATGTAAAAGAGGAAAAGACTTCTTCCCCGCCCCCTTGCGTGTTTTCTTCCCTAAGTAATGCTGCTATATTGCGCTGCCCAAACTCCTGCTGAAATAAATCAATTACAACGAGTTGTTCATTTCCCAACACTATTTATGAATCATATAAAGGCACCTTACAAACAAAAATGTATCGTTATACATTTTAAACAAATTTTAATATTGCCTTAATGGCTCAAATGGTAAATCAGAGGATTGTAGAAATAAATGCTTATGTCCTCAAAGCTGATGGCTTGAATCTGACCTGAAGTTTTTTTTTTACTTTTCCCTGGGGTATATGTATATTTATCTTGCAAGCATAAATAGTGCACATGACACTAAAATTCCACTTAAATCAAAGATAATATTTTCTCAATTTTGAATGCAATCATGACATCTGATAGAATATTTGAACACTGTCAATTTTAATCCATATCAATATACTGTACACAAAGAGGACCAAAGTAATAATAGTGAATGATCAGTCTATGATACAAAAGGGATGAACATTACCAAAACTTATTTCTGCAGCATCTCATGTATTTAAATGTCATGTGAGGTCACACACTTCTTTTCACATTCAGCATGAAGAATGCAACCAAAAGAAATATTCACATTAGATTTTAGTGCAATGGAGGTATGTGATTATATCCGTGTTTGCTTTAATCATAAAAATAATTTCTAATACTGTTTTGTTAACATCACCCATAAGCTAACAAGCACACAATGACCACAATAAAAGCATAGCTTTATGGAAAATATAACTAGCATTAGCTTCAACAATTAGTTTACTGAAAGCCTCTTTATATTCAAGTTAATAAAAGCCTAAAAATGTAAAGACAAGCTCTTTATTCAAGTAAGGTTTGTTCATTAAGGCCAACAATTCCTGTGTTTGGACCTCCAGGTAAAGGTCTCTCTGATTTCAGCTGTTCCCCATCCTGTTTCAGTTCCCCTCCCTACCTTCGTTCTCATTGTGTCCAGCTACATTTGGATCAGTTTTTAGGGGGCAGGACATTGGCCTGGAAGTGGCCCTGATTGGTAATGTTGCCAGAAGGGAAATAACGTGCCACTACAAAAGTTGAACCATCGGAGGCCACAGCTTTACCAACACCAAGTTTCTTCGAGCTTTTCCACACCATTGCAGTGAAGTGACCTAGAACAAAACAATGATTCTTTCATTAATTGGTGTATTGCAGCGATGTGTGGTTGTCACAAAGTGTTTATGCTTGTTTGACTCCTATAAACCATTTGGTGCTTGTGTTAGAGCTCAGTTAAATATTTATATGCTGAGAGACAGAGTGGAAACATTTGGGTAGAATAAGAAAATCAAGTACATTTTAATGCCTTTGGCAAATGCTTATCCAAAGCTAATTACTGGTGATTTCATCACTTTGTGTTTACCCCCTGGGAATCAAACCCACAGTTTTGATGTTGACAACACCATATGCTACCAATAGAGTTACAGGAACACCCGTTCCTAAATTCCCAACCACATATTTAAAGGTTTAGTCAAGTATACACGTTATCCACAATCTATATTATCAGTCACTTCAGAAGATTTTGGATCAGCTGCTGTAGAATTGTGACTATCGAAAGTGTTCTGCCCTCTTGAGGTGGTGGCTAGTATTACTCATTTCCTGCAGCTGATGACATGTGAAAAAAAAAGCTTAATTCCAATAGGATGAGAAGCATCTTACAAAAAAAATAAATAAATATATATATATTTATAAACCTTGAAGAATATTGTATTACGCATGTCTGTATGTGTCTTTTATAACCAAATATAACTGATTATGAATATAAAAACTGCACAAGCTGTCAAGCTGACATCATATACAGGTGCATCTCAATATATTAGATTGTCGTGGAAAAGTTCATTAATTGCAGGAATTCAACTACTTCAGTCTGTGTGCGCATTAAATTTAATACACAAGTTTCACAATTTAAGTCTTTGGTTCTTTTAATTGTGGTGATTTTTGCTCACATTTAACAAATACTCACCGATCTCAACAAATTATAATATGGTGACATGCCATTTAGCTAAACAACTCAAAACACCTGCAAAGGTTTCCTGAACCTTCAAAATGGTCTCTAAGTTTGGTAAACTAGACTACACAATCATGGGGAAGACTGCTGATCTGACAGTTGTCTAGAAGACAATCATTGACACCCTTCAAACATTCATTGCCGAAGAAGCTGGCTGTTCACAGAGTGCTGTATCCAAGCATGTTAACAGACAGTTGAGTGGAAGGAAAAAGTGTTAAAGAAAAAGATGCAGAACCAACCGAGAGAACCGCAGCCTTATGAGGACTGTCAAGCAAAATTGATTCAAGAATTTGAGTGAACTTCACAAGGAATGAACTGAGGCTTGGGTCAAGGCATCAAGAGCCACCACACACAGACGTGTCAAGGAATTTGCTGAACCACAGACAATGTCAGAGGCGTCTTATATGGGCTAAGGTGAATAAGAACTGGACTGTTGCCCAGTGGTCCTAAGTCATCTTTTCAGATGAGAGCAAGTTTTGTATTTCATTTGGAAACCAAGGTCCTAGTGTCTGGAGGAAGGGAGGAGAAGCTCGTAGCACAAGCTGCTTGAAGTCCAATGTTAAGTTTCCACAGTCTGTGTTGATTTGGGGTGCAATGTCATCTGCTAGTGTTGGTCTATTGTGTTTTTTGAAAAGTCACTGCACCCGTATACCAAGAAATTTTGGACCACTTCATGCTTCCTTCTGCTGATCAGCTTTTTGAAGATGCAGATTTCATTTTCCAGCAGGATTTGCCACCTGCCCACACTGCCAAAAGCACCAAAATAAAGGTTAAATGACCATGGTGTTGATGTGCTTGACTGGCCAGCAAACTCACCAGACCTGAACCCCAGAGAGAATCTATGGTGTATTGTCAAGAGGAAAATGAGAAACAAGAGGCCAAAAAAAATGCAGATGAAGGCCACGGTCAAAATCTGGGCTTCCATACAACCTCAGCAGTGCCACAAACTGATCACCTCCATACCAAGCCGAATTGAGGCAGTAATTAAAGCAAAATGAGCCCCTACCAAGTATTGAGTACATGTACAGTGAATGAACATACTTTCTGGAAGGCCAAAAATTCACTAAATTTTCTTATGAAGTATTCTAATTTGTTGAGATTGAATTGATGGGTTTTTTGTTAAATGTGAGCCAAAATCACAAAGAAAAGAACTTAAACTACTTCAGTCTGTGTGCATTGAATCTATTCAATATAAGTTTCACAATTTTTGTTGAATTACTGAAATAAATGAAATTTTTCATGACATTCTAATTTATTGAGATGCTCCTGTAAGGAACTTTTCTACAGAGCCCCGCACATAACTTTTCAAGAAAAAAATAAATAAATTGTATGCACAATTTACTTATTCGTTCTCTCGATTTATAAATCAGATACACGATTTAGCAAACGAATTAGTAAATCATGCAGACAATTTATGAATCGAGGGAACAAAATAGCAAATAGTGCACACGATTTAGCCTAATTGTTTTCCTGCATGTCATGTACGGGGCTCCGTACTTTTCAGATTTTAAAGATTACAAATAAATTTTTCTGAGGATTAACAAGCATGCATTAATTGCCAAGTATGTGTGCTAAAAATAAAATAAAAAATTGCCATCCAATCTACTTTCCTGAAGCACTGCAAACCATTAAGATTTAAATTTTGTTTTTCTGAGTACTGAGCAAAGTTGTTAATAAATGAGGTTTGTATTTTTTCTCTGCTAAAAAGAACATCCTAAACCAGGCGAATCTGGTTTTCAGGTTTAAGTTGCTCTTGTTTCTGGTAATTTGACTGATTTAAGGGAGGTTTTGGTCAGTTTAGTCATTCAGTCTGTTATGGAACGCAAGTGAATGAAGTACAAAATCTAGCGTTCCCACACATAAAGACCTTAAGGTGCTGGTTCAGGTGTGCTTGGTAAGAACTGGAAGTAAACTTTGCAGGTAAGTAGATCTCAAGGAGCCCCACTGCTGTAAATACTCTTACCAGTTGCAGAGGAGAATCCTGGCTGGTTGAAGTTGTACTGGTTCCCTTCATTATACCAGCGATCTGACACATCCTTACCTGTCGGCACACAGAGATTCTCATGTGAAATGGAATTATGAAGTACAAATAATAAGTTAATTATTTATTATTATTAATCAATTCAAATAATCCCAAATTCCTTACTCCGTAGAATGTGTATTTATAATCTGGTTGTTTAATTACAATATTATAGTAAATCCATCTGAAGATTCCAGGGTACAACTTGAAGCTTTACATGACACACTATACATTTAGTGACACTTTACAAATGACTCCAGACTGGCCAGACATTACGATCTACGTAGTAATCAACTATAGACTGAACATGGAGATAGTCAATTCATTAGTCCTAGTTGTTGCAAAGAGAAGAGGTTGAGAGTCTGTACTCCTACATCCACGTAAATGTTTCAGATGGACATTTTTAAACCGAAGAAGAGGATTCATACCCGTTTGATCATAAGATGCCCATGCTAAATTTTCTCCACAGTTTCCTCTACTAGACTCAACACTGTGCTTCAGGATTCTGGTGCTTGTGAGGCTCTCAGCATATCTACAAGACACTGAAGAGCATTAAACTGTAGTAAAGATGAAAGCAATGTCAAAGATAAGAAATTAACAGCAAATAGTAGCGCAAGCTTATAAAAGATCTCACCGTGCCGCTTCACTGCTCAGTTTACTGCAGAGTTTTAAAGGAGGGGCTTGATGTTTTCTCCTGTACTCATTATGAGTCTTCAGTACCTCTTCACAAAAAAGCCTGGAAGCTGCAATATCAACAGTGAATCAATAGAGATAAGAAAGTACTGCAATTTTTTCATACAGTTTGCTAAACTCAAACACACGGTCTAAAATATTTATTTCTCAAGGCTAGTACTCGTTTGACAAACAGAGTGGTCCAAACCAGGGCCCTTGATTCCCCTTCATTTGGCTCGGCATACCATTTGAGTGGGGGGGGAAATAGGGAGAAAAAGAAGCCTTGGAGCATATCTTAATTTCAAGCCAATTTATCTATTTATTTTTCAGCATTGAAATGTAGAGAATATAGGTGAATTTGACTTATTTTAACATACTGTAGTTGGATTCACACACACAGTAATGCAACATTTACACAGCCCTCGGTCTGATTTTTGTACCTTTGTGTTAAGAAAAAGAAAAAAAAAAAAAAGTTAAAATGTTTCCGTAGGCCTATATTTCTGCTAACAACATTTCAAAATGTATTTCTGCTAAGAATAAAAACAATAATTACATGTAATTGTTTTGAGCGACAGTCATAGCATTTCAGTCCTATTGATAATTCATCTATTTTTGATAAAGAAGACTGAACGTTCAAAACCTGTGCTCTTGGACAATGGACAAATGTTGTCAAACAGCTGTGCTTGCCTCTATTGCTGAGTCATAAATCCAACTACATGCCACCACTCAAACAAAGCAAGGATTGAGTAGCTAACAATCCCCAGCACACACATACAACGTGATAAAGCTGGCATATACTCAACCTGCACTGACAAAACTTCATTCAAGAGCAGAGGATGGCAGTGACAGACTGAAGAAAATCTATATTTGACAACATCACAAATGCTAAGTGAGACAGGGATTTAGAAGAGGATGATGGTGCACTTACCTGACTTCCCCATGGTAAGAAGACTCCTCTAAGTGAAGTATTTCCCTCACTGTCAGTCCCTGGCAGCTGTTACAATCCTTCACTCTTCTTCCCCACCCGTTTCTCTCTCTTCTCTTTCGCTCTTGTGTTTTTCCAGTAAACCAAGTAGCATCTAGCTTTTCATCCTCTGGAAGCCACACACTAAAACATCTTACAAACAAGCTTCAGTTAGGTCTATTTTAGCATTACCTACAATGCATGCTCTCTTCTTTCTGTTTGGTCTTCACCACACCTCCTTCACTTTCTTTCTCTCACACTTTGTACTGGGCAAAGGAGACTCTCCAGTCAGGACTGTGATGATGACATCATCTGTATGAGCCAAGTGGCCTTATATGGTGTTGGCATTGCTGCTTTCAGCTGGAAGCAGTGAGCTGAAACCACTTACTTGAGTTAAACTAAATGCAAACCGATAGCATGAAATGTGCCGAACAAGATTTTAAAATATTGTAACCAAGCCCTGAATGAAAAGGGTGGATTATTACCTGAAATAAAGATTAAAAACTCAAAACCTGATTTTTTTTTTTAATGATAAAGAAAAAAAAAAGAAAAAAAAGGATATTGTATGTTAGTCATATAGTAAATCAGATTAGATAAAAAAAGATACAATTATACAAAAATTTAGTTTTTATCTGTTATGACCTTGATGCAGATGCTTAAATGCATTTATGTTGTTATTATTAATGATAAAGGAACATACAATTAAAAAAGGATTTGGACATTGTGATAATTTTTTATTTAATTTTAATTATTAAAAATAATGTGATTGTGGATATATGAATCTTCCTTCCCTATCAGATGAAGACTAGGAAGCCAACTACTGTGGTATAGTCATATTTATTGGTTTAGCAATACACCAACTTGACATTAAGTAACATCACTGATCAATGTCAAAATTAGGCTAATCATTTAAAAACCTTAGTGCAAAAAGACATTAGATTTAAGTCAATTAGATTAAAGTCTTTCATTTAAAAAACATAATAAACATTAAAAAAACATGCTTAAAAGAAAAACAATTACAGTTAAAAATCAAAGCAATAAGGAAAGAAAATATCAGCAAGGTTTAAGTAAAAATGTGACTGCAAAATAACCAGCCAGCCAACATAGACCTCTGGTGGAGAGAATTAAAAGTGCATCTTTTAAAAATGTTTGTACAAAATATGTTCGTTGTAGATGTTGTAAATACAATGTGAACATACATGTAAAACGGAAAAGTTAATTATATTTTAGCATTATCTGCATAAATGCTTAATTGGGTTTCATTCTTCACTTAATTGTGTCGATCAGTGCAAAGGCGCATTAGTAATCCCTCAAACAGGACGAAAGCAGATATCTAGATAGTTAGGGTAATCGTTTGCATCATCAGCCTCAGAATGTGTTGATTAGATTTACCCAGATTTACACTGGGTATGAAATATAAAAATCTATAAATGCCTCAAAGTGCCTGAAAAAAAATGACTGAAAAATGCAATGAAAAATGTGTTGCTTTGTAAGTAAGGCTTTGTATTTTTAATGACAGCTGTGAATTTATGGTGTTTAATGAAGGCAACTGGTGTAAATTATGTAACTAGCATGCATAGAATCATTATTTTTTGCAATTCCTTGAGAATGTAATATCTACAGATAGCACAATTATGGCTGCAAGATGTCTGTTAAAGATCTCTTGATCTGAAACACAACTGGTGTGTGCAAACGTCTGACAGACGTCTTTCAGATGTCAGTTTCACATACATTCTAAATCATACACATAAAGACATCAAATTTACGTCCATTTGACATCTGATAGGAAACGTCCAGTATTGCAGATGAGCAAACACTCTAAAAGAATATATCTTGCAGATGTAAATGCAGACGTCAAATAGACGTCTCCATGGTATATGTGCTATGTACATGATGTATGTGCTATCAGTAGTTTCAGTCTAGCCCATTTCGGCCTTAAGATCAGCTAGTACACACTCAGCCTCGTTTAAACTCAGTGGAGTCTCCGGAGGTCTCAGAAGGCACGGCTGAGACACTTCACATGCATTCACCCTTTTAAACAGTCTGTTCCGGTCCACGTTCAACACCCACCCCGGCTCCATGTGGAAAGCTAAACACACATGATCCCAGACGTAGTATTCTTCTTTGTGATGAGGTCTCACATCAATTCTTCCATCAAAGCTGTTCACTTCAAGCCTTTTATTATGGATATCAGAGGGGGCTTGACATCGCCACCACATGACCCCCTCACGGAACCCACACACACCATCACCCTGACTTGGAAGTCGCGTAAAATCATCATAAAGGTTTACGTGCCGAGGATGCACTACAACTGTATATTGAATTTCTTTTTTGAAAAGCAGAGTCTCATACACACGCAGAACTGGACTTTGGTCACCACAAAACTGCTTGCTATAGTGCCAGAGAAGCTCCTTCAGTGAAAAAGTGAAGCAAAAGTTTCCATAGGAAGATTTCTCCTGGAAGGCCTTCGAGTTGGTGAAGTGCTCAAGGACACGTGGCTGGTTGTAAATTTGGGCAGAACTACGATGAGGGAATAAAGATGTGAGGAAACGCTCCTCAGCTGAGGATATGTCATCAGGTGTGACTACAAAACTCCACCAGAGGAAATGGGGCTGATCATTATCTACCAGGTCCGGTGGCTGTCTGAACCCTGAATCAAGAAAAATAGCCCTAAGACCACTTTCTCCAGTGACATGAGACACTTTCTGAACACAGAACTCCACAGATTCAGGATAAGCAGGGATAGTGTTCTTATACAGGTATCCATGCTGTAACTCCATTTCTTTTAGGTCCAACAGACTCAGATGCTGTCGCTTAAAAGTCGTCCGCTCACAATCACGTGCACTTCGACTCATATTCATTTCTGAAACCAAATAAGATGAGAATTAACTTTCCATCTATTTTAAAAGATCAAAGTATTTGAAATTAAATATAACCATCCCGAACAAGCTTGCAATTTATAAGGATGACAATATTTCATTTTCTTGTGTCTCGTCCTCATTTCGTTAGCCTCTAGACCGAAACAAAGTCGCTACTTGGCTCTTACAGTGAAAAAAAAAAGGAACAAAAAAATTGTTAACATGAAATGCTTTAAAAGGGTAACGTTACAAAAATATTGCTTTGCGTTTTTCCTTTTGAGAGATTTCAGTCATTTCACCTACCGTAGAATCATAATAAGATGGCTTTTCATTTCGGTTCAACAGCCTATAATTTACGACTTTGCCGCCAAATTATAAAAACAAGAAATTGCTCGTTCGTGCCAAAACACTGTAGCAATAACGACAATACAGCTATAAAGTACTAGATTCATAATTTAATTGTCAATTTTACCTTATGAAAGAGGCGTTTTAATCCGCTCAATAAACTTTCTGCATTAAAATGATCAGCAGCTTCCACCACTCGCCTCTGATTCAAAGCAAGTAAAGAAGCACGTCACAGTTACGTGAATTGCAGCTGCGCGCGCATTGTGGTGTCAGAAAAACACTGGTAGTGGAGGGAAAAGGGTAAAATCCATGGAATAAGAGAAATGTGCCTTTAGATGTCAGAATCGGAATACAAATAATTTTTATATAATAATGTTGCCAAAGATGCAATTTTAAGAAACGCAGACGTTTAAACTAACATATGGATGAAACCTGCTATGATTTCCCTTTTTTTAAAGTTTCCATGAAATCTAAATTAGTTTTTTGGGTGTTAACCTTAACTAACACATTGATGCTATCTATAAGGCAGTGTCAAAATTTACATTTAGAAGAACATGTAAGAATTCAAAGGTTGCGGTTTCTCTCTTCTGCCAAAATGGCTCAACAAATAATTCCACGTCACATCATACCAAAGAGTATAGAAAGCCCAAGAGGCGAAACTCTGTTGTGTTATGGGTAACAGTCTGTAGATGGCGCTGCGGAGGCGCGGCCGCCATTATGGACTGAAAGCTGCTGAAATCGTTAGCGCAGTTTGAGTGTAGAGGTTTTGCTGTTCGTTTTTAGAAATCTATACAAAACTTGAACTGGCTAGTAGCTGGCTAGCAAGTAGCTGGCTAGTAGTACACTAGTTTCCGAAAGATGGTCAGAGTTCTTTTTTGTTCATGTGTGCATTTGCTAGATTATACACCTTTTTGACTAATGCTTCCATTCTATGTCAATGCCTCTTCTCTCACAAAAAGAAAAAAAAATACAAACAAACTTCTCATACACAAATGCACACACAATAGATGGTGGTGTCTGATTAATTACTGAGATCTTATGGCACCACTTCCATTTTAGTACTGTTTATAGTTCGTGTGTGCACTTGCTAGATTGCACATCTTTTTTTGTACCTTTCCGCCTGTAATAGGACATTCACAGATTGTTTTTGTTCTTGCCATTGAAACGTTCACTGTGTGCACTTTCACTGAAGATGCTGAAAAACAAGTTGTTAATATTTTTGTGATATTCTTATTAAAGGTGAACTGTCTTTTATTTATTTATTTTTCCAAATCATATATATGGTGATGGTGATGTTCACTAATGTCAAAATCAACATTTGAATAAATCTTATTACTGTGTGTCTGCCTATATATATCATTTCATGAATTTCTGTTATTCATATAACAAGGAAAATGCATAATAGAACATAAATATTGATGGATTAAAGGTTTGCAATAATTTTATAATTGTATCTTTGCAAACCGTTAGTGGTAGGCTAATGAAGCCGATTCGGTGGGGGACATACCCTTACAAAAAAGTGCTATAGGAATCTTATATTATATAGGAATCAAAATATAGTAATCTTATAGGAATACTAGGCCTATAGTAATCTGGGACATACTACAGAAGTACGTTAAGACTACTATAGAAATACTATAGCAGCTTTAAAATATTATAGAGGTATTACAGAACATCACAGAAGTATGTTATGTTCTGTAATACCTCTATAATATCCTAGAGCCGCTATAGTATTTCTAGTAGTCTTATAGTACTTCTATAGTAATATTTTGTCCCAAAATACTTTTTTCCTAAGGGTAATTAGGCCATGCATAACCAACACATAGACGTATATTTTCTGTCATTTAACGTCATTTAATGTCGGTCATCCTCAATGTATTTTAAATTGTTTTCATATTTAGATATGACGGCCAGAAAAAATTAAGTTCTGTTAAGTTTTTGTTATGTTAAGTTTTTCAGTGCCATTTCTCTGCGTTTCCTTCAGTTTTCAGTCCATAATGGCGGCCGCACCATCACGTCATGGGGGCAACTGTTGCTATGGAGCGTTCTATTGAGTTTCGCCTCCTGGGCTTCTATACTCTTTGATCATACTTTATCTCCTCATCAAGTCTTTTGACCAATCAATGGATCTCTAGAATCAGAAGCGCCCGCCTCCTGCATTATAACTATAAACCAGTGATCCTTAACTCTGACTCACAAGATCCACTTTCCTGCAGAGTTAAGCTCTAAACCTAATCAAGCACACCTGAGTTTTCAGTGTCTTCAGGATCATGAAAAAAAAAAAAATAATAAAATAAATAAAATAAATCACAGGTAGGTTCGCAGCGCGAGAAACTTGCATTCAAGTCTTCGCTGAGGAGCCAAACCATGTGACCAGCGAAACAGCGATGTGGCACGGGGATGTAACGTCTCCATTCCCTCCTTCAGGGAATAAGGGTTACATATGTAACCTAGACGTTCCCTTTCAGTCGGTCATGTTCGACATTAGGTCAGAAAGAGACTGACGAATGGGGTCCCTACAAAACGCCACATGCCTGTCTTCCAGTGAACTGTATAAGTGATAGCAGCCTGTTGTGAGGCCTGCACGAGTGAGGGCCTATATCAGACACAGAAGACACTGGGTAGCATGTTCCAGCTGGATGTATGTTAGCAGACTGTCTGCTCATAGGAGGACTTCCAAGGGCAGATACCAACCATGTGGGGGTGATACAGATGAATCTCTGAGGTACTCAGCCCACAGGGTGGAATGTTTCAACGACAGATGGCAAGGTGGCTTGCCAAGGGAAAGACACATCCTACCAAGAGACTTACTGTGGAAACACAGACAAGAGATTGCACAAAAAGGGCAAATCACAACACATGGAGACACCTAATACAAAACAGGGGCTGACCAATAGGGCATGCACGCAAGTTCTGGACATCAACAGTGCTGGAGGAACCTAGTATTCTGCACTGAGGAACTCCGCTGAGGGGAATAGAGCATGCATCCAGTCCGTGGAGTGGAATGGCGTAGCAAGCGGATTGACACAGAGCAGGTACACAGAGATTATAAAAATCTCACAAATGTATTAGGTGTCATCCAGCCTGCAGCTCTACAGATGTCTGTTAGCGAGTGAGTGAGTTGAGTGAGCTCTCACCCCTAGGGGGCATGGCAGGTCTAGAGTCTGATAAACCAGAACAATAACATCCACAGCATAAATAAATACAATAGAGGAAAGATACAAACAATAAACAGTGATTTTCGTAAGTTTTTAGGTACAGAAATTGAATAAAGTAATTGGACTGTATAAATTAAAAATTATTCTTTATTAAAGTTATAAAAGCTTTTTAATCAAGAGCAGTGAGGGATTTCTTTGTTGTTGCTGTTTCTATTAATATAAAGACTGCCACTTGTTAAGAGAATACACTGATACAGCAGGCCTACGTTCAGCCAGCTATGTCTGCTGTAGGATACTTACCAAAAACGGGTATTTTGACAATTTTTGTGTGAATTTGTCCATTTAAACAATACTTCAGAGAGAGCTAAATATTTGCGTGCGTTCAGGAGAGCGCATGCACAATTCTTCTCACTGTGCATGCGAGCACGTGTCCTTTGGCTCTTAAATGTTTAAACTGACAAAGCTTAAATGAGTTTAGTTTAAATAAATATTAACATGTGCTGTTCAGGTCTCAACTGTGCGCACCTGCTATCAGCAGCCGGGTGATTACAGAATAAATGATTGCTCTCATTCCAGCATATAAGGCATTCACATCAAAGGGAAGTCGTGGCCTAATGGTTAGAGAGTCGGACTCCCAATCAAAAGGTTGTGAGTTCGAGTCCCGGGCCGGCAGGAATTGTGGGTGGGGGGAGTGCATGTACAGTTCTCTCTCCACCTTCAATACCATGACTTAGGTGCCCTTGAGCAAGGCACTGAACCCCAACTGCTCCCCGGGCGCTGCAGCATAAATGGCTGCCCACTGCTCTGGGTGTGTGCTCACAGTGTGTGTGTGTGTGTTCACTGCTCCGGGTGTGTGCTCACAGTGTGTGTGTGTGTGTGTGTGTGTTCACTGCTCTGTGTGTGTGCATTTCAGATGGGTTAAATGCAGAGCACAAATTCTGAGTATGGGTCACCATACTTGGCTGAATGTTACTTCACTTTTTTTTCACTTGATCAAGAGTGAATGGTTTGTCTAGGGTTTTTTTTTTTATCCTCATTGCTATTGTTGTAATGTCTGGGAATCCAGCCACCCCTACTATCCAGTGGGATAACCTCTGCTTGGAGACATCCTTTCCCTTCTGCTGGCCTCTGTAACAAACAAAGAGTTGGTCTGAGGTCCTGAAGTACTGAGTTCAGTCTACATAGGTCCAGAGCACACATACTGGACAGAGCAGCACCAGGTCTGGGTCTGCCTCATCTGGGGGCAGCGCTTGCAAGTTCACCACATGATCTCTAAAAGGAGTGGTGGGAACTTTGGGCATGTATCCAGGCCGGGGTCTAAAGATAACGTGAGAGTTGGCCGGCCCGAATTCCAGACACGCTTCGTCAACTGAATATGCCTGCAGGTCCCCAACCCTTTTAACCGAAGCTAAAACTGTCAGGAGCGCAGTCTTTAATGATAAAACTTCAGCTCTACTGAGAGAAAGGGTTCGAAGAGAGCCCTTTGCAGTGCAGATTGAACCATTGCGAGGTCCCAAGAAGGAAGTTGATGAGGGCGAGGCGGATTGAGCCTCCTGGCCCCTCTCAGGAATCTGATGACCAGATCATGCTTCCCAAGAAACTTACAACTTAATCCACAGGGTCATGGTGAGATGAAATGGCAGCCATATAGACCTTCGGGGTGGAAGGAGAGAGCCTTTGTTCCAACCCTTACTGAAGAAAGTAAAAAGCACTGACTCTGTTGGGCATCTCCGAGGGTCTTCACAACATAAAGAAAACCAAGCAACAAAGAGGTTCCACTTCAAAGCACAGGCATGTCTGTGCAAGAAGACTCACTGGGAAAATGCATACTTGCAAAGGCCCAGCGGCCAGCTGTGCAACAGTGCATCCATGCCAAGGGTGCCCTCGGTCAGGGAGAAAAACAACTGACAGTGGGAATTCTGTGGAGAGGCAAATAGGTCGACATGAGCATCTCCAAAGCGTTTCCCAATCAGCTGAACTGACTTGGGTGGAGTCTCCATTCTCCGGGGCAAGACTGCTGACATGAAAGCTCGCTGTATGCACAATGGGCTAGTTGCATAGCTCCGCCATCTTGGATTTCCAGTCTTGTGAGTGTGTGCATAGATATTTCCGGTTGTGCTAAACATCAGTGCTGAGAATCGGAGAAATCCAAATATTACCTTCTATATGTTTACAGGATTTATAATATCACTTCAAATGCAAATAAGATATACACTGCTATTATTACTATACTATAAATGTTAACTGAGCCAGTGGATTTGAAACTTCCACTGGTCTGGTGAATGAATTTATTACACTTGTTCCCTACTGTTCACGAATGAAAATGAAAGTTGAACTCATGGTGTGTATACACAGCTACATAATGTATTTTTATCTTACCAATTATGTAAATGTACAAATTACTTATTTCTCGAAAATGTTTGTATTACATGGATTTTTTTTAATGAAATATTTACCTCGTGAGACGTGGGCTGCGATTTATCTTCATAAGTATCCATTTCTCAATTGTGCACATACATCAGTTTGTTTCATCATTATTTCCACAACATATTTTATTATTTTACACAATTAACTAATACATGACTTATTTTAATATCTGTTTTATCTGATAATTAATGCAAAAGAATAACAATATACCTGCGCTGCTCGGATAATGATTTATGTCAGTCAGATAATGATTTATGCTGCAGATCTTTCACAAAACATATAAACATTGATAAAAACACATGAATGCAAACATCGATTTTTAATTAATGTAAACCTACCATAATTACATTGTTTAATTGTACAGTTACAGTTATAAATTATCAAATAAAATAAAACCTTGATCTTACATAACAGTCAGAAAAAAACCAGCTCTTCGAAGATGTAAAGTATTGCATATTTGAGTGGTTTGTGTTTGAAAGAAGAAATCACTGTGGACTGATTAACCTGACGTCGATGCTGATCCGCATAATCAACAGAAAAATAAAGCAATCTCCGCGTTGTATCATGATGAATTTCCACACAGAAGTACGCAAAAATGTAGGGAGGATGTTTCCCCATGTCTTCGATATGCCACTATCCGCTGTTAAATTAAAAAAAATCATTGATTATATACATCTAGCCAAGTTTCGTATGCAAGTTTCCCTTATAGTAGATGCGAGCGTCGCAAGACCGGAAGTATGCATGCACACACTCGCATCGCTGAAGCTCACTAGCGCCATCTTGTGCACCGAACCCATTGAGCCTGCCTGGGATGTGAATGGCACAAAGCGACATCAGATGCTTCTGACTCCACAAGAGGAGATGGCAAGCAAGTTGCGACATGTGACGGGAGCGTAGACCACCCTGACAGTTGATGTACGTGTTAACAGTACAGTGCTCTCTCCCCCTTTAATACCACGACTTAGGTGCCCTTGAGCAAGGCACCGAACCCCCAACTGCTCCCCGGGCGCCGCAGCAGAAATGGCTGCCCACTGCTCCGGGTGTGTGTTCACGGTGTGTGTTCACTGCTGTGTGTGTGCACTTTGGATAGGTTAAAAGCAGAGCACGAATTCGGAGTATGGGTCACCATACTTGGCCGTATGTCCCGTCACTTTCACTTTTTCAGTACGTGCTTGTCCCTCCACAGGGCCTTGAAGCAGTGCAGAGCAAGCTGTACTGCTAGCAACTCGAGGCAATGGGCATGTCACTGAAGTCAGAGGCTTGTCCAGGAGCCTGACGCAGCATGTATGTTGCACATGGCACCCCAGCCCATGGCTAAAGCATCTTATTGTTGACACAATAACATGCCTGGACACTGGTTCTAGGGGAAAACCAGCCCATAGAAATGAGAGGTCCAACCACGGGGTGAAGGTTCGGAGGCAGGTTGGAGTGATGATCACCCGGAACGTGTCCTGTTGCCAAGCCCATATCGGGACTCGGGGGTGAAGCCAGTGCTGAAGTGGTCACATATGAACCACCCCGATTGGTATGACCACCGCTGAGGATGCAATATCCCCCAAGAGCCTCTGAAATATTTCAATGGAACCACCCTCCTGAATGTAACATCTTGGAGTATGTGAAAGAGTGTTTGGATGAACCACTCACCTTAGTACAGGAGAACGCTGAATGCTCGCATCCAGTCACAGTGTGTCATCCATCTGCATCATCACACCTGCAGGAGTCTCATCCATTGCTTGTGATCATCCATCATGTGAAATGTCGCAACAGACTGAATGCATCCTGAAATGACAAACATATTCAGCATATGTAGACCTTGACGTCTGACTCTGACAATGTTTATAGCTTTTAGAGTTTTACATGGTTTACGATCAAATTTAGAACTAGAAAATTATCTGAAAGACGATGCCAGCAATGGATATGTAACTGCTGCTGTTGTGGTTTTACATTCTATAGCAAGGTTGCTCAGTTTAGTTCCAATGCTACTCTTAACACATCTCTCCAAGCTGTTAAGAATTATGGACAAGTGTGCAAGCACCTCCAAAAGCCAGACTGAGCGCCGTTGTTCTAGATTATAACATATTTTATCTTTTTAGTTCATAGATTTGTGTATATTATGTCTAAATGTTTACTTTTAAGTGCAAATCACTTATATAATATCATGCCAAGCACTTCACTGTTTACAAACCCTGCTTTACTTAAAGGGTTAGTTCACCCAAAAATGAAAATTATGTCATTAATAACTCACCCTCATGTCGTTCCAAACCCGTAAGACCTCCGTTCATCTTCGGAACACAGTTTAAGATATTTTAGATATTTTAGAGAGCTTTCTGTCCCTCCATTGAAAATGTATGTACGGTATACTGTCCATGTCCAGAAAGGTAATAAAAACATCATCAAAGTAGTCCATGTGACATCAGAGGGTCAGTTAGAATTTGTTGAAGCAATACATTTTGGTCCAAAAATAACAAAAATTCCGACTTTATTCAGCATTGTCTTCTCTTGCGGGTCTGCTGTGAGCACGTTCACAACACCGCAGCGTAGTGATGTCCGGTCCGCGAATGAATCATGCGATTTATCCGGTTCTTCTTGAACCAGTTCACCAAATCGAACAGGAATCGTTTGAAATGGTTTGCGTCTCCAATAAGCATTAATCTACAAATGACTTAAACTGTTCACTTTTTTAACATAACTGAGTCTAATTTCATCCCATATTAGATCTCTTCCCTAGCCTTCAAGGTTACATCTCCTAACAACTGTACTTTTCCACACATGGTAATAGACAAAAACGCATTCCACTATATCATACCTCCAAGACTCCATCCCTCTGCCCCTAGTGCACTGGAGGTATGTGATTATATTTGTGTTTGTTTCATTCATAAAAAATAATTTATAATACGGTTTTGTTGACATCACCCATGCACAAACAGGCACACAATCACCACAATGAAAGTATAGCTTAATGGAAAGTATAACTAGCATTAGGTTCAACAATTAGTTTACTGAAAGCCTCTTTATATTCAAGTTAATAAAAGCCTAAAAATGTAAAGACAGAAGCTCTTCTTTATTCAAGTAAGTTTTGTTTATTAAGGCCAACAATTCCTGTGTTTGGACCTCCAGATAAAAGTCTCTCTGATTTCAGCTGTTCCCCATCCTGATTTAGTTCCCCTCCCTACCTTCGTTTTCATTGTGTCCAGCTACATTTGGATCAGTTTTTAGGGGGCAGGACATTGGCCTGGAAGTGGCCCTGATTGGTAATGTTGCCGGAAGGGAAATAACGTGCCACTACAAAAGTAGAACCATCGGAGGCCACAGCTTTACCAACACCAAGTTTCTTCGAGCTTTTCCACACCATTGCAGTGAAGTGACCTAGAACAAAACAATGATTCTTTCATTAATTGGTGTGTATTGCAGCGATGTGTGGTTGTCACAAAGTGGTTGATTCACATAAACCATTTGGTGCTTGTGTTAGTGCTCCGTTAAATTTTTATATGCTGAGAGATTTTGAAACTTTTGAGTGGAATAAGAAACTCAAGTTCAATTTATGCTTTTGGCAAATGCTTTTCCAAAGCTAATTACTTTGGAAAGCTTACAAATTATACTGAAGAATATTGTATTACACTGTTCTGGGCCAAACTTATCTGCTGTATGTGTTTATATTATATTTGGTTATAAAACAAGGGTTATTAATATAAAAACAGTGCTCAAGCTGTCAAACTGACATAATCATAATGAACTTTTCAGATTTTAGAGATTACAAAATACAAAACAAAAATTCTGAGGATTACATGATTACATTACATGACATGCATTAATTGACTAGTACGTGTCCTAATAGGGTAAATTTTGATTTTATGTGTTGACTTCCAAAAAAAAAAAAAAAAAAAAAAGAAAAAAAAAAAAAAAAAAGCCATCCACTCTACATTCCTGAAGCACTGCAAACCATTAAGATTTAGACTTCCATTTTGTTTTTCTGAGTACTGAGCCAAGAAGTTAATAAATTATGTTTACATTCTTTCTATGCTAAAAAAAAGAACATCTTAAACCAGGCAAATCTGGTTTTCGTAGCTCTTGTTTCTGGTCATTTGACTGATTTTAGAGAGGTTTTGGGCAGTTTAGTCATTCAGGCTGTTATGGAACGTAAGTGAATGAAGTACAAAATCTAGCATTCCTAAAGTAAACTTTGCAGGTAAGTAGATCTCAAGGAGCCCCACTGCTGTAAATACTCTTACCAGTTGCAGAGGAGAATCCCGGCTGGTTGAAGTTGTACTGGTTCACTTCATTATACCAGCGATCCGACACATCCTTACCTGTCGGCACACAGAGATTCTCATGTGAAATGGAATTATGAATTACAAATAATAAGTTAATTATTTATTATTATTATTAATCAATTCAAATAATCCCAAATTCCTTACTCCGTAGAATGTGTATTTATAATCTGGTTGTTTAATTACAATATTATAGTAAATCCATCTGAAGATTCCAGGGTACAACTTGAAGCTTTACATGACACACTATACATTTAGTGACACTTTACAAATGACTCCAGACTGGCCAGACATTACGATCTACGTAGTAATCAACTATAGACTGAACATGGAGATAGTCAATTCATTAGTCCTAGTTGTTGCAAAGAGAAGAGGTTGAGAGTCTGTACTCCTACATCCACGTAAATGTTTAAGATGGACATTTTTAAACCGAAGAAGAGGATTCATACCCGTTTGATCATAAGATGCCCATGCTAAATTTTCTCCACAGTTTCCTCTACTAGACTCAACACTGTGCTTCAGGATTCTGGTGCTTGCGAGGCTCTCAGCATATCTACAAGACACTGAAGAGCATTAAACTGTAGTAAAGATGAAAGCAATGTCAAAGATAAGAAATTAACAGCAAATAGTAGCGCAAGCTTATAAAAGATCTCACCGTGCCGCTTCACTGCTCAGTTTACTGCAGAGTTTTAAAGGAGGGGCTTGATGTTTTCTCCTGTACTCATTATGAGTCTTCAGTACCTCTTCACAAAAAAGCCTGGAAGCTGCAATATCAACAGTGAATCAATAGAAAGGGTTTAGAAAGTACTGCAATTTTTTCATACAGTTTGCTAAACTCAAACATATGGTCTAAAATATTTATTACTCAAGGCTAGTACTCGTTTGACAAACAGAGTTGTCCAAACCAGGGCCCTTGATGTCCCTTTATTTGGCTCGGCAAGTGTGTGTGTGTGTGTGTTTGGGGGGAGGGTATGGTGAAAAACAAGCCTTTGGAACATAACTTAATTTCGAGCCAATTTATTTATTTATTTATCTCCATTGAAATGTAGAGAATGTAGGTGAACTTTATTATTTTATTTTAACATACTGTAGTTAGATGCAAACACAGTAATGCAACATTTACACAGCCCTCGGTCTGCTTTTTGGAACTTTGTGTTAGAATAAAATGTTAAAATGTTTCAGTAGGCCTATATTTCTAATAACAACATTTCAAAAAGTATTTCTGCTAAAAATAAATTATATTTAATTGTTTTGAGCAGTCAATAATTTATCTAAAATATGGTTTAATCCTTTTGATAATTCATCTATTTTTGATAAAGAAAACTGAACGTTCAAAACCTGTGCTCTTGGACAATGGACAAATGTTGTCAAACAGCTGTGCTTGCCTCTATTGCTGAGTCATAAATCCAACTACATGCCACCACTCAAACAAAGCAAGGATTGAGTAGCTAGCAATCCCCAGCACACACATACAACGTGATAAAGCTGGCATATACTCAACCTGCACTGACAAAACTTCATTCAAGAGCAGAGGATGGCAGTGACAGACTGAAGAAAATCTATATTTGACAACATCACAAATGCTAAGTGAGACAGGGATTTAGAAGAGGATGATGGTGCACTTACCTGACTTCCCCATGGTAAGAAGACTCCTCTAAGTGAAGTATTTCCCTCACTGTCAGTCCCTGGCAGCTGTTACAATCCTTCACTCTTCTTCCCCACCCGTTTCTCTCTCTTCTCTTTCGCTCTTGTGTTTTTCCAGTAAACCAAGTAGCATCTAGCTTTTCATCCTCTGGAAGCCACACACTAAAACATCTTACAAACAAGCTTCAGTTAGGTCTATTTTAGCATTACCTACAATGCATGCTCTCTTCTTTCTGTTTGGTCTTCACCACACCTCCTTCACTTTCTTTCTCTCACACTTTGTACTGGGCAAAGGAGACTCTCCAGTCAGGACTGTGATGATGACATCATCTGTATGAGCCAAGTGGCCTTATATGGTGTTGGCATTGCTGCTTTCAGCTGGAAGCAGTGAGCTGAAACCACTTACTTGAGTTAAACTAAATGCAAACCGATAGCATGAAATGTGCCGAACAAGATTTTAAAATATTGTAACCAAGCCCTGAATGAAAAGGTTAGATTTATTACCTGAAATTAAGATTATAAACTCAAATCCTCATTTTCTTTTTTTTAAGGGCTGTTAGTCCTATAATAAATCAGATTGTATTAGATAAAAACAGATAAAATCCTACACAAAATATGGTTTGTTTTTATCTGTTTGACAGTAATTTTTTATTAATAGTGTGCCACTGACCTTTATGTTTTTTATCATTATCACTATTTAAAGGAACATGCAACTGAAAAAGATTTGGATATTTTTTACAAAATAATGTGAGTGTGGATATATGAATCTTCCTTCCCTATCAGATGAAGACTAGGAAGCCAACTACTGTTTTATAGTCATATTTATTGGTTTAGCAAAAGACCAACTTGATATTACATAACATCAATGTACTTACAATCAATGTTAATTTAGACCAGATTCAAACAGCTAAAAGACATTTTAGTGCAATTAGACATTAGATTGAAGTATATTATGCTAAAATATGACATTTCTAAAAAAAAATTATAAACATAAAAAGATACCTAAAAGAAAAACAATTACAGTTCAAAATCAAAGTAATAATAATGACAGAAAATATCAGCAAGGTTTTAGCTAGATTTTAGCGATTTAACCAGCAAGCCAACATAGAGGGTGGACAAAATTAGAAGTACAAACGAAAAAAAAGAAAAAGAAATCGTTTGTACAAAATAACTCAATAAATGGTAGAGGTTGTAAATACAATGTGTACATATATGTAAAACATATATATATTATTAAAAGTTTATATAATTATCTGGGCATCTACACTAATGCTAAAATTAATGCTAGTTCACCAAAAATGAAAATTCTGTCATTAATTATTCACCCTCATGTTGTTCCAAACCCACAAGACCTTCATTCATCATCAGAACACAAATCAAGATCTTTTTGATTAAATCCGAGAGCTTTTTGACCCCGCAGAGATAGCAACACAACTGAAATGTTCTCAAGGTCCAGAAGCATAATAAGGACAGTGGTAAAACAGTCAATGTGACGTCAGTGGTTCAACCGTAATTTACGAAGCTACAATAATATTTTTTGTGTGCAAAAAAAAATTTTATTTAACAATTTCCTCTAATCCAAGTCACGGTTCATGATATTATAAAATTAAGGTTGAACCATTGATGTCACATGGACTGTTTTATTTATGTTTTTACTCTGTTCTGGGTCTGGGAACATTTCAGTTGCGTTGCTGTCTCTGCAGGGTCAGAGAGCCTTTGGACTTCATCAAAAATACCTTAATTTGTGTTCCGAAGATGAACGAAGGTGAGTGTGAGTAATTAATTACAGAATTTTCATTTTTGGGTGAACTACAGGGCTGCATGATTAATCGAATTTGATTGTAGTGCACATCTTGTCAGTAAAGCCAGTTCTGTGATTAGTAGTAAATCTCCATCACCTGCTTTCAGATGGAGCAGCATTTACTACATAGAGCCATAGTTCTCTGACAAGCTACGCAAAAAAAAAAAAAAAAATATATATATATATATATATATATATATATATATATTCACAGACAATATAATTATACGATTATGAAATCAAATAAATCTTTTGCGATAATGACAGCTGTTTTCGTACCTTCTCAGTGAACTATGGTTCTGTGTAGTAAATGCTGCTCCATCTATAAGCACGTGAAAACACTACATTTAATAACATATTTTTACTCCAAACTAACTCTATAACGGCAGCCCAGTATTTGAAATAAATCATTCTGTGAGATGATGTGACTTCTTACACAGAATAAGGCAGGTAACATATTTCATAGTGTTCTAAGGCATGATAAAGGCTATGTCGATTAGCCTTGCATTAAAGATATACTTTATTATAATGAAAATTATAATAAGATAAACCATATATTGCCGTAGTTGTGTGTCCTATGGCCTTTGGATGGAGAATTGCTGCTGATCACAGAACCGTGCTTCACTGAAAGGTACGCATGACAATCACAGCTTCTGTCTAATCGCGATTACACGATTTCATTTTGATTTATCGTGCAGCCCTAGTGAACTATCCTTTTAATAATGCTGATCAGTGCAAAGGCACATTAATAATAAATCAAACAATCCAAAAACAGCAGGCTGCAACCAGATAGTTAGAATAACTGTTGCATAGGTTTATCATCCTAAGAGTGTTCTTTTAATGTTGTAGCAAAGTTTACACTATATATGAAATATAAAAATCTATATATATCTGAACAGTTTAAACACTGATTGAAAAATGTGCTGTTTCGTAAGTAAGGCTTTGTATGTAAGCTGTTTAATCAAGGCAAGTGGTGTACACGATCTATCTAGCAAGCATAGCATAATTTTTCTTTGCAATTCCTTGTGAATGTAGGCTAATATCTATATGGTTTGTGGTTTTAGCCTAGCCCATTTCGGCCTTAAGATCAGCTAGTACACACTCAGCCTCGTTTAAACTCAATGGAGTCTCCGGAGGTCTCAGAAGACACGGCTGAGACACTTCACATGCATTCACCCTTTTAAACAGTTTGTTCCGATCAACGTTCAACACCCACCCCGGCTCCATGTGGAAAGCTAAACACACATGATCCCAGACGTAGTATTCTTCTTTGTGGGGGCTCACATTAACTTTACAATTCAGCTTGTTCACCTTAAGTTTCAGCTTGTAGGTTTCAGACGGGGCTTGACAGCACCACCACAAAGCCCCATCATGGTACCCACACACACCCTCCTCCTGATTGGGCAGTCGAGGATAACTGTCATAAAGATTTATGTCACGAGGATGCACTACAACATTATAGACAATCTCTCGTCGGTAGAGCACAGTCTCATACACACGCAAAACTGGACTTTTGTTACCACAGAACTGCTCACCATAGTGCCAGAGTAGCTCTTTAAGTGAAAAGATGAAGCGGAAGTTTCCATAGGAAGATTTTTCCTGGAAGGCCTTTGAGCTGGTGAAGAGCTCAAGGACAGGTGGCTGGTTGCGAATTTGGGCAAAACTTTGATGAGGGAATAAAGACGTGAGGAAACTCTCCTCAGCTGAGGATATGTCATCAGGTGTGACTGCTAAATCCCACCAGAGGAAATGGGGCTGATCATTAGCGGCCAGGTCTGCTGGCTGTCTGAACCCTGAATCGAGAAAAATAGCCCTAAGACCACTTTCTCCAGTGACATGAGACACTTTCTGAACACAGAACTCCACAGATTCAGGATAAGCAGGGATATTGTTCTTATACAGGTATCCATGCTGTAACTCCATTTCTTTTAGGTCCGACAGACTCAGATGCTGTCCCTCAAAGTATGTCTCTATAAATTTTCGGTTATTTCTGCGTTTCATTTTCTTTCTGAAACAGAGAAAAGGATGAGGGTTAGCTTATTATCTGTTTTGCAAGGACACTCAGCATTTTCCTCTTGCAAACCACCAGGGTTGGGAAGTAACAGGATACATGTAATGGCGTTGCGTAATCAGGATACAAAACTCGTTACAGTTACATCAAAAAACTAAGTATTCAGATTACAGTTACATTTTGTAAAAAGTAGAAATACCATCAGGATAACATTTGTTTCATTTAAGATGAAATAAATGAGTATTAGACATAATAACGCTAAATTTAATGCGTCTGGTTCTGTTAATTATTATCCTCAAACGGGGATGACTGCTAAACTGTATAGTCACTAGATGTCTTCATAGCCTTTTATATAAATATATATACGGGCTGTAATATCTAGACGGTGAAAATAAGACACTATTTTTAATAGTTTCACAATACTTTTTAATCATTTTAATTTTAAAGTCATAATAAAATAAAAGTAGTTTGATATTGCTTTTTCGACTTTATTTTCATATTTGACTTGAGGTAAACCAAAAGTAATCAGATTACATTACTTTTATATTTTGGTACTTGGATCAGTTACTGAATACTTTTTTAATGAAGTAATTTGTAACTGCAATGGAATACATTTTAAATTACTGATAGCAGCTCTAACTAAAAAGCTCACTAGTATAGTTTTATTTGGCTTTCCAGCAAAATCTAAAATGTAATCCACTATCAAAAACTTAGCTTTGCAGGTTTAGTCAGGTGGTCTGACAGTCTCTGATTTTGAACGTTATTTAGAAAAACGTACACGTGTACATTCAAAATGAGGAAATAAAACTTTTTTTCTATGTGCAACGGTTTACCTTTAGAATATGCTGCCTTCAAACTTCGACCAGAAATAGATACCCCCGGATACAGGAAGTGAAGCAGTTTTTGTATTCGAATGTGCCTTGATGCCTTCATGCCTCGAGCTTATATACGCAGCGTATATCTCAGGGTTGTGACAAAGGCGTCTTAAAAATGGTCTTGGTGGCGTGGCGCCACAAATTTAAGTTTTATATGTTTGACAAACAATTCGAGTTCATTAAAATCAATAAAAACAAACGAGTAGACTATTAGCAGTTGCACAAATATGGCATCATCTGTCATTGTCAGCATTACGTGAATTACTTTTTACCCTAAATACACTTTTGAGGGACTGTATGTTTTACAATGATGTAAAACATTTTAAGTTTCGATTTAACCACATTTACTTGATATTAAAAATGACGACCAAACTTTTCACATTACTGATAAAACGATCGTTCAAAGCCGTGCATGAATAATAAATAACATACATTATTAATATGTGAATATAAAACTACATCCCCCCGTAAAAACAAATATGTTACCTGCTACCAGAGAGACGCTATTTTCGGATTGTAGGCCTACTTCTGCCACCGAAGAAACACTGAACGAAAGCGAGGGTTTTTTCTCTCTTTTTTTCCCCTCTTCTTTTTTTCACCGCGTTCCCCGCCTCCTTTTTCAGAAACAGACAACAGCAGACACTAAGCTCCAATTGATCAAAATCTTCCAAATAAAGTCGCTCAAAGTTTTTAAAACCAAATATCTATAGGCAGTTTGGCCAATAATGTTCCACCTCAGCAAATCGGTGCCTAGACGTTAGGAACTCTTTCATATGCTTGTGAACTGTGTGAACATCTTTAACAACTTCCCTAGGTGGAACGACTAGAAAGCAACTGCTCTCTCATTACTGATATGAAAAAAGACCCAGCCATTTAGACAACAGCCCTACATGTTTCTCAGAACATGTAATTTGTTACAAATTCTATGTTACATTTAGTCATATTAAACGGCTCTAGGATAATTGATTCTGACTGGGTTTGACCATACAGATGTTATATACAATATAGATTTGCACAGTAACGTGCGGTGAAATCTTGTCATGGGTAGGCTGTGACCTATCAATGTGTGGAATATATGTTCATATATTCATTCAGTTAATTTAGCAACCCAAGTTCATATCAGGCATCATCAGATCGCTGCCTGCATTCAGCAAAGTCAGTCATGTGAGGCTAATGCACAATCAAATATAATAATCAAATTAATGGACACATCTATCTTATGAATTATACAACAAACAAATGTTTTGTGCGGGACACAGAGAAGGAGGCGGCGCGGCAGCCTAGTCACTCCATCAAAATGCACAAACGCGCACAGACAGCCACGGCGCACACACACACACACACACACACACACACACACACACACACTTTTGGTCTGGTGACGGCGCTACAGTCAGAAAACATTGCGTCAGCAGTACAGCTTTAAAGTACAAAAACAGCTTATTCGCTCCTACAAACTGCTAGGTGCACACACCGACACGCAAGTATACTAGATGCTAGTATTCGGGAAGCGCGCGGATTGAGTCAGAGCGAGTAGATCACGTGACATGAAGCAAGCTCGGTCTCTGCCTCAATGTTGATCATTCAAGACAGCATGAGAACTGACTGCGCATGCGCAAATCTATATAAACTACGTTCTATGGACCAAAGAGGCACCGCTCACCTCTGCCTCAATGGCCATGGCTTTTGAATTTCCTGCATGAAACAACGGTTTTTAGGAGCAAACAATGGCAAAATGAGTATATTATGTGTATTCCTGAAAATTTTTGTTACAAAAAATAATATTTGGAATAAAATTAATGCAATTAATAATGTGGTGAATTAATAAAGCTCTTTGAATTAATAAATGTAATGTCAACATTTCCTTTGGTGAGGCACTGCCTACCCTGCCTACCCTGACCGCACGTCCCTGGATTTGCATCCCCACAGTAAAATAAGGGAACAAATGATCATGCAGACTTTTAAGGCAAGATGAGGCAGGCATGTAAGAGTCAGCATTTCCAAAGGTTTGATCTTCTTGTAAGGAAATTTGGACCCCTCCTCAGAGATTTCAGCAACAACCTTGCTGGCATCAGTCTGGATCCTATAACAAAAGATAGAGAGAATGGGAAATAGAAGAGAAACACACACACGCAAACTCCTGGAGTTGCTGTTATAGGTCTTTTTCCCAAAACAGTGGAGATGAGGTGAACTTTCACACAGAAGTCTGAACAATATTACTTATATACAATATTAAAGTTTTAACAAACAGACAATGTGGGATGTGAGACTAACTGTAAAGAAAGAGACTAGAGACAGGCCTACCTGAGCTATGTGACCTTCAGCACTTAGATCACCAGTCTTCATGACAGTTAACATGAAAATATGTGCCTCCTACGGTCATACAGTCAGTATGTACATGCATAGATATATCACTTCTAGTAGTGATAAGAAAATTAAAAATACACTCATTAAATCAATTTATACACTCTATTCTAAATTTACTTTTCTAAATAAAAGGAAACATACTCATTTTAAAAAGGCTGTGACACTGAATTTAATGCAGTGTAAAAGAATAGAGACTATTCAGCATAATACATATAATTGAAAGAGAAATAAAAGCATTTAACATAAATAAAGAAAGCAAAGTAAATCATGCTAAATTCCCACTATCATAACCCCTAGTCTTCATTAACCAATGTTGTGAAGCAAGCAATGGTCTCCTCAAAGTCATCAAATAAAACTCAAAAAAGGGAGTTCCAGAGGGAGATGTCAAAATAAGACTTTATTGAACACAGCAATAAAGCCGAGATGACGGCCGGTGCATCTGAATCTTCTGTCTGCCCGCACACTCGTTTTATACCTTTATCTCTATACCTTATTTGGTAGTTCCAGTTTTTAATTGGTATTGCCTGCCAAGTTTGCCCCCCCTTATCACTATATTTTTCTTAATGGTGGAATTCGGCCAAATCAACAATTAAAAAATCTCTCCCTATTGGTCGGCTATGGTCACATGAGATATTCCCCCAAGTCTGTTTACTACTGATGTCAGCATTTGGAAATCACCCAAAGATCATAGGGTTAGTTTAGTTCACAGGTGCATTTCAGAGGTTAGTTTAGTTCACAGATACAACTTAGTGGAATATTACCAGGACCTCGTGGGAGGTCTTTTATATGTCCAGTCCTGTTCAACACTACTGCCCTATGGGAGGGCCTTTATACATCTGACCCTCTTCATGACATCCAGTATTTGGGAATAACTCAGCATATTGATCAGTATATTGCTTTCTTTCATAGTTATGCATAATATTGTAAGTAAGATAATACCATATTGAGTAAATAACATAGAATAACACATTTGTATAGAGTAATACCAAAGAATAACACAATACCAACAGTCTACAAAATGTGCCATGGTTCAAGGTTACCCAAATGTTATCAAATCCAAATGCAGTGTGTTGTTGGATTCTTTGTGCTTTGGAAACATCCCAAGGTGCTCCATGCCTGTGCTTTTGGGAGTGAAGTAAACAGATAGGTATTCAGTTGTAGCAAAGTAAAACTGATAAAGGACCATAAATTCTGCCTTTCCCTTATCATCAAATGCAAAGCCATAATTAATGTAAAACCAATCAGAGGCCAGAATCTTTTTTTTTTTTTCAGCATCAGTGCTTTATTAATGCAGCATGGACAATTACATTCTCTGAATACAGAGAATGTACACTTGGGACAGTGTTTTCCCTACTTCCTGTTGGCCTTCTGTAGCAAATCGTAGCTCCGTGTAGCTGTTTTTATTTTATTTTTTCTCTAGAATCTTTATCTTACTATCACTCTCTGTTTTTTAAAGTGGTAAAATATAACTTAATTCACACCATATTTCTGATATTATCGATCAATCTTATCAGATTAACTTTGATCGTTCACTTTTATTCTATATCCGTGAGTGCAGTACACCTGCAAAGCGTTAGCACTCGTTAGCTTGTCATTAGCGTTTTCATTCGAACCTATCGCTGTTTTCTTTTCTCCTCTCGCTCCAGTTTTTCACAAGTTCATCAAACAACCGCAGTAAGAATTTTCATCAAGCACGGTGAGTAATGGCTTCTCCCGTCATTGTTACTTGCACCTCTTGCCACATGTACAGTTTATCTATTTCTGTCGCTGATGAGGGATTCACATGTGATAAATGCAGGGAAATAGTTAGGCTGACAGAGAAGATTTCAGAATTAGAGACACGCATCCAAACTTTAATTGAGGACAGTAAGAATGTTAGGGCTCTAGATACGGCTTTGGATGCGTCTAGCTCAGGGATTCCTATACATTGTTCGGTTCAGGAAACAGAGCCCCTGCAGCAGGGCAACTGGGTGACGGTGAGGCACCGTAGTCGTCGGTCAAAACACCGCTCTTCTGTTCCGATCAAAACATTAAACAGGTTCTCCCCACTCAGTGATGCACCCACTGAGAAACCTAATGAAAGTGCTCTAGTTATTGGTGATTCTATTGTACGGAACTTGAATATAGAGACACCAGCCACCATAGTCAAATGTTTACCGGGAGCCAGAGCGCCTGACATCTTGGCAAATTTAAAAGTGCTGGCTAATGCTAAACGTAAATACAGTAAGATTGTTATTCATGCCGGCGCTAATGATGTTCGACTTCGCCAGTCGGAGATCACTAAAAATAACATTAAAGAGGTGTGTGAACTTGCAAGCACGATGTCAGACACTGTAATATGCTCTGGTCCCCTCCCTGCTTACCGTGGTGACGAGATGCATAGCAGATTGTCATCACTCAATGGCTGGATGTCTAAGTGGTGCCCACAGAATAACATAGGTTTCATAGACAATTGGACGAGCTTTTGGGGCAGACCTGACCTGTTTAAAAGAGATGGTCTTCATCCCTCCTGGGGTGGCGCCACTCTTCTCTCTAGAAATATGGCAAATAGTCTTAGTGTTTATACTTGACTAACTGGGGCCCAGGTCAGGAAGCAGACAGACTGGCTAAACCGACCGTCTGCTAGCCACCTCCCGTCACAGAGGTCAGTTAATTCTCAGCACATAGAGACTTTTTCACCTAGATATCACACTATAGAGACTGTGTCTGTTCCCCGAACTAGAAAAAACAAAAAACGTCCAAACCAAGTTAAGATTAACAATTTAATTGAGGTTCAACAAATAAAAAACAGAAGCAATATTGAATATCAGATCCCTTTTACACTTTTTGTAAATAATATGATCACTGATCATAATATAGATGTCCTCTGTTTGACAGAAACCTGGCTAAAACCTGATGATTACATTATTTTAAATGAGTCCACCCCCCAAGATTACTGTTATAAACATGAGCCGGTCTAAAAGGCAAAGGTGGAGGTGTTGCTTCAATTTATAACAACGTTTTCAGGATTTCTCAGAGGGCAGGCTTCAAGTATAACTCGTTTGAAGTAATGGTGCTTCATATAACATTATCCAGAGAAACAAATGTTAATGATAAATCCCCTGTTATGTTTGTACTGGCTACTGTATACAGGCCACCAGGGCACCATACAGACTTTATTAAAGAGTTTGGTGATTTTACATCCGAGTTAGTTCTGGCTGAAGATAAAGTCTTAATAGTTGGTGATTTTAATATCCATGTTGATAATGAAAAAGATGCATTGGGATCAGCATTTATAGACATTCTGAACTCTATTGGTGTTAGACAACACGTTTCAGGACCTACTCATTGTCGAAATCATACTCTAGATTTAATACTGTCACATGGAATTGATGTTGATGGTGTTGAAATTATTCAGCCAAGTGATGATATCTCAGATCATTATTTAGTTCTGTGCAAACTTCATATAGCCAAAATTGTAAATTCTACTTCTTGTTACAAGTATGGAAGAACCATCACTTCTAACACAAAAGACTGCTTTTTAAGTTATCTTCCTAATGTAACCAAATTCCTTAGCATATCCAAAACCTCAGAACAACTTGATGATGTAACAGAAACTATGGACTCTCTCTTTTCTAGCACTTTAAATAAAGTTGCTCCTTTACGCTTAAGGAAGGTTAAGGAAAACAGTTTGACACCATGGTATAATGAGCATACTCGCACCCTAAAGAGAGCAGCCCGAAAAATGGAGCGCAGCTGGAGGAAAACAAAACTAGAGGTATTTCGTATTGCTTGGCGGGAAAGGTACATATCCTACAGAAAAGCATTAAAAACTGCTAGATCCGATTACTTTTCTTCTCTTTTAGAAGAAAACAAACATAACCCCAGGTATTTATTCAATACAGTGGCTAAGTTAACGAAAAATAAAGCCTCAACAAGTGTTGACATTTCCCAACACCACAGCAGTAATGACTTTATGAACTACTTTACTTCTAAAATTGATACTATTAGAGATAAAATTGCAACCATTCAGCCGTCAGCTACAGTATCACATCAGACAGTGCACTATAGACCCCCTGAGGAACAGTTCCACTCATTCTCTACTATAGGAGAGGAAGAATTGTATAAACTTGTTAAATCATCTAAACCAACAACATGTATGTTAGACCCTAAACCATCTAAGCTCCTAAAAGAGGTGCTTCCAGAAGTCATAGATCCTCTTCTGACTATTATTAATTCCTCATTGTCATTAGGATATGTCCCCAAAACCTTCAAACTGGCTGTTATTAAGCCTCTCATCAAAAAACCACAACTTGACCCCAAAGAACTAGTTAATTATAGACCAATCTCGGATCTCCCTTTTCTGTCCAAGATACTAGAAAAGGTGGTATCCTCACAATTATATTCCTTCTTAGAGAAAAATGGTATATGTGAGGATTTCCAGTCAGGATTTAGACCGTATCATAGTACTGAGACTGCTCTCCTTAGAGTTACAAATGATCTGCTCTTATCATCTGATCGTGGGCTATCTCTCTATTAGTTTTATTGGATCTTAGTGCTGCGTTTGACACAATTGACCACAACATTCTTTTGCATAGACTTGAACACTTTGTTGGCATCAGTGGAAGTGCATTAGCATGGTTTAAATCGTACTTATATGACCGCCATCAGTTCGTAGCAGTGAATGAAGATGTATCCTATCGATCACAAGTGCAGTATGGAGTACCTCAAGGCTCAGTACTAGGGCCGCTACTCTTCACGCTTTATATGTTACCCTTGGGAGATATCATCAGGAAACATGGTGTTAGCTTTCACTGTTATGCTGATGATACTCAGCTCTATATTTCTTCGCAGAAATTTCTTCGCATTTGAATGAGCTCCTTTTACATTATAATCCTCTATAATCCTCCCGGAAACACTTCCCATAACACCCTATGTACTTGCTACATCATTAGAAGAATGGCATCTACGCTAATATTTGTCTGTTTCTCTCTTGTTCCGAGGTCACCGTGGCCACCAGATCCAGTCTGTGTCCAGATCAGAGGGTCACTGCAGTCACCCGGATCCAGTACGTATCCAGACCAGATGGTGGATCAGCACCTAGAAAGGACCTCTACATCCCTGAAAGACAGCGGAGACCAGGACAACTAGAGCCCCAGATACAGATCCCCTGTAAAGACTTTGTCTCAGAGGACTACCAGGACAAGACCACAGGAAACAGATGATTCTTCTGCACAATCTGACTTTGCTGCAGCCTGGAATTGAACTACTGGTTTCGTCTGGTCAGAGGAGAACTGGCCCCCCAACTGAGCCTGGTTTCTCCCAAGGTTTTTTTCTCCATTCTGTCACCGATGGAGTTTCGGTTCCTTGCCGCTGTCGCCTCTGGCTTGCTTAGTTGGGGACACTTCATCTACAGCGATATCGTTGATTTGATTGCAGATAAATGCACAGACACTATTTAACTGAACAGAGATGACATAACTGAATCCAATGATGAACTGCCTTTAACAATCATTTTTGCATTATTGACACTGTTTTCCTAATGAATGTTGTTCAGTTAGAAAACAGTCAGGTAAAAAACAAATATTTCCCCCCACATACCTTTCATACTTCTACATACGTGATTACAAAAACCTTCTGCTCATTTTGTCACTTTTTTTTTTTTTTTATATTATCTTTTATTGGAAAAGCATGTTGGGCACATGAAGTACATTACATTGCTTTACCATTTTGAACTTTTTAACACAAGAACAACAGAACTCAAGTGCGAGTGGCGGGGAAAACAAATTACATCCATACTATTTATGTTGTTCATTTAAACTTTTTTAAATCATTGTACAATTAGTAAGAAGCAGCAGTGTTTACAGAAATTCAGATCTAACCGGTTTAACATATTCCGTCCACTTGGACCACATCTTATAGAAAGTGTCCCTCTGCACTTTGAGTGAAAAGGACAGTTTTTCCATTATGAAGATCTCGTAAACAATGTTTATCCAGTCCTCAGTTGTTGGTGGTTCTGGTTTAAGCCATCTCCTTGTTAAAGCCTTTTTACTTGCTGCCAATAAGATGTACAGAAGTTTCTTGTCCTTCGAGTCCAGTTTATCCGATGATATATTACTGAGATATAGGGTATCAAAAGCAAATGGAAAAACAAATGCAAAAATATTCTGTATATGCTCATGAATTCTGGACCAATACTGAGAGATAACTTTGCAGTCCCAAAAAATGTGGAAATGGTTAGCACCACCCCCCCCCACATCTCCAACAAGCATCTCCAATGCCCCAATATCTCTTCTGTACAGGGGTGATGAAAAATCTCATTATATTTTTCCAACAAAATTCACGCCATACATTAGATCCAGTTGTAACCCATTGTATCTTGCATATTTGTTCCCAACATTCCTCAGTGATTATCAAATTACCCTCTTTTTCCCCACTTCTCTTTAACATAATGAGTGTTGTCTTTTTTACACCGCAGGATGCTATTGTATAACCTAGATATAATTTTATTGTGTGCTCCTGAGTTTGTAGTTAATGATATAAATGTACCCACAAATCCTAGGTCGTTTAAGTTCACTTTCAGTTCCTGATTAAAGTAGTGCCTGATCTGAAGATACCTAAAGAAGTCAGCAGAGTCTAGACCATGTTTTCTTTGCAGGGATTCAAAAGATGGGAATGCCCCCTTGTGGACAAATGAGTGATAATCAGTCAATTCTTTTAGAATCCAGTTCTTAAACCTGTCATCATGCTGATTCGGGGTAAAATCTGAATCGTATGCACACCATTTTAGGATTTTTGAAGTGTCTTCCAGACCACAAATCTTAATTGTTTGATTCCAAGCTGTTATCATTACATAAGAAATGGGTTTGTCTGATAAATTAGTCTTATTCTGCAGTTTGATATCTGCTAATAAAGCTTCGACTGGTATTGTTTCAATAGTTGTCCCCTCAACATCCTTCCATCCTGCGGTGTAATATGAAGAACATAAACAAATTAATGGTCTTAACTGTGCCGCACAATAATATTCTCGAAGACATGGGAGACCACGACCTCCTTTATCTTTCTTCAATTGTAAGGTTTTATACTTAACCCTGGATTTTTTCCCTTTCCAAATATATTTTGACAGCATTCTATCCCATTCTGCAAATTGTTTTTGAGGTATGAAAATTGGTAAACACTGGAATAAGTAGAGCATTCGGGGGAGAATATTTAATCTTATTGAATCAATCCTAGAATGTAAGTCCAAAAAAGGAATTGTATTCCATCTTCGAATATCCGATTCTATTGCTATATTCAGAGGGCCATAATTAACTTCAAACATTTTAGTGAAGTCTCGGTGCAGTACCACCCCTAAATATCTGATACTGTCTGCCTCCCATTTCCATTTATACCTATCCTTGACTTCTTCTGGAGGGACATAGTTCAAAGTTAATACCTGTGTTTTATTTACATTAACCTTGTACCCTGAAAAAGAGCCATATTCTAGTAGTAGTTTAATGATTTTAGGAACAACCGGCGTGGGGTAAGATATAGTTAATAGTAAATCATCAGCAAAAAGTGCCAATTTTTGCTCCCCTCCTACTGTTCCTACTCCAGTTATGTCCTCTCTCTGCCTGATCCACTGGCTTAAAGGTTCGATAAACAAGGCGAAGAGGAGAGGCGAGATGCAACACCCTTGTCGAGTCCCGCGCTCCAATATGAATGACTCAGTGAGGTCTCCATTAATTTTGATCCTCGCAGTTGGGTTATTGTATAACCCTGAGATAACCTCAATTACAGATTTATCAAAACCAAATTTTTCAAGCACCTTATATAAAAAGGAACACCTCACTGAATCAAAAGCTTTTTCGGCGTCCAAACTCAAAACTAAGGTCTCTAATTTTTGCTTGTCCACCCACCTCATTATGTGTAAAACCCTCCTAATGTTGTCTTGAGTCTGTCTGTGTTTAATGAAACCCGTCTGATCCTTATGTATTAATCCTGGTAAAATAGTTTCTAATCTTCTTGACATAATAGAGGTGAACAACTTATAGTCTATATTCAGAACACTAATTGGGCGATAGTTACTACACTGCAATCTATCCTTTCCTTCTTTTGGGATGATAGAGATTATTGCTTCCCTCCATGATGTTGGGACTATCTTATTTGCCATCACCCAATTAAATGTTTTCAGCAACGTTGGGACCAGAAAAACCTGCATTGTTTTGTACCACTCCGGACCGAATCCATCTGCCCCTGCCATCTTCCCTCCCTTTAATCTTTTAATTGCTAATTGGATTTCTTCTTTAGTTATTGTAGATAATAACTTTTTATTTTGTACCTCCGTCACTGTTGGTAACTCAAGTTCAGACAAAAAGCTATTGATGTCCTGGTTGTTGTCTATATGAGGTTGAGAATATAATGTCTTATAGTAATCAAGAAAGCATTGTTGAATTTTTTCCTGGTCAATTTCTATTTGATCATTTAGGGGATTCTTAATTTTATGAATGGATCTCTCTGCTTGCTGTTTCCTAAGCTTATAGGAAAGGAGTTTCAGTGATTTCCCCCCCTACCTCATAATAATGTTGCTTTATAAACATGAGTTTTTTCTGTACCTCTATTGTGTTCAAATCATCTATTTCTTTTTTCAATTTTATTATATCCGATTTAGTATTACCATTATGAGACCTTGAATGTTGGCGTTGCAGATCTAATAACTTTTCTTCTAAGTGCCGGAGTTTTTGCTGACCTATTTTTTTCAGGTGGGAGGAAATACCAATTATTTTCCCCCTAATCACTGCCTTAAGTGCGTCCCATATTATTCCCGGTGACATATCGTCCTTATCGTTATATTCTAAATACTCCTCTATTTCTTTCTTCAAACGCTCTTTGATATCAGGGTAATTTAGAATGTTTGTGTTCAACCTCCATAGGGTAGATCTAATCTTTCTGTTCAGGCAGATGTTAGCATAAACTGGGTTGTGATCTGATATAGTACAGGGACCTATTTCACAATTTTTTAACCTAAAGAGATCATTTCTGAACATGAAGATATAGTCTAACCTTGAATAGACATTGTGTGCGCAGGAATAGTGGGTATATTCCCTATCCGTTGAATGACAATCTCTCCACACATCAACTAATCCTATTTCGTCCATAAGATGTACCATTTTTCCTCCGATATTTCTCGCATCACCTTTCCCATTCGAAGAATCCAATTTAGCATTTAATGTGAGGTTTAGATCCCCCCCGCATAGTAAAATTCCCTGACTCCTTGTTGTTGTTAATTCTAGGATCTGTTTATACAAGGACCAATTGCTTCCTGGGGGAATATACACATTTAAGAGACTCAGAATAATACCATCAATCTTACCAGTTGCCATTATATATCTACCCTCCTTATCCTTATATTCTGATAAATGTTCATAATTTAGAGCGCCGTGCACCAGGATCGCCACACCTCTTCGCCTTCCCGAACTGTGAGAAGAATAGAAAACATGCTTAAAACCAAGTTTGTTCAATTTTTTATGCTCGCTATCAGACAGATGTGTTTCTTGCATAAAAACAATCTGAGCTTTATCTCTTTTGAATTTAGATAAGGCTTTCCACCTTTTTACCGGATTATGTAAGCCATTAATATTGATTGATACCATTTTCACTGACCTGCTATTCATCTAAATTATAAGTCAAGTACGCGCGTTTTAATAGGCTCCCCGCACACCCATGTAAACATTGAACATGAAACACGTGAACAAAAGGCATGAAAACAAAAAACAAACAAAAATCAAACTGAAGTAGTTCTAACTTCCAAGGTAGGGGTCCCTGAAATGGACCCTGCTTCGCCTTTAAAGGCAACTTCTTCATCAGTCAATGGAGGAGACCCTTAATGGCTGAGGCCTCACAGAGAAGAGCACCCTCCAAAAAAAAAAACCTTACTTATCCACTTTTTACACACCATTAAACTAAGTAATAGTTTTTTTTTTTTGCTTTTGATTAAAGAGAACAACAAAGTGGGTAGACCTCAATTTCCCGAAGGCGTAGGTGAGGTCCTCTTGAAGGCTCTGAGCTTTTCTTTGTAAATGGGGTCTCGCCTCTTGTTCGTTGCGCTGCTCCCCGCTCCTCTACCAACTCTGGTCCAGGTCAGCTGCTTCAGTTGCTCCAACGCTGTTTCTGGCGATCCGATGACCTTCACCGCATAGCCTCTCCTGGACATATCTGCCGTAGCTTCCGCCACTGTGTTGTAAATTTTAGTTTCTTCAGTGTATTTCACCTTCAGCCTAGCTGGAAAGAGAGTCTGAAAGGGGATCTGCTGCTCTTTCAGAATCTTGCGCACCTCCGCATATTCTCTTCGTCTCTTTAGGATGAGAGGAGGATAGTCATGGTCTAAACTTACTTGTTTGCCATTCCATGTGAATCCTTTTTTCTGCCATGCCTTGCGGAGCAAAAGTTCTTTGGTCTTAAAGCTGAGGAATTTCACAATAATCGAGCGCGGGGGTGCATCGTCCGGCGGTGGTGGACCTAGAGAGCGATGCGCCCGTTCGATGCTTATGTCAAGCTCATCCTGGGACAGCCCCAAACCGTCACGCAGCAGCTTCTCCACAAAATCACTCATTGTTGGAGAGTCCCGCTCTGCTGTCTCGGGTATACCATAGATGCGGACGTTTTCTCTTCTTGTACGGCTCTCCAAGTCCATTAATTTATCCTCCATCCTTATTTGTAACTTTATTATTTCCGTCATGACATCCTCCGTGTTCTGAATCCTCTCCTCCGTCTTCTCAATCCGCCCTTCAGCCTCGTCCATTCTCGCGCTCATCTTAGACATTTCTTCCTTAATTTCCGCCAAACTCACGCTGTTTTCTTGGCGAAAGTCCCTCAATTCCTGAAGTACCACGTCTATGCTTGCCATATCGTCCCACTGAGCAGTAACAGTCCACCAGTATACGGCCTCGTGTCGAGCGGTGAATCACATTAACGTTAGCAGGGAAGCTAGCGCTATTTTCAGGTTTAAGCACCCACTATGTTGCTCCGTCAATACGTTAGTTTAGGTGTATTTCGCTTACCCCCTCACTTCTCTTCCTCCAGGAATTAAATTGCGTTGTCTTAACGGGGTAGAGTTTTACATTTCGTAGGTTTCCTTGGGAGCCCGTTCATAGTGCTGCCATCACGATGACGTTCAAACCGGAAGTCCATTTTATCACTTTTAATACCTAAACGTGCTGGCTGGAAGTAATGGATACTCTGGGATATTTTCTCTAAAGCCTGATAGCATCAAACTCACACTTAACAAACTCTTCAGTGTTAAGTTTTGGCTGAGCTCCCTCACAGAGCCTGAGACTCTTATTCAGAATTTCCTTGTTGAATTGGAAAATTTCTCCATGTGGAACATGGAATGCCACTCCGATGTTATCCCACATATACTCTTCTGTCTTTTACAGGTATCCGAATGGCTTTCATGTTACGAGACAGCCTGAAACGGTGTGTTTTACTCATTGCCTGTGGACGCCAGATAATGATTTTTTCATGGAACCCACACGCTGCATCCTGGGTATCCTCGAGCAGGGGATACTTCGAGAACAGCTTACGTGCACGAGGCGACTGAATCACAATAGAATACATCACTTCCTGCTTGTTAACAACAGTCTCAAAAATGCGAATGTTGGGCTTCTGGCCTGCACAGAACTGCTGTTTGTAACTTCTTAACAACTCATGGATTGACATGCTGCAATGGAAGTTCCCCATGCGAGAAGATGACAAAAAGACAGGGGAAGTGGTGAACTTGTACAGGAAAGATTTTTCTGTGTCAGTGTCAGTCAAGATGAAATCACTTCTGAAATGGGAGTGTGATGACTTGTTGCATTGTAAGAATGTAAATGTTGTACATTTTATCATATTAGCATTCTCAAATTGATATGTAATATTTTTATCAAATTCTCAAGGCAACTCTTGAATGTCAACAACATGAACAAATTTATTTTTAAAATTGAAAAAGACCTGAAGATCTGAATTATTACAGTCAAGCATGTTCAGAAATAGCCTATTTTTCACCATCGTTTTCGTGAAGTCTGTAAAGTATTTGTTACGATATTTGTGATCTATCTCTTCTTGAAATGGCCGAGATTGCTATTCATTTACATGCTGTCAAAACTGCAGTCCTTTAGTCACTGAGGTTATTATCTTCACTGGATTTCTGTATTTTTTACAAGTCATGTTGCTCGAGCACCCACAAGAAAGCTGCTTAATTAGGCTAATAAAATCAACCATTATTTGCCTCAATTAATGTGCAATAAAAGGCTGGAAAGTAACCAATCTCAGAACAGTCTTTTATATATATAGACAGAACTACAAAACGTACAATTAAACAAACTGTTATGTTTGAATACCTGAGCTGACGCAAAAAGTTAATTGAAATGTTTGCGCTATGTAAAGTAGCCTACCAGGCAGTTTGAGCATTTTCATATTTAATTTGTAAAAAATACGGTGATTCTCGAACTCATTCTTGTTAAGTAAGGCCGCTGTTGTCACCGAAAAAAAAAATCACCTTGCAAGAGCCAATCTGGAAACAAATGCTCGCGCGCACTTTTTCCTTCTACCGTTATCTCACACGCTCACGGTTGAGCATTGTAACATCTCCAGTGCCTGCTGGAAATACAATTATCATAGCCCACAACAGCAAATGGCTTAATATTTTTACCTTATTCAGTTTTTGATCAGCATTAACTTAATATCGTACTTACATGAGGTAAAAAGCTGCTTTGGTAATTATTAACCTTACTAAATCCTCACAAGAAATAAAATAAAATATTATTATTATTATTTTATATATATATATATATATATATATATATATATATATATATATATATATATATATATATATATATATATATATATATATATATATAAAAATAATAGTAGGGTAGTTGGTGTCGATGTTCAGGAAGTTGACAAAAATGTTTGCATTTGTAGCCTACCTAACAGCCAATAACATTCAGATATTCATGCTAAGGATTAAATTAATTTATCTCAGCTAAAAACTTACTATTAGATGTACAATAATATAGTTGTGTTATTTAAAGAAAGATTAAATAATTTAAGTTATTTGACGTAATAAGAAATGGGCTGGTAGTAGACTGTTTCTGTGGAAATCAAAACTGAGGACATGCCTAACATACTAAACATGTCCAAAAGCAAGGAAAAAAGGTAACAAAAGTTTCACTAAAGAATTTGGAGAGCATTTCTTTTTCTCATGGCTGCGTGACAGCATACATTCTTGTAAATTTTAAACAACCTTATTTCCAGTCCATGTTCATTTAAAATAAATAAACAAATCATCAACTAAAAAAACAAAAACTTGAAATATTGCTTCTAATAACAATTTACACATTCTGTATTAGGCCTACAAGGTGCTACTATATAATAGTAATCACGATTTTTGAAATAGGCTCTTTCATAGAGTTTTAATAATTTATGCCAATTACTAGATCTACCATCTTTAAATAGGCCTACATGAATTCTTTTCTGTGTAGTAAAAATTAAACAGGCTTTATAAAAAAATAAATATTATCATTCACTTACCAACTGGCTGATATCCTGTTTCTTTGTCTTGTACATTCAGAGTCAAAGCAAACCATGAACAATTCATGTAGAAAAGGGTTTCTTCAAGAGTCGTAATGATGTAACTTCAAAATAAAAGCCATATGCATGAACAAAGAAAATGAGTGGCTAAATAGTTTGCTGTCATTTCTGGCAAACACATTTTTTTTTCAAATAAGTAATGTTCTGGTTCCTGTGTTAACTTATCTCAAGAGTGTAAAATGAATGAAGAGTAATTTCAGTTTTGAATTCACTGCCATTTTATATTAATTTTCAATGCTATGCAGGCACTTTTCTCACTTTGTCTGTTTCTTATTACTACTACCCCAACACAAAATATAGTAGAGTGTTTTAAAAAAAAAAGTTTTGTTTTATTTTTCTTACATGTATATGAACCTCTTCTTTTTATAACAGTCTGCAAACGTCTGGGGACTGAGGAGACAAGCTGCTCAAGTTGAAGAATGTTGTCCCACTCTTGTCTAATACAGGTCTTCTTTCTTAGGTCTTCTTTGTTGCATCTTCCTCTCTATGATGCGCCAAATGTATTCTATGGGTGAAAGATCTGGACTGCATGCTGGCCATTTAAGTACCCGGATCCTTCTTCTACGCAGCCATGATGTTGTACTTTCAGTATGTAGTCTGGCATTGTCATGTTGGAAAATGCAAGGTCTTCCCTGAAAGAGACGATGTCTGGATGGGAGCATATGTTGTTCTAGAACTTGGAAATACCTTTCAGCATTGATGGTGCCTTTACAGATGTGTAAGCTGCCCGTGCCACACGCACTCATGCAACCCCGTACCATCAGAGATGCAGGCTTCTGAACTGAGTGCTGATGACAACTTTGGTTGTCCTTGTCCTGTTTAGTCCGGATGACATGGCGTCCCAGTTTTCCAAAAAAGAACTTCAAATTTTGATTTGTCTGACCACAGAACAGTTTTCCACTTTGCCACAGTCCATTTTAAATGAGCCTTGGTCCAGAGAAAACGCCTGTGCTTCTGGATCATGTTTAGATATGGCTTCTTTTTTGACCTATAGAGTTTTAGCCAGGAATGGCGAATGGCACGGAGGATTGTATTTCTGAGCCCAATTTTTCTCTAAGAAACTTCTTTCTGATATTGCTCCACTATTTTTCGCCGCAGCATTTGGGGAATAGGTGATCCTCTGCCCATCTTGACTTCTGAGAGACACTGCCAACCTGAGAGGCTCTTTTTATACCCAATCATGTTGCCTATTGACCTAATAAGTTGCAAATTAGTCCTCCAGCTGTTCCTTATATGTACATTTAACTTTTCCGCCTCTTATTGCTACCTGTCCTAACTTTTTTGCAATGTGTAGCTCTCATGAAATCCAGAATGAGCCAATATTTGGCATGACATTTCAAAATGTCTCACTTTCAACATTTGATATTCTATTGTGAATAAAATTTCGAAGTTTATAAGATTTGTAAATTATTCCATTCCTTTTTTACTCACAATTTGTACAGTGTCCCAACTTTTTTGAAATGAGGTTTGTATATATTACATTTGTAGAAGTAGTCTTATGAGAGCCAGAAACACTATGAAGGCTGTAAGGGACTGAGAGCCATAAGTTGCAAACTATCATTTATTAAACTTTACTGTTGGACAGTCCTGGGGAATGAAAGTTTTTTTGTTTTAGTTTTTTAACAGACTGACTTACAGTATCCTAACAGCTTTAAAAGACCTTTGATGCAGTCTCTTGTCAGTAAAGGTGTGAACTAATTGGTCCTTACAATTAGAACAACAAATGGGCAGTATTCCTCAGAAAATCTAAAAATGGACAATGTGTCCTGTGAGGGGTAGCTTTAGGTGTAGGGTAGCTGTAACAGTGCAGGTGAGGTGCATTTCGAAAGAATCCCCGTTTCCTCCCTTCTCTTTTCATGTTATGCCTTTACCCCTAGATGGGGCGTAAAAGAGCATTGGTCTCGTAAACCAGGGGTTGTGAGTTCGATCCTCGTCTGAATAAAGCCTAAAAGACATTTTAAGCAAGACGAATCTAAAAATGCACAATGTTTCCTGTGAGGAATTTGAAGACAATATGACTGTAAATACAATAAAATAGTTGCAAATATGGAAAAGACAATCATACAGGAGACAGGCACTCTGAAGCATTATGTCAACGCTTATCTATAAGATTATACTGTATGTGTTTTAAATTGTGTACTTATGCACTATTCTATACCATTTTGTGGTATAAATAGTGTGACTGTGTTCACACTAAAAATTCCAAACTGAAACTTACCAAAAAACAAAAAAAAACAAATCCAAACTGAAACTTACAAAAAAAAAAAAAAATTCCAAACTGAAACTTACCCCCCAAAAAAACTGTGTGTAGAATAATGGACACTTCATGCATTCTGTCGCAGCTAGGGTTAGCCCATATAGCCCTAACAGTCTTTCTGTTTGTGTCTGTAAAGGGGTTTAGTAATTTGTCCATACAATTAAAACAACAAAGGGACAGTGTTCCTCAGAATGTTAGAGTATCCATATTAGATTAGTTTGATAACTACTCATCTTGTGTATTGCAGAATCTCCAAGTATCTATTGTTTGTAACATTTGTTTTCAGACTTAAAGGTCTGTCCCATAGACAGAACTTTGTGTTATGATTATTTGAAGGCTGACATGCTAACAGTCTCTTCTGTGGAACTGTGCTACACTACACACACAAAAAAAAAAAATTTTGTCAAGCTTGCTTATTTTGTTTATTAGAAGATATTGAAAACACTGGTGATACAGTGTGGTCCAGGCAGAAGGACAATAATGATGCATGTCAGAGATAGATCAAACTCATTTAAGGAATAACAAATGACTTTCATACTGGTGACCAAACCTGAGAACCCATACAACCCTGGTGTCCGGTTGGCAGATATACGTCTTAGGAGAAGTATGTTGCGTGTGACCTTTAATCACTAGTCATGTAAATAACTTTCAGAGAGATGCTTTACCAACTTTGTAAAGCATGTACATCTGTTAAACGTACAGTATGGGATTTTTGGCCACCAGGGGTCACTCAATCAAAATAATAACAAAAGACGTACTTTGATGACGTCGGGAAAGAGCGTGGGCTCATGGGAGTTGTTGTTCATTGGAACACGCGCTCTGTCGCTCCCCACATTCCTCACTCATTCTATTTTGACTATCACGTCTTTTCGAACGGAGATATATATGAACAGTGTTGGGGAGTAACTCCTTACATGTAACGGCGTTACGTAATTTAATTACAAAACTATTGTAACTGTAATTAGTTACAGTTACTAAGAAAAAATGAGTAATTAAATTACAGTTACTTATGAAATTTTTTACGATTACAAAGGGGATTACATTTGAATATTTACCCACATCCACATCAGAGGTGGGTAGAGTACCCAAAAACTGTACTCAAGTAAAAGTAAAAGTACTTCTAGAAATATTTACTCAAGTAAAAGTAAAAGTACTAGTCTTGAATAGTTACTTGAGTAAGAGTAAAAGAGTATCGGATAAAAAATCTACTCAAGTAGTTAGTTACTAGTTACTTTGGGTCATATATACTGAGCCTATTTTTATTTAGATATATAGATAAAATGTATGTAATGTATGTGTGCGTGTATAAATGTATATATTTCATCAGCCTTTACTCCAATTTATGTAATTTATTATAAAACCCTGTCTGTTTACTTAAAGGAATAGTTCGCCTAAAAATGATATTCAAGCCATGATTTACTCACCCTCAAGCCATTCGAGATGCATATGTCAATCTTTTTTCAGACGAACACATTTTCAGTTATTTTAGAAAATGTTTTAGATCTTTCAGTGGTTATAATGTGTAGCTATGGGGCTCACCTCTTTGAAGTTCCGAAATGTGCATGCATCCTTCTCAAAAGTAATCCATCCGGCTCCAGGGGGGTAAACGAAGGCCTCTTGATGGTAATCCGTGCGGTTTTGTCGTAAAAATATACATATTTTAAACTTTATAAACGAAAATATCTGGCTTCCGGCCACGGTCGACGCGCGTTCATGGGAGAAGGATGTCGGCGTATGACGTATGGCGTATCGTAGGAAGTGTCGTGACGTAGAACGAACGCGCCAGCGCAGCCAGAGAGCAGAGCAAAACAAAACTCCACTCGGGATTTCCGTGAAGAGTTATTTGATTTAGCTATACTTAAGTTTTTTATTAGGCTTAAAATGGTTCGGGCCTGCATCTACCCTGGATGCTTAAACATATGTAAAACTGTAAGGTTACGCGCGCGGGCATCAAAGGAAGATGCACCAGTAGCATTTCACCGATTCCCAGTACATGATTCTGAGCGATTGCAGTTATGGCTGCTCGCTATTGGTTGGGATATAAATACACCAAAGGAAAAACTCTTGCAATATTGGATGTGCAGTGAACATTTCAGTCCAGACGATTACGAGGCAAAGATTGGAAAAACAAAACCACTTCTGAAATCGTCAGCCGTGCCTGTACCTGTGCTGCTTTTCCCGCAAAATCCGGTATGTATTGAGTACTCTGTACTGTAGTGTGTATTATTTTGTGTATTGATTGTGATGCTACATGTAAGGGATAATGTATATGCAGCAGGTTGTTATATAAGTCCATACAGTCTTGTATCACACATTAGGGACTTATTTCACGATTACAATCGTCTGTCTGTACATTACATCATAATAAGTAAGTTAAGGGACATTAAACATTTTATTTCCTAATTTTACCGAATACTAATTAAGTTCTAGTTAACGTTTTAAGATAAGACATGACGTTAAAATATCATGGACACACTTTTCTGTTGTATAAATATTTAATTTTTCTTTTAAAATGTAATCATGTACAATCTATTGTTGTAGGAAGCACAGGGGGATCCTGATGTTTCTACTCAGTCAAGTCTCTGTTACACAGTTACACAAAAGGATCAGGAGACAGTTGTCCTGGGTGCATCAGCATTTTTTGAAGGTGTTCCACAGTCAACTCCAGTCAAACATAGCAGCAAAGAAGAGAATGAAGGAGTTGTGGCAGGACTCAAATTGATGCTTAAAAGTCCAGAATCAATTCCAAGAAGGACAGGTCCATCAACATCTGGGACATACATTGCCTTCCCCCCAATACGTTTCTATCAGTCAGTAAGTACTCATATGCGTTTTGTCACGCAATGTTTTGCCCAGTTGTCGTGTTGTTTGGATTATGTTGTCAAACAGTGGTTTACATAATTACTTTTAGTTAAATTACTTTCACTTTAACCTCTACATGTACAACCCGAATTCCGGAAAAGTTGGGACGTTTTTTAAATTTGAATAAAATGAAAACTAAAAGACTTTCAAATCACATGAGCCAATATTTTATTCACAATAGAACATAGATAACATAGCAAATGTTTAAACTGAGAAAGTTTACAATTTTATGCACAAAATGAGCTCATTTCAATTTTGATTTCTGCTACAGGTCTCAAAATAGTTGGGACGGGGCATGTTTACCATGGTGTAGCATCTCCTTTTCTTTTCAAAACAGTTTGAAGACGTCTGGGCATTGAGGCTATGAGTTGCTGGAGTTTTGCTGTTGGAATTTGGTCCCATTCTTGCCTTATATAGATTTTCAGCTGCTGAAGAGTTCATGGTCGTCTTTGACGTATTTTTCGTTTAATGATGCGCCAAATGTTCTCTATAGGTGAAAGATCTGGACTGCAGGCAGGCCAGGTTAGCACCCGGACTCTTCTACGACGAAGCCATGCTGTTGTTATAGCTGCAGTATGTGGTTTTGCATTGTCCTGCTGAAATAAACAAGAACTTCCCTGAAATAGACGTTGTTTGGAGGGAAGCATATGTTGCTCTAAAACCTTTATATACCTTTCAGCATTCACAGAGCCTTCCAAAACATGCAAGCTGCCCATACCGTATGCACTTATGCACCCCCATACCATCAGAGATGCTGGCTTTTGAACTGAACGCTGATAACATGCTGGAAGGTCTCCCTCCTCTTTAGCCCGGAGGACACGGCGTCCGTGATTTCCAACAAGAATGTCAAATTTGGACTCGTCTGACCATAAAACACTATTCCACTTTGAAATAGTCCATTTTAAATGAGCCTTGGCCCACAGGACACGACGGCGCTTCTGGACCATGTTCACATATGGCTTCCTTTTTGCATGATAGAGCTTTAGTTGGCATCTGCTGATGGCACGGCGGATTGTGTTTACCGACAGTGGTTTCTGAAAGTATTCCTGGGCCCATTTAGTAATGTCATTGACACAATCATGCCGATGAGTGATGCAGTGTCGTCTGAGAGCCCGAAGACCACGGGCATCCAATAAAGGTCTCCGGCCTTGTCCCTTACGCACAGAGATTTCTCCAGTTTCTCTGAATCTTTTGATGATCTTATGCACTGTAGATGATGAGATTTGCAAAGCCTTTGCAATTTGACGTTGAGGAACAAAGTTTTCCACAATTTTTTTACGCAGTCTTTCACAGATTGGAGAGCCTCTGCCCATCTTTACTTCTGAGAGACTCTGCTTCTCTAAGACAAAGCTTTTATAGCTAATCATGTTACAGACCTGATATCAATTAACTTAATTAATCACTAGATGTTCTCCCAGCTGAATCTTTTCAAAACTGCTTGCTTTTTTAGCCATTTGTTGCCCCCGTGCCAACTTTTTTGAGACCTGTAGCACGCATTAAATTTTAAATGAGCTAATTAAGTGGATAAAAGTGTATAATTTCTCAGTTTAAACATTTGCTACGTTATCTATGTTCTATTGTGAATAAAATATTGGCTCATGTGATTTGAAATTCCTTTAGTTTTCATTTTATTAAAATTTAAAAAACGTCCCAACTTTTCCGGAATTCGGGTTGTATGTAAACATGTACTATTGCATTATGAATTGTTTTAGGAAACACCAAGGGATCCTGCTGTACAGGCTCAGCCAAATCTGCTTTGCACATCACCTGAAAAAGATCAGGAGAAAGTTGTCCTGGATATATCAGCACTAGAGGGTGTTCCACAGTCAACTCCAGTTAAACATAGAAGCAAAGAAGAGAATCAAGGAATTATGGCTGGAATCAAGTTCACGCTTATAAGTCCAGAATCATTTGACAGAAGGACAGGTCCATCAACATCTGGGACATACATAGCCTTACCCCCCATAAGTTTATATCAGTCGGTAAGTACTTAGTAAGTGTTTTATCATGCAAACATTTTTTTCAAGTTATGATAGTTATGTCAGTTGTGATATCTAAATATCTAAAAAAAAATTCTAATTATTACTAGAAAAATGTATCTATGTGTAGATTATAATAATGTGTGATTTTACACACTATTTTTATAATTAAAAATTGTGATTACAATTTACTGTCTGTCACATAGGATCAGACATCACAGACTGAACTACAATCTGAAGATTGTGATCTCGATATCAGCATGCTTTCAATGCAATGTCCATCAGACAAGGACTCAAGTTTTGTTCCTGCCAGCTCAACATCATCAACGTCAACTACAACTACAGAGGACGATAGAGAAAATGAGAAGTGGAAGGAAAGAAAATGGATCGTAAACGAATCAAATGTGATGAAGATGTTTAGAAGATGTCAGGATTGTGGAGCACTAATTACTGGAACCGAGAAAAAATCCAATGGGAGCCGTATCGAAGTGCTGTGGGAATGCGAGAACAAACATCAGGGCCATTGGAGTTCATGTGAAGATGTTCGGGGAATGCCTTTAAACAATCTTCTGGTTTCTGCAAGTGTCCTATTCAGTGGTGCAACTTATGTCAACATTGCTGATTGGGCTGCACTGCTGAACTTACAGGTGCCAAAGAAAACCGCTTTCTATTCAATGCAGTCTTCATACCTCATTCCTGCAGTTGATGCTACTTACAAAGAAAAACAAGCTGGGATTCTGAACGATTTACAGCTTCAAAATGCATTACAGAATGAGGTGCATTTATCTGGGGATGGGAGATCAGACAGGTAAATGAGACACCTTTCTTACAATAATTAAAAGAAATATGAAAAACAAAAAGTTTATTGTTTCATCTTATGTCCTACCTGCTACAGCCCTGGTTTTTCAGCAAAATATAACACATACAGCCTTATGGATGACACAACGGATACAATTGTACACTTTGAGTTGGTGCAGTTGAGTGTACATGTTGATATATACAGTATAAAATTATGCAAAGTTTTAATTAGTAAACACCACAAATGGTAATATACTTTGTAAAGTAATGTACAAACATACAGAATATTATACTTATTACACCCTAAATGAAAACACTATAAAGAAAGACAAAACCTGTTTATACTTAATATAAAGAATATATTTGTTGTGTCTTAAATTTTTTTAGGTGACAGAAGCATCTAGCTCAGCGGCCATGGAGCCCATTGGGTTTAAAAGAGGCCTAAATCAAATTTTGGAGAAAGGCATCAAAGTAGATGTGTTGACCACTGACAGATCACCATCCATAAGAAAGATCATGCGGGAGGATTATCCATTAATTCACCATGAGTTTGACATTTGGCATGTGGTGAAGGGTAAGAAATTGTGTCAGATCAAATTTAAATCTGTAAATGAACTACACTGTTTTTAATTTTCAAAATTAGTTTGAATGTGAACCTTTACTCAAGGATTACTTTTAGTAATTAAAAAAGTACTTTGTATATATACATTCAATTATATTTTGTGTAATTACCGTATCAATAATGTTTTCTCAGGGTTGCTAAAGAAATTACTGTCCTTGTCAAGATACAAAGACAACAGAGATCTCCAGCCCTGGATCAAGTGCATCTGCAACCATTTGTGGTATTGCTGCTCTAGTTGTGGAGGTGACCCTGAAGTAAGTTTTAATTTGTACACCATATAACATTACAAAGATGATGTAGATTTAATTAAAATTAAATAATGAATTGTTTAACTTATGTTTTGTAGGACTTAATCTGGAAATGGAAGTCAATACTTCATCACATCTCTGGGGAACATAGTTGGACCGAAGATGGCCTAGAACAGAGATGTCTCCATCCTGCCCTCAATCCTGACCAACAGAGACGGAAGAGGTGGATTATGAAAGAGTCTCGTGCATACCATACGCTGGAGAAAATAGTTCTGGACAAAGGTATTTTGAAGGACCTGCAGCAAATGTCCCTGTTTAAGCATACAGGTATGTTACACCAAAATCACATTGTGTGTATATATGGAAAGTGATTATTTAGAACACCAGACTAATTATGTTTCCTTATTTTACAGGCAAGCTTGAAGTTTTCCACTCCATGCTACTTAAGTACTGTCCGAAGAACTTGCACTTTCATTACTCTTCCATGTTTGCACGCACACAGCTTGCAATTATGGATCATAATGAAAATGTACATCGCAAACAGGCCACAACCACCTCTGGTAAGTAAAGAACATTACAACAACAAAAGTTTAAAACAATAGTGAATTCCAAATTATGAAATTTAATGCAAAGTGCTTTTTTTTATGGGTCAGTAGTTTAACATTAGTCTAATAATATATAGTACAGTAACATGTATGTCTTGTTTCTTTCTAGGAGTACAACGCTACAATGTTGTGTTTCCCAAGCACTCCAAGGAGTGGGTAGCTAAGAAACTGTTTGAACCAACCACACAAACATTTAGAGATGAACTGGTTAATGTAGTTCTGGAGTACCGTAGAAACCCAAACATTGTTGTTCCAGACGAGTCATCTCAACTCACTGTTCCCACATTACCAGCAAACATTGCACGAAAGCCAAAACCTGCCTAAGAAGATGCCATTTCAAAGCACCAGTCAAGATTTTCTAAGTAAAGGCTCTACACAATGCTTTACATAGACTCTTGTGCCTTAGTGGGAATTTAATAAAAGTATTATTGGGCACTGTTTATTATCTTTTTTAGTTTAAAGTTATTTTTATCTAACATTTCCTTGTTTTTTTTATTATATGTCATGTTACATTACTGTTGTCTTGAAGAAAAAGCATTGATGTGATAATAGCAACAGTTTAGAAATTAAAATCAGTAACATTTCTTTTTTTTAAAAAGTATGTGTAATATTATTTATTTCTGAACTTCAAAAGCCACACAGAAATTTTTTAAAAATTTGTATTTACAAAAATTGAAACAAATTTTGTTTACCAGTTAAACACAAAATAAACATGGTTGAATCAATGTAGTTGTTGAATTAAACATCACAGGAAACAAAGTATATGAAATATATGTATTTATTCAAAAAAAAATAATGTAGTAGGTAGCAGACTTGTACACTACATCATGGCAAAGGCATCATCTGCTTCTCTGAAACCCACATAGGATCCAGATTGGGATGGGTATTTTTCCCTTATGGCTTTAACAACACAGGAGGGAAGAACTTTACGGTTTCCTCTTCCTAGTTTTTCTCCTTTCAGCATCCATTCAAGCACAACTCGGTATGCTACCAGACGAAATTGACTGTAAAATAAATGCAATTTGTGAATAACATAGATCAGCCGCACCTGTAATAACATATTACTTGCACAAAACGAAACTTACTCCACCGTTAGTCTGCCCCCGGTTCCTTCAGGCCTTGGACGACGTCTCCAGTTTATGCGAGGTAAACGGAAGATAACTTCAAGAACACTTTGGCTCAACAAAGGCGGAAAGCCATCATCTTCTGTAACACAATTGGACTCAGTCATCTCAATAGCGGCATCAATGGCTTCCAAAGTTGGCATTCCAGTTTTCCATTCATGGCAGCAAACACTCTCGACCTCTGTTGGCATGGCCTCACATCTCCTGCATGAGCACCACCATGTCTCCCGGACTCTCTGTCTATTTGAGGCTGTTAGTTGTGCCACTGCTGATGCAGCCGCCTCCATATGCCTGAGTTCTTCATCACTGTACTCCGGTTCAAACAGATAGGGCTGAGCCAAAAACTGAATATCCTCTTCTCTAATATCAAAATCCTCCGACATTTTCTTTTAAATACTCTTTTATATAACTCTTCACGGAAATCCCAAGTGTAGTTTTGTTTTGCTCTGCTCTCTGGCTGCGCTGGCGCGTTCGTTCTACGTCACGACGCTTCCTACGATACGCCATACGTCATACGCCGACATCCTTCTCCCGTGAACGCGCGTCGACCGTGACCGGAAGCCAGATATTTTCGTTTATAAAGTTTAAAATATGTATATTTTTACGACAAAACCGCACGGATTACCATCAAGAGGCCTTCGTTTACCCCCCTGGAGCCGGATGGATTACTTTTGAGAAGGATGCATGCACATTTCGGAACTTCAAAGAGGTGAGCCCCATAGCTACACATTATAACCACTGAAAGATCTAAAACATTTTCTAAAATAACTGAAAATGTGTTCGTCTGAAAAAAGATCGACATATGCATCTCGAATGGCTTGAGGGTGAGTAAATCATGGCTTGAATATCATTTTTAGGCGAACTATTCCTTTACTTAAGTAACAGATATAGGTGTCATGCCATAACATATTTTTAATACGACTGACTTTATATTAAATGTGAATTTAACATTGAAAGTTAATGTGATATAAATATTGCTACTAATCTTTCATTGTTCAGAAAGAGAGCAAATAACATTTACATTATTAAAGATAATTTTCACTGACAGTCTAGATTTCAATCACTCTCAGAAACTCCCATTAAAATCACTGAAACTGATAACACTGTGAAATCAATATCTTAATTAAAGACTCGTACACACATCTGCACTTTGTTGTTTCTGACGAGAGAATTCGCCAGAAAGAGGTATTCAGTCAGTGAGCGAGTGAAGGAAGCACCGGCATTTTAGCGATGACTCATCTGAACGCCTCTGATTGGCCAATGCTTTAATAAGCTCAAAAGAATCATGTGTGATTTGTTATAATGCGCAGCGCTGTATAAACGCATCTATCTCTGGCTAAGCGCCAGCAAGCAATCACAGATCTGAATTTAGCAGCTGATAATATGACTCGCTGAACGTACTTGCACCAGTGTGATTGTATTAAAATTAATAAAATCTTAATCGGCTATTTTTTGTCTTTTGGAAGCTGCATTCAACTTGACTCCCCTCTGTTATAAGCCACACACGTACAACAAACTAATGTCACAGTGGTATCGTGTACTGTAATCGAATGTAGCCCAAGTTATTACCTGTTAAACAGTAGACAGCACACGCGGTGTTCATCTAATAAGGATCTCCATCGCTAGCAAATAATAACCTTTGCAGATTTCAATTCAGTGCAGTTCCAGCCACGTTTTCAACGCTCTTTCTGTTCTTAAACGTTACAACTCCGAGTGAACCACTTCAGACGCTCAGCGCGTGCGGCAGGCAACTGAACGACTCATTCAAACTGATTCATGAACCAATTCACTCGTTTGCCAATTGGTTTGATCAAGCCTTTGAACAGAATTGACTCAAAAGAATGAATCATTCGCGAATGGGCATCGCTCATTGCCCAGAGAAAAGTAGACGGCGCGTTTGGAATAAACTGAAGCATTATAACATTTATTGCATTAAGATAAAGTAACGAGAGGAGCGTCGCCCACAGTAACGAAGTAAAAGTACAGATTTTTCCCCAAAAATTTACCCAAGTAAGAGTATAAAGTACCCATCTTTAAATATACTCCGAAAAGTATTCGTTAACCCAAAAAATTACTCAAGTAAATGTAACGAAGTAAATGTAACTCGTTACTACCCACCTCTGATCCACATACAGATTTAACTGATTTCTTTCCCAAATTGCACTGACTATTCTGAGACATACCGCCCTAATAATTTCCGGGATGCGCAAACACAGTTTGGTTCGTAGAATCCAGTCATAAAAACGAAATGCCTAACGCGGACGGAATATGCCACATTTTGGATGACTAAATCAAAAGTAGGTCAGTACACTTGAATCAAAACATGACATGGACTAGTGTCTGTGAATATAAAGCCCCAAAAATGCAATATAGTGTCTGTGGAAATCAGGCGTGGACTGGACACCGGGAGAACCGGGACAATACCCGGTGGCCTGGCAGCCGATTTTGCCCCACTATTTAATATCATTATTGTATAATTGCCTGCCGAATGTACTAAAGCGATCATTTGCGAATCCGCCATTTGATAATTAAATCTTTAACAAGTCATGAAGTGTTAGTTGTGACTCGCGCTCTCCGCGCCTCCGCCAAACGGTTTGGATCAGACTCAGAGTAATCAATGCGAGAGAGAGAGAGAGAGAGAATACAGTGGACTGCTGAAGCAGAGAAGCAGAACTACTGTTCAGGGTTTCAGGTCAGTTTCATCTGTAAAGATGCTTTTATGTCTTTGTTTTTTTATTTATTTAATCAAGCAGCAGCACGTTGCTCATCAGTCATCACTCAAAATACTATATAAAGGACATCATTATTATCTGTTGTAATGTTACAGTAGTAATTTAGCTGAAAAAAAATTCCGATTTTTTTTATAGGTTTAGGGGGAGCTACGACAGACAACAACACAACCCTTACGAAAATTAACATTTTAATATTTAACTATAAATCCAGAGAAAATGGTTACTATTGTTTAACTGTGATAACCAAAAATGTAAAATTATTTTACAAATGTATTTATTTACAAATAAATACAAATCCATTTGCAAAAAACAAACAAAAAACAAGGTTATTTTACTTTTATATAGGCTAATAAAAGCATGGTCAATTTTTGTAAGGGAAAAACATGACTCGTGTACAGTATTAGGATTTTTCTATAAAGATATTGTAGTATTGTAGAGTATTGTATTGTAAAGTATAGTTTTGTTCAATCTTGAGTATTAAAGTCATGAGAGAGATGGATAACAGGGCAAAATAAAGAGACTGAAGAGAAAAATGGAAGTGAAGGTGCAGTTCAGGAGAGAACTTTTAATTATTTTGCATGTCCCCAAATTAAAGATTTAAACCTTTTTTTATGTCAGGTCCATACAAAAAATAGTTTTGTCCATGAATTTGTTTGTATGAATTTTCCAGTCTGAATTTTTTTTCCCAGTCCGCCCCTCCTGTAAATTGATGGCAAAGACATGGTTTCATCTACTACACATAGGCCTACTGAAGCTCGCAGTGTTTTCAACCTCTGCTGCCTCAATATAGGAGTACACGAGCACATAAACATAATTTCTAGAAATGCTCTGTGTCACTTCATGTGCATTTTACTTATTTTGAGAAAACTATCATCATATACAGAGAAAGCAGTTTAAAAAAAACACCAATGTTTCAGGAGTTTATTACACAGAATACGTCACATGCTTATTAGATAACTGTATTTAAGTTGATGTATATGCTTTTATTTATTATTCTTTAATTTTCACAAATTTAGAAAAGTAATCAAAAAGTACTCAAAAGTAATTAGTTACATTACTTTAATAAAGTAATTGAAAAAGTTACACTACTATTACATTTTAAACAGGGTAACTTGTAATCTGTAACCTATTACATTTCCAAAGTAACCTTCCCAACACTGTATATGAATTATCAGACCCCTATCAAATCAATATTCCATCTAGCTAGTAGTAATATATGTTAAAAAACACATGGTCGCCTTTCGTTAATAATTATAATTACGTTTATACTATGATATCGAACAAGATAGTGAACTGCATTTGAAGCTACTTTATCCAGCTAGATATAGAACAAATGTGGATTTACATTATACTATACATGAGAGCTAGTCCGTCTACATTTTACACAAGACATCATCGTTTCACAAAATATACGGATAGATATAGTTAGCTGAATGGATGCATACCTGTTTATTAGAATGCAAGCGAGTTCGGCATCTCTCTGTAGTTTCAGCTTGTCACGAAGCTCTCTCTATCTTGGAAATGCAACTCCAATATTTACCCGTGTCTTGTTTGTTCTCTTGTCCCAAAACCTTCTCGGGTCATTTATTTCACCCTTACATTTGCGCTTCACAGAACGTGCAGGCAAAGCATAATCATATTGATTATTGTTTATTGTAATTATTGATTATTGATTATTGTAATCATATTGAGTTATTGATTGAGGTATAAATACGAATATAAACAATATAAATATAAAATATAATATTCTCGATCAAGATATAATAGTCTCGATCAAGGCTAGCTACTACTTTTTCTTCTTCGTCTCTTCTTTGCTTCTGATCACCTTTGTATTTGGCGGTTCCGCAGGAAGTTAGATAAACTAGAGGGGTCAAAGTTAAATGACGCCATAGACGGGCGACAAAACGGAAAAAAAAGAAACGTGCTGTGTCTTCTAATTAAACTATAATTTCTCCGGATTTGAAAGTTCGTGGAAACTGTCGGGATAATGTAAGTACACAACTAAAAAAAATATATAACATAGATATAGTGATTTCTGCTATTTTTAAAGCAGAAAAATTACATATTGCGCCTTTAAGAGTTTAATTGTTTTTTCTGTAAACTGACCAATCAGAATCCATTTCACCTATGTATTGATGTAATCAGTGACCGCTGTTAGAGAATAATTACTGGTGTTTCTGATGTGTAAAGGAAGCGGCCTACAAACTCCATTGTAAGTATTGTAGCTGACTTCTGTTAATGAAACTGCAAACTATTTTCTTCAGTATATTTTGCTTCAATTAAGTACATCTCTGTTCTTCATTCAACACCTGGTCCTTGGGTTTTAACTGTAGAAACTCATATAATAGTTTCTATGAACTGCAAATTTCAGTATTTTGATAATACATAATAGGGTATATATAAAATACATAATATATGGTAGGCCTGAGAAGCATGTTAGTCATCACATGCAATCACCTGTTTGTCATCTTTAAACAAGGTCAAATGTTAAGTTAGTTGAAAATTATGAAGGTAGTGAACCTTCAAACAAAACAGACACAAAAACCAATACTGGTTGAAACCAAGCAAACTTGATTGTTTGATAGTGTACACAAAAGAAACTCAACAGACAGACACACCCCTCATAGAGACACACACAGTACCTTTTATATAGTAATCAGGAGACTGGCTGAACAGGTGAGGCTCCATAGCTCAGTGGTTAGAGCACTGGTCTTGTAAACCAGGGGTCGCGAGTTCGATCCTCGCTGGGGCCTGATTAATACTGATAAGACACTTTTGAACCATTCTATCAGAAGTGTTTAAAGACATAAGCGATTGTCCATAGAACATAATCAATCAAATACAGGTACATCTGAAAAAAACACCTTGACGATAGAGAAAAAGGTTACTATTTTTGTAACTTATTTCAAAAAGTGAATCTTTGATATATTCTAGATTCATTACATTATTTTTCACATTTAGATGATTAGAGCTTACAGTTCATGAAAGTCAGAAATCAAGTATTTCAAAATATTAGAATATTTACATTTGAGTTTCATTAAATGACAATTCCTACAGTATAAACCTCTTTTTCTTCGAAACCACAATAATGGGGAAGACTGCTGACCTGGCAATGGTCCAGAAGGCAATCACAAAGCGGGTAAGTTGCAGAAGGTCATTATTGAACAGGATGGTTGTTCACAGAGTGCTGTATCAAAGTATATTCAAATGCAAAGTTGACTGGAAGGAAGAAATTGGGTAAGGCACACAAGCAACAGGGATCACCGCAAGCTTGAGAATACTGGGAGAGATTCACAGGGAGTGGTCTGAAGCTGGAGTCATTGCATCAAGAATCATACGATCAGATGTCTTCTGGAAAAGGGCTACCGCACCACTTCTGAAACAAAAACAATGTCAGAAGAATCTTACCTGAGCTAAGGAGAAAAAGAACTGGATTGTTGCTCAGTGGTCCAAAGTCCTCTTTTCAGATCAAAGTAAATTTTGAATTTCATTTGGAAATCAAGATCTAGAGTCTAGAGGAAGCCTGGCGGGGCACAGAATCCAAGCTGCTTTGTCCAGCGTGAAGTTTCTGAAGTCAGCGATGATTTGGGGTGCTGTGATGTCTGCTGGTGTTGGTCCATTGCCAGACAAGCTTTATGGAGATGCTGATTTACTTTTCCATCAGGACTTCCAAGTGGTTTGCTTACCATGATATTACTGTGCTTTATTGGCCAGCCAACATGCCTGAGCTGAACCCCATTTGGAATCTATGAGATATTTTCAAGAGAAAGATGAGAAACAGTTGATCCAACAATAAAGACGAGCTCAAGGTTCAATAGTGCCTCAGCAGTGCCAAAGACTGATCGCTACCATACCACACCTCACTGATTCTGGAGTTTGTGCTGAAGGAGCCCTGACCAAGTATTGAGTGCATAAATTATCATATTTTAAAGAACTTGAACTTTTTTTTTTTTATTGATCGTAGGAAATATTTGAATATTTTGAGAAACTGGATTTTTGAATTTTATGAGCTGTAAGTTCTAATCATCAAAATAAAAAAAAACATTTTTAAATGTTGTACGTTACATGTAATGAATCTAGAATATACAAAAGGTTTTTTTTTAAAAATAAGTTACAAAAATATGAACTTTTTCACACAGTATTCTACTTTTTTGAGATGCACCTGTAGATCTGATTATTGTTCAACTCTACAAAAGACACCAAGGTCTTCAGACTATATGCAGAACTTCACCCTACATGTGAGTGCAAACAAGTGCTGCAACTTTCTGATCTGATATTTCAAACACTTTACAGAATATAGGCAACATTTTTTTGGATAAATGTTGTATCATTGCATTGATTTACATCTGTGTATCTGTGTGACTACTCTTATTACGAAACATATAGGTAAAATCTAATATAAGGTAAAGGCACATTATTAATTAAAACTTTCACTTCTTAAATATCCAATTAGTTTGAAAAAGAATATTAAAAAACATAGGCATACAGGAAAAAAGGAAGGAAAACACTGAGTGGAAAAATCTGTTGTAATTTTTTGGTCATAATCTGTATAGCACAATTATAACGTACTAGTATTGGATAAACAATGAAGTTATGCAGACAGAAGAATGTCATTTGTGACACATGAATCACGTGTTTGTCATTCCTCCAAATTTCAAACAATCAAAGCTACAGGGAAATGTTGGACACACCCTTTGAAGGGTTCTTCATATGTACTTTTCATATGGTAATGAGGATGGTTTCTGAACAGGTGAGGCTCCATAGCTCAGTGGTTAGAGCACTGGTCTTGTAAACCAGGGGTCGCGAGTTCAATCCTCGCTGGGGCCTATCAAACACTTTTGAGTAGTAATCAAAAAAAGTTTACAGATATAGATGACTAGTGGTAAAACAGAAGAGAACTGAACAAGTCAGGTATGAAGTGTTCAACTGTGAGTAAACAAAAAATGAAACCTAAGACACATCACAGATGTTCAACCATCCAGAAAGAACTTGCTCCTCTTGTGATATAATTGACTTGATATCTGTGATACACATATGCATGACTGTCCTGCATAGGTGCTCACATGACTAGTATTCCCTTCTGTTATGCCAGTCACACCCCATACAGATGCAGAAATATTATCAGTACCTTTCATATAGTAATAAGGACAACACAAGACCAGGTGAAACTCCATAGCTCAGTGCTTAGAGCACTGGTCTTGTAAATCAGCGATAGTGAGTTCGATCCTCACTGAGGCCTGTGAATTATTTTTGTAGTAGTATCAAAAACATTTGCAGACATACGTTACTTCCAAGAAATCCACGTATACAGAACTGACAAGAAGCACTTACGAGGCATCATTTGTGTGCTATTAAGAACTTCTAAAAAAAATTAAAGCAAACTATATTATGCCTATACGCAGAATCAAATTTGCTCAGGAAATACATCATAAAAACCAAGAACAGATTTAATTGTTCAAAAATATTTCAATATCAAACAATTTATACATCAAATCCTGAACTGTCTTGGCATAGAAAGTACAAAAATCCTGCACAAATAATACTTTTATACAAAAACAATACAAAAATCTGAAGGCTGCCATGGATTAAATCAGAAACACCATTAAGACAACAGAAAGCAGATAGATTAAGCTGATGAACTAAATGAGAAATCGTTTGTCAACCAGAGTTTTGCTTGCTAGGTTCCTGCGGCCCATTCCATTTCGGATTAATCTGAAGACCTGAAGGAGAGCACATTAAAACTTCATCTTAAACATCAACTCTAGAGCGTTGAATTAAACCAGTCCATTCACATATTCATATATACTAACCAGCTGCTGGAGGTATGTTAACACAGCTGCGAGAATGAAGTTCTGACTGCCCAGATCCACCACACAGAAAAATAGGGTGTCAAAGACCAACAGCACAGCCTCATTACCATAAAAGAGGACATCAGCGAATGAGTGAGAATCATCTGAGAGAAAATAAACAAAAAACTCTATCAATCAATCAATCACTTAAAACACTAATGATTTGAGAAGATTTACAGTGTTTTTTACCGTTATAGAAGATGCTTTTATCCAGTGGCTCTATAAACTCCATACCGATAAGTCTCTCAAATAGCAGCTTATCTTTCACTATGTAATCCATCTCACGATGTGCCTGAGAAAACAACAGAATGAGCTAATTAAAACACAAACCAACCATAGTAAACTACTGGAAAAATCACAAGAATCAATGAAATGAAATTCTCACATGATCAATGACAGAACCCAGGAATCGGTTCATAGTATGGTAAGCTTTTGTGCTCTGCTCACATGGATTGGCTGAAGCATCCACCAACCTAGAGGGCCCGCTTCTCTGTAGGGATAGAGACATTTTTAGCCACCTTTACCAAGAGTTATTTGTGTGGGAGATCACTTTGCTATACCTTGGGGAAAAAATTGTCTTCAGAAGTAAGCAAAATGTGAAACAGGGATCACATCCAAAGGAAAAAAACTATACATTAAAACAAGTAAACTGTACCTAAAAATGGGAAAAGTTTTCTTGTAATGTAAAAAAAAAATCTTAATATATAATATTCTTTATTGTTATTTGCTTTGATTAAAAACAATGAAAGTCTATGGTATGTCCTCTTTTAGATAAGTAAATATAAGTGTCTATGTTGATTATACCCTGTTGATTGGCTCAATTATCCGGTCATATTGTGCTCGCAGGCGGTTTGTTATTGAAATCTGAAATGTCTGAGTGTCTGAGTTCGGCAAAAGTCCCCTCTGGCCACACAGATTCTCCTAAAATGCATAAAAATAAAATTAGTTCTCCATTTAAACTTCTATTATTAAATGGAAGACTCAAATTCATCGTACCGCCTCCCTCTTCAGGTTTGTATTCATTTCATCCATGTTAGTGTCAGCATGACCATGAACAGAACGTCCATGAATGTAGTAGCCGAAACATCGATGAGACAGCAGAAGCATGGAGATCTACCAGACACATACACGTACATACAAAAGAAGGAAAGACAAAATCGTACACTTATTGTCTATGAATTATAGTTTATTTGCAAAGAGGATTTCTAACCTAATACTTACATTGCTGATGGAGCACAGATCCACGAACTGACGAATCTTGTCTTCAACAAAGCGTTCATGGAATATTGTGAAGTATATCATCTAAGGCAAAATGACACAAAATGGAACATGTGAAACCGCATTGGTGACACAAACAAAGAGACAGGCTGGTTTTATTTAAGTATACATGTTCTCACCTGTATTAAGCCAATGCAGAGCCACATTGCAGAAGCCACACTGTAGCGGAGTATGAGGCTGTATGGTGGTTTGTATGCCTCTGGAGTCCGACGCAGGTCGGATGAGGGGTCTCTTAAAGCCAAATTTGAGAAGCCCACCACCTGCAAGCATAATATTCGACATTAAAAAAAGACGTGTTCGTGTGGACAGGGCCTCAGATATTTGGCTACAAAAACGTTTTTTTTTTGTTTTTTATGTATATCACACTGAAGTCTTGCCTTTAAAGCCGTATCAGTTTAAACTACTGATATACAGTTTTCTGAGCCCACACATCCGAAGCTCGAGCACAGAAAGCGAATGTCACATGGCATGTGAGTACAAAACTAAGTTCTTACACTTAAACTAAGGCTTACAAAAAACAATTACTGGGTTGTTCTTTTTTAGGTTTTCTGATTATAGCCATTAAACAGGACAAAGTCAGGTTGTCACCTGTAATACAGTCCTTAACATGATAGTATGCTCTTCAAATGGCTCTTTAAGTATTTTGGGAATAGGTTTTGAGGCAAACTGTAGATGTTTTGGGACAGAGCTGTAGTGTGTTGCTGGCCTCACCTCCAGAAAGAAAAGCACAGCAATGACCTGAAATGTGGGGTTGATCTTGCGAATGGTCTGAATCTCATTCCACTCATTGGCCACAAAATATGTTCTCCAGATACTGACAGGAGATGCTTGACTTTTTGCTTCGCCAGAACCTGAGCACATTACAACATAATTATAGAATATATATGTGTTATTAAAAAATGGATTAAAAGTGTAGCGTTTGTATCGGTATAATGGAACATGCATTTGAGAAGCACATTAGAGAAACACTGTAATTACCCTCCACATGTTTACTGGCTTTACCACGAGGTCTTTCCCAGTCTATGAAGAAAATATCCACAGACAGCTGAACAAAGAGCTTATGAAGAAATTGTACAGTCTGTAACAGAAAATAAAGTTGGGTTAACCTGGGAAGAAAGGGAAAGAAGGGAAAAGACAGACATATACTTAAATAAGCATCCTGTAGCATATAAGCTAATATTCATATTTGTACTCACCTTCAAAGCAAAGGCACAGCCGACATAAACAACAAAGCGTTCCTCCTGAGCTGGTAATGGCAGCAACACAGACACAAATAGCTGGGCCTGAAGATATACAAAAAAGCCTTTTGTTTATAGGTCTGAACTTCTGTTTTAATGCATGTTCCCATTGGCGAATGAATAAGATTCATGTTTTTGTTCACATGAGCAGAGCTACAGCTATTATATAAAACTATGACTTGAGTGCACACAAACCGAGTATAAACAGTTTGATAGCATGTAAATACTGTTTGACTTCTTTTCTGTGACAAGTGGGTGTCTCATTTGACAGAACAGTGGAAGAAATTCACAGAAACATAGATACTAAACTGATGCCTGATAAGTGGGTGAGACTACATTTAACAACAGAGAAAAGTGATAGACTTGCCTCCACTGTCTGGAAAATATTAAGAGGAAAAGCAAAATAAAGAAAAAGGAGAAAAGGCAAAAGAAAGACTCATGTGAGGCTAAATCATATTAATAATAGACTAGACACTGCCACTCACAGACATGATGAATGCAAACCTTAAAGAATATGAGCCAGTAGAGGCCGGTTCCAACCGTGATGATGAAGAAAACATTTGCCAGGTCACCAGCATAGAACACCAGAAACTTCATAAGGGTCTAAAACAGAAATCACATTATTATGCATCTGGGTCGTGAACTGTTAATAATCAGTTCTGAATATTAGCCCTCACCTGTAGGTCAATGAGAGGAGATGCGATTCTTCTTTTCCAGCTTGCGGTCTTTAATAAAGAGTGGACAACAGCCATCCCACCCAGCACACCAAGAGCAATCTGGATATGAATCCACATATGAATAAGCTCACCAACAGAAAACAGAAAACTGATTTTCGTTGTTCATACTCACATCAGTTTTGATCCGAGCTTCTTCCTGGTCCATCGTATACTCAAGAGAGAATGACACCTGTAGATATGTACATAAAAACTTAAATGAAGCTGTTTGGCTGATCATATAAACACTTTAAAATTTGTTAAGTATTTCACATTATTACATTTACACTGCATCATGTAACCTATCTGTCAAAAGAATAAAACATTTTTTGATTTAGATTAAATTCATTAACATATGCTGGAGACATACTGTAACAGTCTGTGTGGTGGGGTCAGTGACAGGTATATCTGAGTAAGTCACAGTCATCAGAGGGGGGTACACCTGTCCCTTCTGTGTATTCGGCACCAGCTGAAACCTGTTCAGTGCAGGACATCAAGCTTAGTGTGATGTGATCTCCCACTATGTGTGTTTTATGTGTTTGTGAGTGTAGAGTACTTACCCGATCTTTATGTTAGAGGCCACACGTATGACCCCAGGTGAAGAACTCAAAGAGTTTTGCCTTCCACTCAACGTGTCCACAAGCATAAGCCTTCGGGTCAGTAACCAGTTATTCATGTTTGATCCTGACACAAGAGAAGTCAGCATGGTGATAAAGCGGCAAGGCCATGGTATGGAAGTGTTTGATCAGAAAATGGGTTTGTACGTTTTACCCTCATTAGTGAACTGCCCATTAAACTGCTGCTTGGTATTTAGGAGAGGTACTGCAAGAAGATGCTTGTCCTCCTGTGGCTTCTGAATGACCAGGAATACGTCATAGAACACAGGCTCTGGATACCCATTCAGAAGCTCTGACACAGAGAGAACACACTAAGAAAAGACAAAAACTTTAATATATATCGACATATTCAGCTGAAAAAAAAAATGTATATTGACCAAAAGGAGAAACATATTGAATACGTAGTCAGACTCACACTCTGCTTGTAGGCTGTCCCAAACGTGAAAGCAGACTGTTGTCTGGTAGGTGTGTCTGGACAGAGCTATAGTGGATTAAATTAAGCATATTTGCACATTAGTAAAAATTTTACAAATTCTAAAAAAAAAAAAAAAAAAAAAAAAAAAAAAAAAACGTAATAATAGAAAAAAGAAACATCTTAAATTTTTTTAGGAACATCCCTGTATGACAGGTTAAGGCAAAGACTTGCCAATCAACTCAATGAAAAACACCTCAAATAAACAATCGTATCAACTGACTTGATGGGAGTTTCGTTTAAAAGAACACAAAATATTCTTAACTTTATTTTTAAGATAGAAAATAATAAAATAGGTGAGAAAAAAAAATTCTTAAGAAGAATTTGTATTTGCGATAGTAGCATAGTGTGTCAACATATAACGCTGTTCGAATCCCGGCTCGAAGACCTTTCCTAATCCTACACCCTTTTCTCTCTCTCACTTTGCTTCCTGTCTAATCTACACTATCCTATCTTAATAAAGGTAAAATGGCAAAAATAAATCTTGAAAAAATAATTATTTGTGAATTAGACAAAAGAACAGAAAATGATCATGCCTGCCTACCTGGAGGTTTCCTCCACCGACACTCTCCCATCTCAGAAACTCCCCACGCACCGAGTAAACAGCAGCCCACAGCTCGATATTAGAGTTCTGAAATTGAGAGGAATGTTTGTAAAAATTATTACATGTATGCTTATTCTTACAAGATTAAATGTCTGAAGTGTTTACCTTTTGTGCCCATTTAAAGCTGAATCCAACAGGAAGTGGCTCACTCTGTAGAATCCGTGATGCCAATCCAAGCTGGTCTCCATAGTAGAGCCAAGGCAGGTTTGCCCTCCTAGAGTCACAAATGAGAGTGAGGGTCACAAATACAAGTAAACTGGATACTTCTGCCAATTACATATCTTGCATCACAAGAAAGATGTATCATGAGAAAGAAGTATTTTCAGAGCTGCTGTTAATGGAAGTCATGTGACAGGGGTTGCCTGTAGATCATGTACTTTTTAATCCTATGCTAAGTGTAATGGTTATATAAAGTCATATGTTTATGTGATGCATTGATAGTGATGATTCTGTTGCTCTGTTTATAGGCAGGTGGGATGTGCTTCCCTTCAAACGGTGTACCGACATGTCATCTGTTAACCTGAAATATGTATTGAAATAAAAATCCAGAAAGTAACATATAGAGAGATAATAGGAGGCTTGTTTGCCACAATTAAAAAAAAAGTCTTGATGTATGAAATATAACTGTGGATGACAGCTAGAGATGAAAAAAAAAATAAACTCACAGAATGATATATAAACAAAGCATTGAGACACCCAAGATTTCAGATTTCAGATGGACATTTGGGATTTGTTGGTGGCCAGTAAAATATAATTTTGACACCAGGAACTACAGCTTTGAGAGATTTATTTCTCAAGAGAGAAAAAATAGAATGTGCCACAACACACTGAGCTAATTATATTATTTGAAGTGGCTCAATTGTAAACAGTAAAGTACTATATAGTAACCGTATGTGCATTACCAGTAGGAGATGTCCTGGCTGCTGCCCTGAGCAGCTGTTGTTCTGTAGACTGTGTTGTAGAGGCCACAGGCATCATTGTTTATGGTGCTAAAGGAGTGCATGTTCATCACACACATGTTGCCCAAAGACTGACATGCTGTCCGGTTGGAGAACGACTATGGATCCAAATGAGCAAAACTTATATATTTTCCAAAGCAAAGCCAGACATGTAAAAATGTAAAACAAACTTGTGCATGTGTGTAGAAATTTACCAAACAGGCAGCTGCTGAAGAATACATGAAGTTTGAAAACCATGCTGATACGACAGAGTTGGCCTGTGTAACACAAATACATCACACTTTAAAGCAACAAACCTCAGCACGCTAACAGAAGTACACAAACACAACTCATGAGGTTAACTTTGAATCTTACCAGTTGGCTAAAGATGACATTTGGGACAACTGAGGTAGGTAGACTGTTTGAAGGGAAGCACATCCCACCTGCCTGTAAACAGAACAAAGCAATAATCACTATCAATGCATCACATAAACTTATGCATACACTACCAGTCAAAAGTTTGGAATAAACATTTGACTGCCAATGAAAATGTCTAAGATTCTCACCTGTACGTTTGAACTACCGCAAACACAAGACTGAGATGAGTTGATGAAGGAGTCCTCGCATCTTACACACCTAAGAATACACATGACCAAATAAAATGAATCACTTTATGCAACATGAAGGTCAAAATGAAAATCTGTAGGCACTGATAGAAACAGGAGTTACCTGTTGCCCGTTCTATCTGGGGCAGAAAAAGCGGGCTCTGTTGCATTACATGCTTCACATCGTGATTCATTTAATGGATTCCCATTCCCATCTCTCTCCACTGACCAATACGGACATGCCATAAAATCATAAACAATTCTGTGAGTGCTTACTTCAGAGAAAAAAAAACAGCCTACGTTTGAATCATATTTATTTATATGCAACTGAAATGAAAAGCACTTACCCAGCACACTTCCCTTAGGACACTGACACTTGCCATTCTCCCCTACCCTTCCAGAACAATGGATACAGCCATACCCATCCTGGGTGACCCCCTATGAATGAGAGTAATCATATAAATGTATGAGAGTACAGGTTCCCTTAATTACTAATAATACAAGATCTTAAATTTGTAATTTAAATTTAATACAAAACCTGATTGGCTTCAGGACACTGCTGGCACGTGATGGATGCCCCATTGCTGACCAGCACCCTGAAACCTGTCTGACACTCACATGCCAGTCCTATATGAAAGAAATACACATAAACATACAAGCTGGTTTACAATTAAGTGTATTATAAAAGTTCCGTGATTATAATTACATTCATTTGAAATATTTATTTGTTTACTTTGGCGGAAAATGCAGAATTCTGCGCGCATGCAGTTTACCCACTCTTAAAATAACGTTACTTACTCTAGGTTACATTAGCAATAAATATGACAATATATCAGCAAATAACTGCTGTTTATTGTACAACGTCTATCGTCTACAGGTTAGGTTGGTCAAAACAAAGGAAACTAATCTGTGCTACGCGTAACGTTACCTGATTTGCTGCTGACTTGATTCGGCCCGCATTTTACACAAGACAAGCTAGAAATATCAAAATAATTGTCCACACCACAATCCGAAGGCTGCTGAAAAGATATAGAGAACTGCTGGCAGGAAAAAACGTTTAGTTTGAACAGGAATATGATTGAAAAACTACACACAAATGCTCTCAGCGTCCTCGTCGCCATGGTGCAGATGACGCGTGAATGACGTACCGGTTCCTGTTACAGCTCAGAGGCTTGCAGCGTGCGCGCGCTCGTAAAAGTCTTTGAGAGGAAGTTGCGTTTTTCTTTGAGAGGAAGACGCGCGAGCTGTGGTGTTCAGGAGGTCACCGCGTGGTTTCTCTGACCAAAAAAAAAAAAAAGCAAAGAAAAAAGTCGTGTGGAACCGTTTAGATTGAGGTATTATTTTCAGAGAAAAAAAACGAACGGTAAGTAAGGCTCCGAGGACGCATTCATATCGACTGTTTAACTAGAAGTGGATTTCCTGAGGTGATTTTTGTCCTCTTTGAAAGTTTTAAACAAAGGGGAGAAAACACTGGTTTCTACAGTGGATTTTTTTGTTAGATTTTAGAAACTGGTCTCAAAAGTTTGCTTTTTGCCTTTTAAACAGATCCCATTGGTTTGTAAGAAGAATCTGACCATGCCAATAGTTGTTCTGCGTTTGCAAGGTTTAAACACAGAGGCAGGATCTGAAGACATCCGAAGATTTTTCCATGGCTTGCACATACCTGAGGGTGGTGTTCATATTATCGGTGGCAAGATGGGTGAAGCTTTCATCATTTTTAATTCAGAGAGAGAAGGCCAACTAGCCATGCGCTACTCCGGAAAACTCCTCAGAGGCTCTTCTGTTTCATTACATATTAGCAGTCTGGCTGAACTCAAGAGAAAAATGGAGTCGCGATTAAAGAAACCAAAGTCCACAGCAGTGGAGACTAAAACAGTGCAATCATCCCCACCTGACACCAATAGAGGTCTTTTGCTTAGTCTAATGACTGCCATTCAAGGACTGCATTCAAATGAAAAAGTGGATCAAGGCCAAGTGCTTGAAAATTTCAACCAAAATGTTCCAGAAAATGATAAATGGTCCTCAACGGACAACCAAACATTTAAGGATGCGCCACATAGTCTAACTCATGACATGGCACCTAAGGAGCAAAAAAGCAGTGGAGAAAACCTCAATTCCTGTAAGCCAGGCTATCTTCGGCTTTATGGATTTCCTGACTCTGTTTCCAAAGAAGAGATCTACCAGTTTCTACTGGGACTTCCAGTGTTGGAAGTCATCACAAAAGTTAGACTGTCACTGGGTTGGTGTTGTCTTGTGAAGCTGATGAATTTCACAGATGCTGAGGAGGGGCTGAAATACAGCCACAGGAAATTCAAAGAATACAATGTTGAGGTCAGACTTGCCCATGAAAAGATGTGGACCGATGCTGTGGAGCAGTCCAAAAATTGCATGCAAAACATCAAACCTCACACTTTCTCAGAGCGAAGGGAAGTTAACACGGAAAGAAATGCAATCAGAGGTTTCTCAACCAAAAGAAGTGCAGAGGAGTCACTCTCTCGTGGATCTCCAAAAAAATACAGCAGAAACTTTCCATCCCCTCAAACAGAACTTTGTGTTATTGTCAATAATCTTTCAAAGAATATAACCAAGACCGAGATCAAGGATATTTTTGGCTGTCATGCAATCCCAAACTACAGAATAAAGCATTTATTGAATAAGTGGAGAGAGAGGACAAGCACTGCATTTATTACCTTTGAGCATGCAGAAGACTATGCCTCAGCTCTTAACATGAATGGCACAAATGTTGGCTTAAAGGACATTGAAGTGTCAGCCATTACTAAAGAAGAAATGCTTGCTATACTCCGCAAAAACAGATGTGCTAATGTCTGGAGGCCACCACTTCATGGAAATCCTCATTCAGCCATGTCATGTGTATATGCACGCAATTTTCCTGCAGATGTAAGAAAAGTAGAGGTGAGAGACTTTTTCATGCGCTTTAACGTCTGTGAAGATGCAATCGTATTGCTTGTGGACAGCCAGGGAAGTGGTGTCGGGGAAGCCATCCTGCAGTTTGAATGTGAGGAAATCGCCAAACAGGCCCAGAGTCTCCATGGGAAGCATTTCATGGGAGCAAAAATTCTACTCACTTGTATCACACGTCAACAGAGGGAGAAGATACTTGGTACATGGTGAATGACTGAAGAATTGGAATGTTCTCAGCACTTTGAAACAACAGCAGTAGTGTAAACTCCTGGTGTAAAACGTAAAGGAGGACAACTAAATCATTTGAAGATCCAGTGTAAGCTTTATCATTAGCTCTGTGAGCTGTATATAAAAGCAATATTATAGGTACAACAATTGAAGATGCCCATTAAGGATTTTGAGTACCACATGAAAGGAGTGTACCAAAAAAAAACTGTTTTTTTGTACAGTACAATGGTTGCCAAACTACAGTAGTCAACATTTGAAGTGGATCAAAGTTGTCCTAATACAAAAACGGGTATTGTTTTGGTTTTAAGACAACTTGATGAAAGGTTTTGATAAACTTCAAATGTTGACTAGTGTATTCAGGTCTGCTACAAGTGGATAAATAATACTGGTTTACGTTCACATTTAAAGTGCAAACTGAATTACATTTTGCACTTCTTTCCTTGGTTGTAGCTGCTGAACATACAGCTTACTGGCTTCCATTAAAAACAGATACATCACATATCTTGTATTGCATATTAATATTTAGCTATTTCAGTTTAACAGTATATATTTTAACAGAAGGAATAAGTTACAAACAAAACTTTTTTTTTTCCTTTGGACTAAATGATTCAGTATTTGATTTGGCATTTGCATATGCATTCGTTTGTAAAAAAAACTAAAACAACCATTTTGAGTTATGATGTCTTGATGACCAGATAGATTTGTTTTTCATCTGACATGTATATTTGATGTTATATTGTAATTAAACTTAATAGAAATTTGATATGCAATCTCAACTCCGTTTCAGTCTCCAATTTTTATGTCGGAAAAAAATTAAAGTTTGCTTTCCAAGATGCACATCAAGAACTGATTATAATATTTGTATAAATCAACAGCAGCACACAATTCCTTATAATGAATACTGAGAGCAGTCAAAATGGAGATGGAATAACCATGCAATACTGTCATTGGGCATTTGTGCAGGTGGTACTGCACTACATCATGTGGACAAGTTGTTGGGAGTGGCCTACACAATTATTCAAGTTAAACTCAAAATATATCGTTATATCAGTATACCTGTGCCTACCCTCATTTCCAAGTGTAAGCAATAAGGATATAAGAAGATCATTGGAGAGCCATTGAAGAGCCTAAATTGTACCCGAGAACACTGAACTTTATAAAACAATGCAGGAGCTAAAACTGATGGAGATGCAGTATTCAAACTACGGGACAACCTGAATGAAGCGAGGATATCTGAAGGATATAGAAACTTTACCCACAAATCGTACAAAAGAAACAAGGTTCTGTAAGGAACTATGAATTTATTTTAGACATTATGGCAACAGACCTTTAGAAACAAGCAGTCACATTGTTTGAGGATCTTACTGACTTCACTTAAAGACGGTTAAATAACTCACTAAAACTGTGTTGCTACAAACCAGTTTCTTTCATCAGAAGAGAAAAGGAAAAAAAGCGTAACATTTAAAATAATTCTACTCATGTATACACTGTAAAAACAAAGCAGCTTAAAAGTCAAGAAAAAAATTTGGTCATGAACAGTCAAAAACAGGCAAAGCAGGTTGCATCCAAGTCTTGGCTTCTTCCATCAGATCAATGTTCAGTTGTAGAATCTCGATGGACCTGTCAAGGTAGAGCAGTCATGTGAAACCGAACTTTATGCATTATGCCAAATAGTTAAAATTATATTAAGTTTGCATATTTCTGCTTATGTTACCAGCCTCTAAACTTGTCTCTATAAAAAGAACTGTGCCCCCGCAAAAAAAAAAAGTGTATTCATTTCTTACTGCGAGTTTCATTGCATAAGCAAAGTCAAAATTAGCCAATGTTTTGGAGAGTGTACGCATTAAAAAACCCATGGAAACGTGTGTTGCCCACAGATATAATAAAGGCAATACCAAATGTTCCAAATGGCAGTTAGATATGCTAAGATTTTAATAAGGTATGGGTGGCATAACCAAACTATGAGTCATTATATTACAGTAATGGTCATGATATTGGAAATTCCACACAAAAAATCTTTTATATTTCATATAACATGTAATAATGCCTATTTTTGGTGTTCCAGCAAAGCAAGTACTTTAACTTTACCAATGAGAGGTACTTATTTTATTTGGAACTCAGACTTAAAATAGCAATAGTAGAGTCTGACAAAAATAAAAAATGGTGTGCAATACCTGGCATGCCGCCAGAGAATCTTTCATTTGAGTTGTGTGGAAGACTTGAGTAATTCATTGGGGGCAGAGGCTTCACACTGGGCACCTAAAAAAAAAAAAAAAAAAATTAAATTCAAAACTAAAACATGGCAGTAAAAAAAATAAAAAGGTAAATTTCACTTATATGGACACAGAGCTAATCATTACAGATGGTGTGATCTTGTTCTATACAGCATGTTCTTTTGCCACTAATTTTCAGAAAAATGGTTTGAGATCACTGAAGCCTTCAATGAAAACTTTGTCATTCTTTAAAAAGGAAATCAAGCATATAAAACAGTAGCCACATCCTGTGTTTGCAGAAAACAACATTTCCTTGACTCCGTAGGGTTTACACTCAATACAAACATACTTCAGAATAATCACCCAAGCCTGAAACTAAAATAGTTTAATTTGCACACTATAAGTACTGAATAAATGGTTTTGTGTCTTTTAAATGAACCTTACACACAACTGCAGAGTAGTCATCCATTTAAAAAAAAAAAAACACTGCTTTCTGGAACAACTGATATTCTGCAGTCACTTATTTTCATATACTGACCAGGATTGTGTGGCATTAAGAATTCATTTTCTTTAAATAACCTTAAATTTGATTTGAGCTAATAAAAATTATTATGAAATGCATTTGTATTAAAAAAATTATAATAAAATGATAATGTAGAGCATAAATGAGAGCCTTCACCGATGAAATACTTCTGAGGCGATACTCCATCAGAACATCTGTGAGCTTCTGTGTGACCTTCAAGACAATCTGAGCATCGTCCTCGTTTTCAATACGGAAAGAGTCCTAATATTAAACCAGAAACACAAACACGTTATTAACCCCAAATGGCTAATAAAGTAAATACATGAAGTGCTTCAATAAGCAGAGAACAGTACCAGATATTTGAGCAGTGTTGCCGGGAGGCTATTGTTCTCTGGGCCTTTAGGGCCTTGCCCCATCAATCTGTCACCACTGCTGTTCATGGGCATGTCATTAGGAAAAGGTCTGCCCCTGCCCTCATTATGCTGGCCAGGCCCAAAGCCATCTGGGCCCATGCGCATGGGTCCTTCATCAGGGAAATGCTGCATGTCATCCGTTTCCATCATCCCCCTGTCTGGTCCAGGCATGCCATTACCATAGCGACCTGGGCTAGTGAAGTCTCCCATATCAGAATAACCTCTCCTCATGGGGGGTTCATCCATACCCCCACGCATGCCAGGGGGGAAATCGGGCATCATGCCACCCCGGGGTGGAAAATTCCCCATGTACATTGGACCTCCATAAGGACCACCTGAGGATGTGAAGAAAAAAAAAAAAAAGTCAAGCAACTGTACACGACATTCCAAATCAAAGTTAGACAATTCACTTCTATTAACACAAACACTGGTTAGACACTAACCTGGCTTTAACCCTCTTGGAGGTGGCCCAAGACGACCAGCAGTTCCTGCAAATGCTGGATTGGGCTGTGCAGACTCTGAAACACAAAAAAACAATAAAAAAAAACATCAGGTTAAGTATCTTGCTGCCTAGGGTTAAGTGATATGGCGGGAAAAATATTTTTAACCATTGACTGATTCAGGATTTTATTTTATTTTATTTTTTACATTTAATTAGTCAACTAAATGTAACTAGATGGTTAATTTTGTCATGTTTTAGTTAAAGAAAGTTCTACATCAAGTGCAGCACACATGAAGTGATCAACATGGTGTAAACGTAAAAAACTAAATGACCCATTAAATATCTTAAAGATGCATGAAATATGCAATCAATGAAAAAGCTTATATTGTACAAACTTGTCTGAAATATCCCCTATACATTCAGAAATAACGAAACTTTACAGTTGCTAATAGGGAAGTGATACTGCGATTGTGCTAGAAGAGTTCAGAACAGATGTGATCGCTTCTTAAATTAGACAATGAGCAAAAACCAGGGTAGATACAAACAAGAAATTAAAAGACCGTTGTAAAATCTGTTTATTACTACTGATTAAATTCTTTGCTTGAACACAGACTTCCTGCTTGACTATAAGTCCTCTGTGGACACAAAACATCCAAAAGTGGCTTTAATAATTCACATTTTCAGTTGTTAAATGTGTGAATTTGGATTACTGTTTAAAACCAGTTTTCGGCTTTAAAAGAAGACATTTTGTTGGAAATTTTTTATGATAAAGCCACTGAGAACAGGTATTAGCAAAATTTCTGATATATCTTTATCCTTGTCCTTTGATGTTTAATCGTCACATTCAGCAAGATCAATTCTTTTCTTTCCGTCTCCAAAAACAAGTCCTCTTGAAAATCTAAATTGACTTTCTTGTACCATTTAAGATTTTATGTCCTTAAATTTGATACAACTAAATTTATGACTTTTTAAGGACCTGTGAAAACCCTGTCTAGACTGGATAAATATGCAATAATAATAAAACCTTTATCTACTCCATATGATTATGATCTGGCAAAGATGATCACAAAACAAAGACTTCTTGCTACTTCAATGCACTCTTTTGACATTTACAGTATATGTGTGTGAAGTAAGGGTCAGTCAATAATGCGGTTATACCAGAGTAGGGCGAGGGTAGAAGGACTGTGAATGAAATATACTGAACACGCCTTGAGGAAAAACTATATAAAGAGTGTGCAGACAACAAATTTCTGCAGAATTTCTCAACTTCATTGTCTCTGATAATAAAGTCTATCTTCTGGCATCAAAACCTCAAGACTTCGACAGGGATTTGATTTCTCACATAAGCTACCACAGTCTTTCCAAGTGAAACAATATTTATAGAGATGACAAGTTGACGACAACGGACTTACTCATGGTCTGAAACACCATAACCTCAAATGGCTCCTTTAGCACAGTCTAAAGACAAAAAACAAACAGAAAACAAGAATGTATAATGAAAAAGTTCTAGCGTGAGATCTTAAGAGCACATCAGGATTAAGTCTTACCTTAATTTGACCTCTTCCCTCAGCTTTCTCCACTTCAGCAGCAGCAGCTTTAACAGCTTTCCTGATGGCTGGATCTTTAAGTGCATCCTCTTCCTCATGGGGAACCTTGTCTTTGTGGTTCTGCTTCTGTATTCCAAAAAACACACAACATAAGGAGGCTGTGTACTGCATCAGATGCATGGACAGAGATAATCTGTGATATCCATGTAGATAAAAAGTGACTGAAGATCATACCATGTATCTGAAGCCATGTTTCCAGCCGGTGATGTGAGCAGCCATTTCATTCTGCAGCCGCTGAACTTTACACAGCTTACACTGGTAATGGGGAGGAACCGACTTAGATGGGCTTCGATACTCCCATATGTACTGCAGGCCTATGAACACAAAGCCCATGTATTCAAATATAAGATTATTCAATCAGTTTTAAAGTTTCAAATACAATCTATACAAATATATAAATATGCAGTTAGCTATAGGTTGCTAACAAAAATCATTCAAGTATTTTAAAGCTATCTTAAGGGAGAAAAACAATTATACAATTTAAAACATTACAAAAACTAAAATTAAGTGGGATAACAGTTTAAGCATTTTATGCGTTTTCCTCAAATATAATTTAAAATTGAATAAAATATAGAGATCATTTGTATTCATCTAAACCTTTATTTTGGACATTTGTGAACACGGTTCAATTCAATTAAGGTCATGAAAAAAAGAAATTATTTCATTAGCAAAAGGGTAAAAATAAAAGCCGATTAGCCTCCATTTATATAATGGTGTAACAAAATATTCATCATTACTCACCAATAACAGCATCGGTGACTGACTTGAGCCTTTTGTTCAGACAGGGTATAGTCTGGATGGATCCATTCTTGGAAGTGAAGACTGATGAAACACACATGAATCAGTAAAATCAAAACATGGACACGGACAAGTTTGTGAACCTGGACTTAAAAGCACTAAAGACAGTGTTTCCACACTACTGAAACAGTACCAAGTGGTAACTGTATCCAAAAAACAAAACTAGCTGAGTGCTTAAAGCACCCATTCATTAGTTACTCCCAGGCCTACATAGAGGCAATTCACACTTGATGGAAAACTGTGGTCAGACAAGTGAGCCACAACTCTCTGCGATTAAACGCTGAACAACATACAAACTCAACAGATTTGAATAAAGACTTTGAAAAAGCTGCTGTGGCGCCAGCTGTTTTCCTATCCACAACCCCAGTACGATGACAAAAGCACAACAGTTGAGACGTCAGCTGATCACATTGCAGCAGTGTAACGGTTCTAATTGAAGCTTAATGCATGTCCTGCGCAAGGCACCACAATCAAAACAGACAGAAGACCCTAAGCAGGCATACAGGGGATTAAAGGTGGGATACCCAACCTCTGAGTGGTACGTGGCTCTTGACCTGACATTAAAGCACATGGCAAGACCAGGTCTTGCTTTTTCGAATGTTGCTCGAAGGAGCTCAATGTTGATGTTTCTAATGTTGTTCAGCACATCGCAGTTCAAATAGTGCAAAGCATTGGTCTGAAAAAGGTGCTAGTTTGAGAGCTGTGCTCATGTGTTGTGTTCAGGGTTGAAACTCCAAAGCTCTGAAACACCCAGAAGTGGCACATGGCAATAAGATTACCAAGGCCAGGCACAGCTGAGGGGCAGAACTGAAGGGTTCTGAGGGCGGCACTTACCTATGTCACCACTGAAGAGCTGCTGCTTTTTCTGTCACAGAAGACAAATAAAATCATTGGTGGGGGAGAGAAATAGAGAGGAATTAGAGAGATACAATAGCACTGGAGGTGAAGAGCAGAGTCCGCTCTACTCCTCCTCCTCCCCCCCTTAAAATCTCCTCTCCACTTAAAAGTAGAGGGTGAAAGTCCTTAGACGGGAGGACACAAAGTGTCTCTTCGCCAGACACTGTCATGCTAGAAGAACAATCATGCTGGAATTAATCTCCTGAGAATGGAGCTCTATAAGTGATATTTTTCAAGATTCTGTGATAAATAGAAAGTTAAAATACCACTGTTTATTTTGAAACAAGAATATTTAGTAAAATTATAAATATATTAGGGATGGGACGATAACCGGTTTTATTGATAACCGTGATAAAATGTGCTGAAGGTTAGTAATATCGTTTAAAAATGAATTATCATTAAAACCATGTTTGATTATTGCGGTTTTAATAACTCACTATTAAATCATGTCCAGCCAGCAACAGTCTGACGCAAGCGCAGCGCACAATGTTTTTTTTGTTTTTTTTCGAGAAGGAATGGCAAAAGTCAGTGACTTTTCTATGCTTCTACACTTTTCATTGTAAGGAAGGAAATGCCACAGAATTTAATCTTTCTTTAAATTAAGTGCATAGAGTTGCTTGTTTTATTAGTTGTTTGTTGATTATTAAATATAAAACTTGCTGAAATGTTTTCAGTGTGAGCATCAACTATTTTTGAACACTTTCATCTCGTTTCAACAAAACCGTGATAATAATGATAATCGTGATAATTTTAGTCACTATAATCGTGATATTAAATTTTCATACCGTCCCATCCCTAAAATATATTTACCACCACGTTTGATTACTTTTATGCATCCTTGATGAATAAAACCATTCATTTCCTTTAATAAATAAGCAATACAAGGTCTGCAATGAATGTGTAATGACCAATTAACTATTTTCCTCAGTTAATACTACATACGTTATTCTCATTTTCCATATAATAATTATAGTTTCAGATTGCACATGTTACTGCAGTGCAAATACTTTTAACCCTCAAACACATCAAGGGTAGAGATTAATACCATTTTAGTATTAATCTTTTAGAGACTAACTATAAGGCATCAGAAATGTCATAAAATCAGCAAAATGCAAGGTTTCCCACACTTCTCCAACACTATGCCAACTATCATTGGTCACAGTGTGATCGCCACTTTATCGGCTCATTTTGCTGGAAAATCTATATCCTAATGGATGACCGATGAAGCTGACTTAAGTATGCAAAAAAGGGGGGATTCTTTTTAATCAAATCTATAGCCCCTCAGACAGACAGTTTGCAGCACTCTGTCAATCTGAGCTTCACGGCATAACAGAGTTATGGGTGGGTGGGTGAAATCATTCAACCACTAGCTACTTCCAAACAATTACAATCAGATTTAGGTAGAGTACAAATGACCAGATTTCATTATAAGCTATATAGCACTGGAACGAAGGCACAGTGCACTACCTAGTTGGACCAAACGCTTGCATATGCTGAATTTAAAAATGTCAGTTTCATCATTTAAGTGATACAATAAAGTGATTAGAAATAAAGTTGCAATGAAACAGAATTTGTAACATATCTTTCTTACATGTTGTGTGACATCTGTCCTTCATATGTCACAAGAAAGAATTGTGTCGTTTCTCCAGCAAATTAGTTATATTTTATTAAAGGGGTCATATGATGTGATTTCAAGTTTTCCTTTCTCTTTGGAGTGTTACATGCGGTTCGTGAATGGATAAGATCTCTAAAGTCGCAAAGACTAAAGACTCAAATCCAAAGAGATATTCTTTATAAATGTTAATAATCGTCCACGCCCCCCTAAAATGCCTCATTCTAACACGCCCCCAAATGTCTACAGGTGCGTTCGACTTCATGCAGCTCTGTGCAAACCGATCTGACTTGAAGCGGTGTCTTCGGTTAGAAGTTTTGTCTGACTTTAGACGGCGCCGACACGCCGCCGCTTCCAATTGGCCAGATTCACCACATGACAACGATCACGTGCGTTTCGGGTTATTCGAACCTTTTAAGTTCCAATAATGGCCTCAAATCTGTGTTTTTAGAAAGGTAAAAGCTTTTTTCGTGTAGTCGCACTGTTGTAATGAGTCACATTTATCATATAACTGATACAAGTATATATATATATATATATATATATATATATATATATATATATATATATATATATATATATATATATATATATATATATATATATATATATATATATATATATACCCCCACTTTATTAGTATTTAAATAATATATGACAATGTTGAACAGTATATAAAAAGTGTTTCTATTGCTTTGTTTCTGAAACGTATGTATTTGAAAAATATTGTATTTAAATCACTTCTGTTCTGTGATGAGGTATGCAAACAAGGGGCTGCTCTCGTTGACCACCGTCTGTAGCCATGCTTCAAGTCGAATGCACCTTATGTTACGACCGAGCGGCAACCTCCCACTCTCTTTCATGAAGCCAACAAGGAAGTGACCAAAACTAATTCATCGACTGGCCGCTCGAGGCTGGCTGCAAAAGGGAGTCAAGACTCCCCTTTTTAAAATGCCCAACTTTACAGCAGAAAAAAAAACGTTTACTGCCTGGTTCAAAAACATATTTTGGTTTATATAGCTAATTGTTCCCTTCATGACAACTGTGAGGGGGGGGGGGGGGGTTATAATTCATCAGTTTAAATTATATTAAGCCTTAAAGTTCTGCATAATTAAGGGCATGGCCACTTGAGTGACAGGTGGATTTCCGCTGCTGACACCACTGTCTCGCTAGGTGGGCGTGACTTCAGCAACTAGATCCTGCCTTTTTGTCCATTTTCACTTGTCCGGGAGAGTCGTACGGTGGCGCGCTGCCAAGATGGCAATGGCCCGCTCTGCACACTTTAAGCTTCAAAAAAACTCTTCAGGAGTCTACGGGTAACGTGACGGACACTACGTCCATGTTTTTATACAGTCTATGGTTACGACGTGGGAAGATTTGCATAATGCCGTCCAAATGTTCACGCAAAGAAAGAGGGTATAACTTTATTGTTGCAGCCACCGACATGTTGTGAAGATCTGTGTTTTTTGTCATTGGGCAAAAAACACCTAGTTTATAATGGGTTTAATGTTTTTATTTCGACGCACCAGGCATGACAGGAAAAAAAAAAGGGGGGGGGCATTTCCCTCACATGCTTGAGACATTCGTCCAATCACAACACACTGGATAGCTGGTCAATCAGAGCCCACCACGCTTTTCAGACCGATGAGCTTTGTAAAAATTTACGTGTTCCAGAAAGGCGTCATTCATAAAGCAGAAACAATAATTTACATTGTGGAAAATGTTTTTGGCACCTAAATCCGGATAAACAACACCAAATACACGAATATTTAAAAAGTTATTTTTAGCAACATCATATGACACCTTTAAATGAAACTGTGTAATTTTTTTATTATAAAATAAACTTAATTTTAATTCAAATGTAATAGTTAAAAACATGCATGGATGCATGTTTGCAATGAAATCGAATCACATGCATTTACAAATTTGAATGGGTGAGTTTTTCCAGATTGTTATTTTAAACACCAATCAACTTATAGATATTTTATGGACCATCAGCGGCCTGAGTGTCTAATATGGAGGATTTATTGGGTCAGATTATAAACAAAGTCTAAAACTAAAAGCCTTAAACCAAATCTAAAAATCTAAATTTGAAACTTAAAGTCCAAGTCGAAAATTAATTTGGTATTTAGGATTGGGCATTTGGTATTTAGGATAGGGCATTTTGTATTTAGGGTTGGGCATTTTGTATTTAGGGTTGGGCATTTTCTATTTAGGGTTGGGCATTTTCTATTTAGGGTTGGGCATTTTCTATTTAGGGTTGGGCATTTGGTCATTTAGGATTTAGAATTGGGCATTTGGGGATTTAGGATTGGGAATTTGGGTATTTAGGATTGGGCATTTAATCATTTAGCCATTTAGGATTGAGGTGCGCAGAGGCACCTTATGGACAGCAGAGGGAGCTCACAGTGCTAAGGAGCACACTGTAATGAAAGTAATGTAATTGTAATGTAATTCTGTTTCTGTAATGAAACAGAGTGAGTGAGCGGCTTGAGCGAGGACTGTGTGATAACTTCAACTTAATGACAGCTTTGTAACATTTGTGGCCTCAAACACAAAGTCACCAGTGAAAGGAGGGCTATCGGTCTGACGACGAGAAAGCAACAGACAGTGCAGCAGGGAAGATGCTAACATTAGCTACTAGTTATATAAGCTGAAATTGCTAACATGCTTTAGTAGGGTATTATTATATTGGGACATGCTGTTTTGTTTTTTTAAACTGCGGTTAACCCCTCTGACATTAGTAGATAAACTCCTTTCACATTGCCACTAGATGGTCTTGTTTCTGATTTTTTTTTTTCTTTTTTTTTGCTATGTAGCCTATATACATTTTATAAAGATTGTGAGAGAAAAGAAATTAGGCTTGTTCGACTTGAACCGGCGCTGCACACTGCAAGACTGATCGGTTTATGACATCAAAGTACTGCGAGAGCGATTCAAAAGCATAAGGAGCGTTTACTTTCTTTGATGTCATATGTCGTGTGTGTATGTATATATGTATGCACTCACCTAAAGGATTATTAGGAATAGAGCTGAAACAACGAATTGATTTAATCGATTAAAATCGATTATTAAAATAGTTGTCAACTAATTTAGTCATCGATTCGTTGCTAAATAACTTATTTGCTGTAAGCGGCTCATTTCGGGCATATTTCAAATCTGCGGTGACCAAAGTGTGGCAGTAATGAGCCACCGGAGGTTTTACTCAGCCAGTACAGCAGGAGAAGTAGCGAATAGCCAATAGCTGGCCTCGTTTTATGTCACGTGCTTCCCGAACAGCGTCTCTGCAGCAGTCAGCGGGATGTGGGAGTACTTTACTTTGAGCCTTCAAAAAAGAAGAGTAACCTGTAAACTCTGCACTACTGAACTGTTTAAGGGGCCGTTCACATATCGCGACTTTTGCGCGCTCAAGTTCGTTATTTCCAACACCGCACCGCATCGAGTTAAAACATTTCAACTTTTCAGAATGCCGCAAGCGCTCCGCGTGTCATGTGACAAGAACTAAATCAGCTTCATCCTTTCCCGTAACAACGTTAAAAGCTCAGCCAAGATGAAGGAACAGCCGATCATAGCTGTATATGGATTTGCATTTTGAAATAAATTTAGTAGCAGAGCTACAAGCGATTTTTAGAGCTGCAAATCCATTTTGCTGAAATTTCCGCGTCTTCAAGGAGAGAGCACGTCATGGTTGCTTAGCAAAGGCAGACGCCTCAGTGGCGCTTCTGCCCGAGCGCTTTGGAAAGAAGGAGAAAGCGGCGCGCCTAGAGTTTTCCACGCGTTTTTAGGCGCGATTTGTGAACGGCCCCTAAGACTTTCATTTGTGCAGTTTCTCCAGTACAATGTTGTTTGCAAATGTTTAGTTGTAAAAGCTGATAACATTGCTTTTTAACAGTTAACATTTAAAGCTTTACAAACATGTTCTGTGATCAGTTTGTCATTTACCAGTTCATAATTCAGTCTTGCAGCTTAATTATGACTGAATGAGAGAGGTAAATGTTTAAAGATATTTAAAATGCACTTTTTTTTCTAAGTATTCACTGCTCTTTTTCACAAAGCAGGTTTTTTTGTGTGTCCAATTTTTTTTTTTCTGGACAACCTTCTGATGGATTTTACTTTAAATTGTGAGTTCCATTCAGGTTTCATGCCATTGGCACTTTATTCGAAGGATTGTTTACAATTTCCCAGCATAAGCTATAAAGCTGTTTCCCAGTAAATAATTAAATACAACGCACTGCAATCTTATTCTGTTTTATCCTTATTCTTTGTGAAAATATGTTCTGAAAGCTTCCTTAAGCTTTGTCCGGGATGTTAAACTACTTAAGGAGCTCTAAGGACTGCCATGGTGAAAACATTATTTGAAATCTCCTTGTGAAATTTGCTAGAGTATGGGTCAGTGTTCTGATTGCAGAAGAGTTCGACAAAGGATTACTAACACATAATAAAACAACTCCAGGTAAATTTTTGATGAGGATATGACAATGCAAAATGGTTAAAATCTCTTAAAAATCTATGGTGAATGATAAAGACCCTTTATTTATAATTTACTTGGGGAAAAATTTAAAAAAAACTAAAATATAAGTACATAAACCGATTAATCGTAAAAATAATCGGCAGATTAATCGATTATCAAAATAATCGTTAGTTGAATGTCAGAATGGGAAAGAAAGGTGATTTAAGCAATTTTGAGCATGGCATGATTGTTGGTGCCAGACGGGCCGGTCTGAGTATATACATACACACACGGCATGACATGATATTTGGGGGAGTCGTGGCCTAATGGTTAGAGAGTCGAACTCCCAATCGAAAGGTTGTGAGTTCGAGTCCCGGGCCGGCAGGAATTGTGGGTGGGGGGAGTGCATGTACAGTTCTCTCTCCACCTTCAATACCACGACTTAGGTGCCCTTGAGCAAGGCATCGAACCCCCAACTGCTCCCCGGGCGCCGCAGCATAAATGGCTGCCCACTGCTCCGGGTGTGTGCTCATAGTGTGTGTGTTCACTGCTCTGTGTGTGTGCACTTCGGATGGGTTAAATGCAGAGCACAAATTCTGAGTATGGGTCACCATACTTGGCTGAATGTCACTTCACTTTCTTTTTCACTTCACATCAAAGAGAGTAGACGCTCCTTATGCTTTTGAATCGCTAATGAGTACTTTGATTTTAATAAACCGATCAGTCTTGCAGTGTGCAGCGCCGGTTCAAGTCGAACAAGCCTAATTTCTTTTCTCTCACAAAAAAAACAAAAAACAAAAACAAGACCATCTAGTGGCAATGTGAAAGGAGTTTATCTACTAATGTCAGAGGGGTTAACCGCAGTTTAAAAAAACAAAACAGCATGTCCCAATATAATAATACCCTACTAAAGCATGTTAGCAATTTCAGCTTATATAACTAGTAGCTAATGTTAGCATCTTCCCTGCTGCACTGTCTGTTGCTTTCTCGTCGTCAGACCGATAGCCCTCCTTTCACTGGTGACTTTGTGTTTGAGGCCACAAATGTTACAAAGTTGTCATTAAGTTGAAGTTATCACACAGTCCTCGCTCAAGCCGCTCACTCGCTCCGTTTCATTACAGAAACAGAATTACATTACAATTACATTACTTTCATTACAGTGTGCTCCTTAGCACTGTGAGCTCCCTCTGCTGTCCATAAGGTGCCTCTGCGCACCAGCCATTTCAAACCCAGCCTCCAGTATTTTGGCCACGCCTCGTAATTTGCATACACTCAATCCTCAAATGCCCAATCCTAAATCCCCAAATCCCCAATCGCTAAATGATTAAATGCCCAATCCTAAATACCCAAATTCCCAATCCTAAATCCCCAAATGCCCAATCCTAAATAGCTAAATGACCAAATGCCCAACCCTAAATAGAAAAAGCCCAATCCTAAATACAAAATGCCCTATCCTAAATACCAAATTAATTTTCGACTTGGACTTTAAGTTTCAAATTTAGATTTTTAGATTTAGTTTAAGGCTTTTAGTTTATAATCTGACCCAATAAATCCTCCATAGTCTACTGTTTGAGAACTACTGCCGGTCTGCAAATGCTCTACATCCAGATGGTAAGGTAGGGATGGGGTAGCTCTGATATTATTTGATGTGACGCTATTAGGGCTCACCTTTCCACCGCCCCTGCTCTTCTTCTTAGGATTTGGGTGAGCTTCCATGCTGTAAAAAAACAACACATATTAGCTTATTTTAATCATTGCTGGAATTAAAACATATTTAAAGGAAGAATATGAGAAACTTGTTCCTAACTAATCTGCACAACTTCGGCTGTAAGAGAAAGCAAATGATGGCGACTGTGGCTCGTAACAAAGATCACGCGCTTTCGTCCTTTATCATGCGCAGCTAACGCATTTAAACTCGCTGTAACATTAAGCGCGCTTTCTCTGCTTACTACAGCGCAGCTATTTCAAGCTTAGTTAAATTATTTATCTGTTCGCTTTTGTTTTACTTACCTTGTGTTTAGCAAAGGCTTGTTTGGTTTTGAAAATAGAAATGCGACAAGAAACTGGGCCGAAATAATATAGTAAAGATCCTAGTCCGCTTCCGCCTATTTCCGGATGAATAAATAAAAGTCCTATGTATAGTTTTGTACGTATACTAATGCATTTATTTTAATGATTTACTCATACAGTAAATTTATATTCAATCATTGCTGTCGTTAATATCTTCTACTATTACATACGTATGAAATTATTTGAGTTTTTTTAACACTCATAAGTAAAGAGAACTGGAATGGAACCACAACTAAAACCTTTATTCTGAAGCGAGCTTTATTCGACTCCCGACAAAGACTGCCTTACAAGCATGATTTGTGACTAATTTGCAGTATCTATATAGATGTTTAAATTAAAATAAAATACATTATAAGTGCTTAGATATCTGTATTTATTTAGCAAACACTGAAATAAAAATGCTGCTGTGTTAAATTTAATCAGGCATCTGTTTAGCCGGAGTATTTTCTCCACAGAGGTTGATGGACCCCTAATGGCTCAACAGCAGCACGAGTGATTATCTGTGGTCAGTGAAATAAGTATAACTTTAGTCTTAGTGTTATTGTGGTATTTGTTTTTAAGCTCAGTAAATATGTAAATGATGTACAATGGGGTTAATCGCTGATAATTATGACTGCATACAGTCACGCTTATGCATACGTTATCAAACGTGCGCGCGCTTATGTATGTGTGTGTGTGTGTGTGTGTGTGTGTGTATATATATATATATGTATGTATGTATGTTCTTTGTGAATTTCACATTTTCTTGCTTCTATTTTTTTATATCGATTTTATTTTATGAATAGCTTCACTAAAGAATTCTGAAGATGTTTATTTATTGTAAAATTTACATTTTAATATAATAATGTGAAAGCCATATTACTGTTGCTTTTTTTTCCTTCCAGTTTTTTTCCCTCAAACGATTGAAGAATGAAAACGAAAAAGCAAAAAAGGCAAGGCGATTTCCAGAAAATTCAGCTAAAGATTGGCAAAAAGAAGCCAAAAGCAGACAATGCAACAAACGTCAACTTCAGATCAAAAGCTATCCATTTACCAGAGCAGCTAAAGCATGCGGATTCAGGGCCAACAAAGCACAGACAGCTTGACATTAAGGTACATAAAACACACAATGTCACACTTTCCACTCGTTTTTGTCTTTCAGTGGTTTATTATAGGGTGTAAAAATACATCAATATGAATCAATGCATCAATTAAACAAATAACAGACAGTGTGATACATCAATGCAACATAATATTGTAAAGATGCACATTTATTTTGACCATCTGCATTGACAGTTGCACAACTGGAGTAACTGGAACTCTTTTTTTCACTTTCTCAGGATCTGTTGTCCAAGCTACACCACATCAACAGTAACATAAAGCAGGGAGCTCTGGTGGGTTTGCGGGAGTTGCTGTCAGCTCAGCCTACTCTGATTGAGCTGCATGCATCAGCGGTCCTCTCTGAGGTGGCAGCACTCTTCACTGATAAAGACGGCTCTGTGCGAGCAGCTGCAGTGCGTCTGCTGCGTTTCATCGCTCAGTGCATCTCCGCCGAACGTGTAGCTCCCTTCTTCCCTCTGCTCAGCGCCCACCTCACTTGTGCCATGACTCACATCTCAGAAGCAATCCAGGAAGATGCTCTCCGGGTCCTGGATGTGCTGCTGGAGCACTATCCTGGACTTCTTTCTCAGAAGCATACGGTTCTTCTGACAAATTTTCTAGAGCTTATCTCCCAGAAGCGAAAAGTAGGAACAGGGCAGGATAAATCCGGGAAAGGGGCCTTTGCTCTGACTATCAGCACGAATCGTTCCGTGACAGCACAACAATGGAGACTCACTGTGCTGCTCAGGTGATGCATTGCCAAAAAATAAAATAGAATTCAGTCCGTTCTTTCTGTGTCATTTGCTATCTTATCATTTATGAATAATTTGTGTATTCGTTCAGGTTGGGGAGTTTTCTGCAGGCAGTTGTTGAGGAAAGACCTCTGGAGGAAGGTGTGACCAGCCTGATTGGCCTTGGAATGTGGGCTGGAGAGAAAAGCTCGGTGACATCTGTGGATGTGAGTTGGGAGGAGCATGTCTTTGGCAAGGGCAGGATCCAAGTGTTTGAAAATTCTGGAGCCGTTCCCACCCCACATTCCACTTATCGGCTAAGGTATGTTTTGTTACAGTAAATGATTGCAGACTCATTTCTCTTTCCATTATCAATATGTCCTCCATATAGAAAAACTTAATACAGACTTAACACCCAGACAGTAATGGGGAGATTTAGGGAGTGGCACACAGACAAGCATTAAGTTTAAGAAAATTGTTTTGCATAGTCAATATTTTTTGTGTATTCACTATAATGTAAGGTTTGTTGTACAGTAAAATTGGCCCATTGCAAAGTATTTTTATGTTAAATTTAAATAATAAATTAAAAGGAATCAGGGTTAACCACTTTCTCTTTATTAAAATTCCTCATAGCTAAAGTTTTGAGCAGTATTGTACTTTTTAGTACCATTATATCGCTGAGACCTTGTACTCTTTTCAGTTTGATCAAAAGACAGAAAGGTCATGTGTTCAGTATACAGCTCTTGTTATGTTGGTTTTGTGCAGGCCGGACTCTAAGGCAGGGGCTGGAATGAGTAAGGAGCTCTGCTCTGCTGAGACGGTGCAGGGCTTTGCAGGAACCCTGGTGCCTCTGATGCTGGAGATCTGGGTGGAGGCGGCAGGTGGAGATCGTGTGCAGACAGACAGCGGCCACCTGCTCTCAGCAGAGGCCATGGCTCTTATGTTCCAGATCCTCACCATACTGCAGTTACTGAGAAGACTTACCCCACAGAGAGATCAACAGGACATACTGGTACATGCACTTAAAATGTTATATAGCCATATAAACCACACATAAATATCACATAAACCCTGTGTCTGCTGCACCCTGCAGGACGCCTGGTTCCGGAATTCATACCTGACAGATTTCAAACACCACTTCATGAAAAACTTCCCCTATGGCCTGCTGGAGGTGGCAAGACACAAGAAGAAAGCTGATGGAAAGAGGTGACCAAAAAGTCAACATGTTTTGTTAATGGAAACCGAAACGTGTTGTGGTGTATGTAAATGAATGAACCACATTTCAGAAGTTTCAAGAATTGTATGTACTTGAATATTAATTTACATTTAAATGGATGTATTTTAGCGTTTTAAATTCAGTTTATGTATTTTATTTAAAGCATGTCACATGTTATAAACAAAACAAACAAAAAAACCCTTGATACCCATATCTCTCATATACAAGTAAAAAAAAAAAATTATATATATAAAATAAAAAATGCAGTTCAAATTACATTATAGTAGATTACCCAGTTACCCATTATAGTAAATTACACTCTATAAATCGTATTCAAAGCAACCTGAGCTTTTTACTGAAAGCAATGATCATATGTTAATTACTAATACTAATATTAATTGAAATCATTTTAATCCTTCAGCCCCCTTGGAAGCTTTCTAATGCAAAAGCGACTGAGAACTACTGATCTATAAAGGGGTGTTACATGCTAGCCTTTTCTTTGTCTAGGGGTAATGGCATAGCAATAACACATTTTGGAGAGAGAGAGAGCACAGGAACTTATCTCCAGCCCCAGCAACAGACATCCAGAACCAATAAGCTGAAACATATTTATTGATTCAAAAGAAAAAGATGAAGGGGAAAAAATAAGCTTCAGGGGGGGCAAAGGCCAACACAACAAACAAACAAACAGTTTCTAACTTGGTTATAATCCTAATTTACCTATACATAAACCAAAATAAAACAAACAACAGAAGAACTTGACTACACATAACCAGGAGAATTTCAAACAAATAGGCACCCATCTCCCTACAGGTTTCCTTGAAAGAAAATCTTAAATTCTTAAATTCACAATAGCACCTGGAGCAAGTGAAAATTCTGGTACCGTGACAACACTAACGTCTTGTATACATTTTTCTGAAAAATCCTGTCATATGCACACAAACTTGACAGTCACCACTTATAAGCTACTTCTAAATATTGTAGAAATGTAATTTTCTGTAAAGTTGCTTTGTAATGATTTGTATCATAAAAAGCGCTATACAAATACACTTGAATTGAATTGAAAAGAAGTCCATGCAGCAGGTTATAATCTGCAACCGTCACAGCTTGTTGTGAGGCAATGCTGGTTTAATATGCTGGCTTTCTCCTGGCTGCATCCAATCAGTGGAGCTGAGGTGAATTGGCAGCAAATCAGCAACCAGTGAACCCAATAACCTCCATGAGAATGGTAGCAGCAGACCAAAACCAGAACACACCACAAAGCAAAAATACATCTCAGGAGGTAAGGGGTAATTATCTCTCTAATTTGTCTTCAGGATTAGGCAGCCGGTAGCATCTGGAACGGTTGCTGGTGGCAATGTGGAACCGTTGGCCCTAAATGTGACATTGTGCCAAGTTATGGTGACACTCAGTCTTAGGGGCCAGGATCACGTAGAAGCCCAAGATGCTGACTGGCTCGGACCAATCAGAGGGTTTATTAGGGAGACATTGTCCAGTGGGAGCAAGCTGAGCTCAAAGCACCTGGCAGCCTTACTGGAGGTGGTGTGGAGGATGATTGTCACCCAGCGCAGCCGCGGTGAGGCCCCCTTTCCTTTTGTTTTGTTTTTAAATAGAGGTATGCTGAATTTAAAATGTTCGTGTGTGTGTGTTTTTTTTTTTTTTCAGTGGTGACAGACGATCTCCTGCAGGCTGTGTATGTGCAGTACCAGCAGAGGAACCTGGCTGTGAGCGTCCGCACTTTGCTGCTGCGCTTTTTCAGTCAGCTCTACATTCAGGAGCATCAGAACCACCCTCATATTGCCCGGTAGGTACCCACCAACCATTTTTGCCTGGCCCTGATTGCTCTCGTTTTTTTAACAACAGTGTTTTCTGGAAAGACATTTAGAATGTTACAAAAGGTTTCTATTTTAGATGTGATTTTCACAAAAATATAAAGCAGCACAACCCATTTTCAATATTGATAAAAAACAAGAAATGTTTCTAGAGCACTGAATCATATTAGAATGATTTCTGAAAGATCATGTGACACTAAAACCTGGATTAATGGCAGCTGAAAATTCAGCTGAGCCGTCATAGGAAAATGTACATTTCAAAATGTATTGAAATAGAAAACCGGTATTTTAAATTGCGATAATATTTCACAATATTGCTGTTTTTGTTTCACAATATTAATGTTTACGTATTCTTCTTGTGTAGTCCGTAATTTATTTTCCATATGTCCAGGTTTGGTTGTGAAAGGAATTGTAGTTAAGTGAACTGACCATTTTTATTTGAGTCTAGAAATGGACGTTATGACAATGTGACGAGTCTGTAGTCTCCCTCTCTTTTAGGAGCAGGATTCTGGCGCGTTGGCTGGCGTCACTGCCGGTGCAGTTGGTTCAGCTCGGCAGCAGGAATCCTCAGCTCTCAGCACAACTGCTGGAGACGATCCATCCTGCTGCTGCGAGGGCCAATAAAGACCTTCTTCAGAGTCTTCAGAAAAATGCCTGCAGTATTTATGGTAAGAATATATACTGACAAACAACTACCTAACATCCTCTCTCAATACGATGTATTGTGTGATGTAACGTGTGTGTGCTCGAGAGAGTCTTGTGTAAGAGACTGGGTGGTAGTCAGGGTGAGCATTAGAGCGGTGGCGTCTCCGGTTCTGAGTGTGATATCAGCTCTCTGTAGTTTTGTGTTTCGGGAGCATAGCGCTCTCTTTGTGTGTGTTAGCACTCATGACATCAGTGGCGTGCGTCAGCAGCTAAGAATGTCTGTCTATCTGTGATCACTGACTGGACAAACTCTTTCTCTCTTGCTTTTTTCTCCCTCTCTTTCTCACAGACATTCATTCCCTCATGGTTGAGCTTTAGCAGATATATGTATTTGTCACTAGGGGGAGCTCTTTCCTTTCTCAAGTTTCATATTCAGAATGAATAATCTATCTTTAAAATAGAGCTGTGGAACCCCAATTGTAATTCACCATGGGCAAGGAATTAAAAAAAAAATTGTCATTTGATTTTATTTAATTAAAAATAAAGTGGTTAGGATTATTTGTAGACAATTTGTGTTGTAAAATGTTTCCAAGCTGAGCAGATCTATTAGATTAACATTTCTCTGTTTATGTTCATCTGTGTGATACATATGCATGTCTCACTTTGTAGATCCACAGGAGGGCTGTGTGGTGGTTTTGCCTATGGAGTCCCAGAAGAGACTGGTTCAGATTCTCCATTTCCTGCCAATGTTTCCCGCAGAGCTTCTGGCATGTCTCAGTCAGGTCTGCAACACTGGGAGAGTGTCGGCTAGCCTGGCCACCATGCTAATACGCACCATACACCTGAGGTATGAGGGTTATGACATCACTTTGCACTAATGCAGTCCTAAAGTCTGCTTCCAGTGTTCCGCTCTGGGGCATCAGAGATCCAGTTTCCCATCGGCTACAGGGCATGGGTGTAAAAAAAGTCAGGGAAAAAAAAGATCCATGTTTGGTATTGTTACAATACATTAACCCCCTTTTTTTTTTTTTTTTTTTTTTTTTTTTTTTTTTTTTTTTAATACTGCTGTTAAGCTGTTTCACTGTTTAGGGCCACAATGTTCAAAGGCAGCATCCTAATCAAAAAGGTATCTTGGAAATGATGGGACTAAATATATATATTGGAAAAATTAAAAAAATAATGTGCACTAGACTGGTAATGCATGTGCAGCTAGGTCCCTGGAGAGGAGTCTGTCTGCATCTGACTGATATGTTTAAAATGTGACTCTGTTTTCTACGACTGCCGAGAGGAGACAGCAGTCTCAGAGTTTTCACTGATAATAGAATCAAACAATTTTACCTATCAGAGACAGCCAAGCGCTGTGCGGCACGATCAGAGAATGGCCAATTCTCCCACTTAATTCTGATTTGCCGTGACCACTAGTCATTAACCGTGATTGGCCATAATGTGGTGGAACAGAGCCACGAGTCACTGCGCAGTGAGGCCGAGGTCATGCTGCAGTAAGTTTAGAATATCTTGAGTTATTGTTGACTTTAGTATATTTAAATTAACACCGTCATTTAGCAGACGCTTTTATCCAAAGCGACTTAACAAATGAGGACAATGGAAGCAATCAAAATAAACAAAAGAGCAATGATATGTAAATACTATGACAAGTCTCAGATAGAACATGTACATATAGACAGAATACATATAGAACAAAACATATAGACAGAATACATAAAGAATAGAGAAGCTAGTGTTAGGGTTTTTTTTTTAAAGAAAACAAGCAGTAAATGAATAGAGTGCAAGTATATAAGGTACAAGTTTTTTTTTTTAAGAATCGAATTAAAGATTTAATTAAAGAATTGGATTAGGATAGAGAGTGCTAGAGTTAGAGGGTCAAATAAAGATGGAAGAGATGTGTTTTTAGCAGATTCTAAGGACTGAGCTGCTCGGATTGAGTTGGGCAGGTCATTTTTAAAGGGTTAGTTCAGCCAAATATTAAAATTATGTCATTAATAACTTAACCTCATGTCGTTCCAAACCCGTAAGACCTCCGTTCATCTTCGGAACACAGTTTAAGATATTTTGGATTTAGTCCGAGAGCTTTCTGTCCCTCCATTGAAGCTGTGTGTACGGTATACTGTCCATGTCCAGAAAGGTAAGAAAAACATCATCAGAGTAGTCCATGTGACATCAGAGGGTCAGTTAAAACTTGTTGAAGCATCGAAAATACATTTTGGTACAAAAATAACAAAAACTATGACTTTATTCAGCATTGTCTTCTCTTCCGTGTCTGTTGTGAGAGAGTTCAAAACAAAGCAGTTTGTGATATCTGGTTCGCGAACGAATCATTCGATGTAACCGGATCTTTTTGAACCAGTTCACCAAATCGAACTGAATTGTTTGAAACGGTTCTCGTCTCCAATAAGCATTAAACCACAAATGACTTAAGCTGTTCACTTTTTTAATGCGGCTGACACTTCCTCTGAGTGATTTTGTCCCTCTTTGGAATGGCACCACAACGTCTAGAGGGCACATAAGTCTGAAGTAGTCAATTTAGGTAAACGGGTGCAGAGCCAGTGGTCTTATAGGCAAACATCAGTACCTTGAATTTTATGCAAGCAGCTATTGGTAGCCAGTGCAGTATGCATTTACAAAAAGTTCAACTTTTTTTATTTAGATATTGTCTCATCAATGTTGTTATTGTTATCTAAAACTATAAAGCTGGAATAAAAAACCTAAACATTAAAAAAAAAATCTAAATCCTGTCTTGGACACTGAAATACAATTAGTTAAAGCACACTGAAAATTGTAAAACATAGGCCCAATCCCAATTCTATTTTATACCCCTTCCCCTTCCCCTCCGCCTACCCCTTCCCCTGTCCCCTTGTTGTCTAGCTCTTACAATACACACATATACTGGTGTGCATTAGAGCCTTTAATTATCGTTCTGTATTAACGAGCTACTTACTGACACACACACATATCGGAAATCGCGCAACTCACACATCCAGGAGAAAAAGCAACAACGCTGCACCACGACTTATTAAATACAGTTTAAATACTGAATCGCTAAATTATATCTTCCAGCGCCGAGAGGATACAATCGCTGTTTTTTAGTAAACTCACTCTAAAAAGATAAACGCACAGACACGAATACACGCAACATCCATTTCTCTCTCTCTCGAATAGGCAATATTTGAGAAAATGGTTTAGCGATTTCTAATTATTGGGGGGATTAGCCCCCATCAATGTCTACGGCAGTTATCGCCCTGATCAGACATATGGTGTGGCACTATCATGCAGTCTGTATTGATATGACGTTAGCAAATATAAGCGATTTTTTGCAAACATTTCTTTGAGTAACATGACTGTTAATATGTACTCACAATTGAATGTAACATAAAACAAATGATTACTTTTCGTTAAAATCTTTATTTATGCCAGAAAAGCTTACATTTATGTGTCTTTTTGTTCGCTGTAGCAGCCATGTTGCCAAGATAATGCATACCCTTTTGTCTGAAGTGTGGTCCCGAAGTTTGTAGGGCTATCTGGCCCTTCCCCTTACCCCTACCCCTCCAACCAAAAGAGAATCGAGACAGGAAAGGGCTAAGGGGTAGAATTGGGATTGGGCCATAGATTGAAATATAAAATGAAAGCTGAATAAAAAAAATATAAAATTCTAATGACAAAAGTAATAACAAAATGACTAAAACTTAAACTAAAATTAAAATATAAAAATAAAAGCTAATACAATAAATCAATAAAAACCATTAAAGAATATAAAAAATACTAAAATAACACTCATCACACATACAAAACACATACAAAATTCTTGTCAATATAAAAGCTCTGAATTTATAATGATAAAAAGGACATTTTTATAATTTCATATGTTCATATTACAAAAAAAAGTCTCACAAGAGGATTGGTATGATAAGCATCCAAGTTGGAATATTAGTGGTGGGTCGTTATCGGCGTTAACGTGCTGCATTAACGGGAGACTTATCGGGCGATTAAAAAAAAAATATCGCCGTTAATCTATTCTCAGAGTTGGGTTGATAGCTGGGTCTATACTAGGCGAGCTATGATGACTTTCACCTTGATATTTTAGCGCTGATGTATACCTAGCCGAATTGCACTGTAGGGGGCAAGAACGAGTCTTCGAACCTGTGTGTATGCCTACTGTGAAATTACCACATCAAACGTGACGTGCTAACATGGATGTGGCTGAAGCCGCCGGGTTTGCTTCAGGGAATTTTTTTTTAGAAGCTTCCCAATGCAAACCTCGACAAGACGCACGCCTGTTTCACACATACTCCGTCTGCAGTGCGTATGCAGTCCGTGTGCGTTACGTATGTGGTGCAGAAGCAGCACGGACTCATACTCATTGTGCTTTCATACAGGACGCGTTTTCAGTCAGCTACTCGGTACGTGAACGATCGCTGCACTGCTGCAGACGCACCGCTCCAGGAATGCACTGACGGGCCGCAACCGCGTGAATGCTGGAATCCGTTAACATGGGTGCGGAAAGTATTCAGAGCCCCTTAAATTTTTCACTCTTTGCTATATTGCAACCAATTGCTAAAATCATTTAGATTCATTTTTTCCTCATAAATGTACAAACAGCACCCCACATTGACAGAAAAACACAGAATTGTTGACATTTTTGCAGATTTGTTAAAAAAGGAAAAACTGAAATATCACATGGTTCGAAGTATTCAGAGTCAGACCCTTTGCTGTGACACTCATATATTTAACTCAGGTGCTGTCCATTTCTTGGTTCTACACCTTCATTCGAGTCCAGCTGTGTTTGATTATACTGATTGGACTTGATTAGGAAAGCCACACACCTGTCTATATAAGACCTTACAGCTCACAGTGCATGTCAGAGCAAATGAGAATCATGAGATCAAAGGAACTGCCCGAATAGCTCAGAGACAGAACTATGGCACGGCACAGATCTGGCCAAGGTTACAAAAAAAAAATTCTGCTGCACTCAAGGTTCCTAAGAGCACAGTGGCCTCCATAATCCTTAAATGGAAGATGTTTGGGATGACCAGAACCCTTCCTAGAGCTGGCCGTCCAGCCAAACTGAGCTAACGGGGGAGAAGAGCCTTGGTGAGAGAGGTAAAGAAGAACCCAAAGATCACTGTGGCTGAGCTCCACAGATGCAGTCGGGAGGTGGGAGAAAGTTGTAGAAAGTCAACCATCACTGCAGCCCTCCACCAGTTGGGGCTTTATGGCAGTGTGGGCCGACGGAAGCCTCTCCTCAGTGCAAGACACATGAAAGCCTGCATGGAGTTTGCTAAAAAAACCTGAAGGATTCTCTGGTCTGATGAGACCAAAATCAACTTTTTGGCCTTAATTCTAAGCGGTATGTGTGGAGAAAACCAGGCACTGCTCATCACCTGTCCAATACAGTCCCAACAGTGAAGCATGGTGGTGGCAGCATCATACTGTGGGGGTGTTTTTCAGCTGCAGGGACAGGACGACTGGTTGCAATCTAAGGAAAGATGAAGGCGGCCAAGTACAGGGATATCCTGGACAAAAACCTTCTCCAGAGTGCTCAGGACCTCAGACTGGGTCGAAGGTTTACCTTCCAACAAGACAATGACCCCTAAGCACACAGCTAAAATAACGAAGGAGTGGCTTCTCAACAACTGCGTGACTTTTCTTGAATGGCCCAGCCAGAGCCCTGACTTAAAACCAATTGAGCATCTCAGGAGAGACCTGAAAATGGCTGTCCACCAACGTTTATCATCCAACCTGACAGAACTGGAGAGGATCTGCAAGGAGGAATGGCAGAGGATCCCCAAATCCAGGTGTGAAAAACTTCCCAAAAAGACTCATGGCTGTATTAGAGCAAAAGGGTGCTTCTACTAAATACTGAGCAAAGGGTCTGAATTAGGGATGTGAATCTTTGGCAAGGCAGCGATTCGATTCGATTACGATTCATAGGTTTTCGATTCGATTCAATAACGATTTTTGCAAATTTAGAATGATTCGATTCGATTCACAATTAACTTCGATTATAACGATTCGATTCTGCATTCTTTAAGTGCATTCACGGGATTTTTTAAATGCTTCTACTAAATTATTTAAATGCTTAGTCAGGGGGCAAATTACAGTAGCATTTATGGTTAGAGAACCATAGGTTAGAAAAAAAAAAAAAAAAAAAAAAACTTTTGTCCATTGTTAAATGCTAGTTTAATGATGCGACATGGCATACGTAAAAATGTATGTAAGCCAAGTTTTTAAAAAAGAGCTTAAAGAGTATTATGTATAAGCTAACATTTTGTCACACCAGGGGCGTAGCCATAATTTCAGAAGTGACAGAAATGTCAAATACAATCATTTTATGTATGTAGCCTATATAATAATAATAATAATAATAATAATTATTATTATTTTTTATTTTATTTTTACAAGGAATTATCTTATTTTTTTTATTACTTTTAATTAGCTGTAATAAATCAAATACACTGCAATAATCAATCATTTGTAATATATATTTTTTTCCTAATGGCAATTTTATGATTGTTTTATATACTAGGCTACATTTAATTAGCAATTATTTAAATTTTCTGCACAGAATAAGGTAGAAAATATACTTTATACTTTCTGTACTGCAATAAATGTCAATTAGCACTGCATCATTAATAAATTGTTTGTGGGTATTTTTTAGTTTCATCAGTTCATTCTGCTTTTATTCAGTTTAGCTGCAGATATAGCCTGGCACGTCTATGAGAGCGAGATCGCTTCTCTCAGTGTGAAAACGTCTTCATCTCTATTTAACTTTTCCTCTCCATCAGCGAATGATTCTGAGAGAAAACGCGCCAGATTTTAGCAAATAGCTACAATATAACACAGTAAAAAATTTAAGGGGGTCTGAATACTCTCTGTATCCACTGTATATACGGGTAATCAACATACTTTTAATTTTTCATGGATGATTGACAGAATATTCTTTTGTGAGTTCCTCTGCATGCTGAGGGCCTTAGGGTATGTGCCTGCGTGTGTCTTTGTGACATGCTGTGTCCCCATTGCTTTTCTTATAGTCACTAGCCTAAAGCCACTCTTATATTTGTGGTTTTCCCTCAAATCCTAAAGGGAGCAATGTTTGAGAACACACTGAGTGTGTGACTTTGAGTCCCAGAGAGACGTGTGTGAGTGTACCTTGACGCATACACCGCCTTTCCTCTGGTCTCTCTGTTCATAAAAACAAGACTTGGCTAAATGTGTTCAAACACCTGCAGAGGGCAGTATTACTCTTTAGACGAGACATGGAACGATTATTAAGTTTCCTGCTCAGAGTTCCACCAAAATTCCAAAACAAACGCTATGGCGAGTGAATTCACACTGACTGCACTTTTGAAAAAGTCTGGCTGCATGACAGGATTCCTGCACGATATGTGAAGCATCACTTAAGACCGCTTCTGTTCATGGCAGAACTGTGTGTGACATGCCATTAAGAGAGCCAATCCTCAGAACAACATGAAGCGAACATTCTGTCCTTCACAAGAATTTAGCTTTGATCACACCAGCGAAACTATTAACTCTTAAGGAGTTGGAATAGTGGCCATTGGATTCTGAAAGTGTTGCTAAACTTAGATAAGAATGGCTAATAGTATGGTGATAGTGTGTGTGTGGTTGACACACAGAAAGACACAATGAACAGTAGAATTGTTTCCTTGGTGCATCTTTCCGTATGTGTTTGTGTGTGTGTGTGTGTGTGTGTGTGTGTGTGTGTGTGTGTGTGTTTTTCTGTCTGGCTTCTTTTTACTAATGGGTTGATGGGAAATGAGCCATTCAGTAAGTATTAAGGAAGTCCAGCACATGTTCATTCCACAATCACAAGAGAAATGAAATCAAAACAAGTAAAAGATCAGATGTTCATTCACTTTATTGGCCTCGAGACTGATCCACATCTATAAGAGAGAATCATAAGACTGCGTGGATTGTCCTTGAATAGCTTTTACACAGACACACACACACACACAGGTTCTCTCTTTCTTTCTTTTTTCCTTCTCAGAAAAGCATGAGTATAAAATGATCAATTCTGACAATATCTTGCCATCAAATTCGCACTGAAGCCTTGAACATGCATCTAGAAGCACAGCAACACATGGAGCCTGTGATGGACTGACCTGAAGTTTTGGCTGTGACCTCTTGGTTCTCCTGCACTCTGTGTTTGTTCACAGCAATTATCTGGTTCATATGCAGGCTTTAACTGTCAGGAACCAGCTGAGAAAAAGCTGCTTCTACTTCATTTGGCAGCATATCATAGATTAAAGGTGAATTATTTTGTTGTTAAAATACTTTTTTCTATCTCCACTTTATGCGAAGAAACAGTTTATAGTTAATAGCTGTTAATAGTTTGGCTTTCTTGTGGAAACATTTACTTTTTTTCGTTTTTTTTTTTTTTTTTTTTTTTCGATGCCTTGTTCTGTGCTGCTAAATTATGTACTTCAAATTTATTGTTTATATGAATATATGTATGTATTTTTATATTTAAAAAAACATTTTATGCATTTAAATATATATAAATGTATATAAAATATATATAAAATTAATGACAATAGTTATACTTATTAAAACATTGATGCATTTTTTTAAGGCGTTTGTTTAATGAATAAAAAGTTCAAAAGAACATCTTTTTTTTATATAAATCCAAATCTTTTGTAACAATGTCAACACTTTTACTGCCAATTTTGGTCGATTTAATGCATCAGAATAAACCTTTTGTTTTTTATAAAAGCTGAATATAATAGTGTTTTTGCACCAATATTAATATTTTAAATAAATAGTGGATATTTTAAATAAGTTTAGTAAAAAAAAACCCACTAAATTCATCCTTACAAAAAATATAAATGTGTGTGTGTTTATGAAAAGCATATACCACTGGGTTGAAGTGTTGTTTGATTCAATAGGTGGAGTTTTAAGGAGTTTAATGTGGAGTTACTGTGCAAAAAACCCTCTGCGGGTTCATCTTAAGGAACAGTAAGTGTTGTCTGTCATATTGTAAGGATGACCTCAGTGTATCCTTAATACCGTGAGTGTTCTCATTTGCTGAAGGTGAGCGTGTTTGTGGAGGGAGGTTGATTTCAAAGGAAATGAAGGAGCTCAGATGGCCAGTATTTTTAGACTGACATTCTCACCACACGCACACATTTAAGTACAGTGTGAGATGTGTAACGGGAGAGCGGATCAGTGCCGGACCACTGCACAGTAATGCATGTGTGCTTCCCCGCAGGTCTCCTCTGAGTGGCTGGTCGAGCAGTTCACAGGATGTGCCGGTGAAGGATGTAGATTACCTCAGTTTCTTTTTCACCACACTAACAGGTGCACACACACACTCACACACACATCAAATTCAATGATATATGAGTACTGTCATACTTGATATTGATAAAGCAGTATTCCCATAATCCTGTCCTTCAGGTTTCTCCTCTGAGATGCTGCGGGTCCTGCAGGACACAGATGAAGACAGCCTGTTGCCTTCCTCCACACTCTCGCCTCTCAGCGTATTCGCCACCACCCTGGAGCAGTTCCTTCACCATTGGGATGTAGTGGAGGTGATTTTCTCTCTCTCTTTTATCTGCCAGTCTCTTACACCACCTTCAGTCGCTTCAACAACTTGTGTTATGTCAGTTGTTCTGCCGTCAATCGCTGGCATATGTTTCTAATCCTGTTGTCATTTGCTCTGTGCCCTGTTAGCGTCTCTGTCCTCTCGCATCTGCTCTGTCTGGCTTGTGTCAATCATTTGGATGCTTTAGTGCCAGTCCACTGGTCTGTCTGCTGTTGGTTATATGCATTTGCATTACACAGTTTTATCACCTTGCACAATTTTTATGTGTTCTTTGCATTGAATAAACACAGAATTTTCTGTCACAGTTAATCACATATATGAAGGTTTTCTGAGAAAAGACCCCAAATACTGAATAAAATGAAAAAATATAATTCAAAGACATCACATTATTGTAAAATAGTGTAAGACGTGCTTTTTTGGGCATTAAATAAAGTCGCAAATACCAGTAATTTGTTCAACACAATCGTTTTAAGATTTAACCCATAAGATCTTCGTTCATCTTCAGAAAACAAATTAAGGTATTTTTGATGAAATCCGTGAGCTTTCATAGACCGCAATGCAACTACCACATTCAAGGCCAAGGAAGGTAGTAAGGACATTGTTAAAATAGTCCATGTGGCATCAGTGGTTCATCCGTAATTTTATGAGTTAATAACGATAGCGATAATGCAGTTTTCCTGTGCTGACTTGAAAAAAATTTCTCACCCTCTTTTTGTGCACAACAAAAGATTTCCAAGATTTTCTTTTGTGCACTTGAAATTTACTGTTTTTTCTGCACATAAATAATAAAAAAAACAAGCAGTGTTGTTGCACATCATGTAAAAAAAATATATCAGTCATGCTGTTCACCTTAATCACACCAATCTTGTTTCATGCCAATCTGGTGCAATTTTTAACTTCTACCAAGAAGCAGGTATTCACTTGATTCAGTGCAGGACCACTTGGGTTGTTATTCAACACACAAGTGTGTTTTAGTTCCCCCCCGGAGACGGCAAGTTCGGTTTATCACATCACACCGGTGTATGTGACTAGGTGTCTCCATATTTCAATAAGGGCTGGTTATCAGAGCGCTCTTGGCTAAAGCAAATGCTAATGCCAGCCAGCGGACACCATCACCGCCTGACATTTTACACGGAAATTAAAACCCAACAAAACCACACCCTGAGGCCAGGGGCTGACTCTCACTAACCCCCCTTCCTTTACTACACTCACACAGATAATTCCTCTATGCAATTTTCTCTGGACTTTCATTTTTTGTGTCCAAGTCAATCAGCCAGTAAAGGTGTAGAGGAACGGCTGGCATCACTGTTGATACGGTAATGAGGAGTGAGGGGGAGATAATGCCAGCAGGTGAGGCTGATGGAGAATAATGGGCCTTAATGAGGAAAAAAGCCCTCCTCACGTACACACGCGCACAGGAAACGCTTTCTCTCAACTTAATCACTTGTGCTTAATTAGAAATTATATTTAACAATTAAAAAAATTACTGTACAAAAACACATTTAGCACTTTGGCTAATTAAAACTTTTGGTACACATTGATTGCACTTTCAACCTTGAAAAAAAAAATGGAGATATTAAATAATATTGAAAACTATTTATTGAATTTTTTATATATACATGAGTAAAATTTTGTTACAATAATTGCATATTTATATGTAGAGAGCGAAAGAAAGAGAAGAGAATACAAGTCTTAAAGGGTTAGTTCACCCGAGAATGAAAATTCGTCCATCTTCTACCCTTGAAGCATTCTCATTTGTAAAGAAAAATGTCGGAGGATTTCGAAATAAGCCAAGAGGAGACTGGCCAAGAGGAAACTTTGTTCCTCTTCCCCCTGCACGTCTTCCGCCAAAATAAAAAAGCATCATATGACCTCTTTAATATATAATCTTATCTAATAAATAATTAATATATAATTGTGTATAAGTACTTTTACCCTACTTTTTCTTTGTGTGTGTGTTTATATATATATATATATATATATATATATATATATATATATATATATATATATATATATAAAAACCTTGCTACGTGTACTGCATTAGGCTAATGGAGTCTTGTCATTTGCACTTGTATATTGTCACTCTTGTTATTTTGATTAGTTCTATTGTCCTCGTTTGCAAGTCGCTTTTGATAAAAGCGTCTGCTAAATGACTAAATGTAAATATGTAATCTAATTAAATAATAATATCTCTGTATATGTAAACATTGTGTATATATACATTGTTAGAATATGTTATAAAGTGTTTTATATTTTACAATGTATAATGTATGTATATATATATATATATATATATATATAATCATTATTAATATTAAAAGGTTTACATTGTTAGAATATGTTATAAATAAGTAAATAAGAACAATTGCATTTTAGTATGCATATTTTAAGTAATTTTTAGCACCTTTTTAAATTACAGCTCTGCTGAGAAATCCTAATGTGGTAAAACATTCAAATGTGTCCTAATCCTATTGGGATTTCACATCACACTCCTAAAGAAAATTCTCACCTACTGTTTCTCAGATATATACCTTGGCAATTAGCATCAAATTTAAGTGTGAGTGGTGTGTGTGTGTGTGTGTGAGAGAGAGAGAGAGAGAGAGAACGCATGGCTGCTGGGGGTCCATTCCTTTATTGCCAATCAGGCGTCCGTAATCTAAAGCATGTGTAATGTGTTCTTAACACTGTTAGCCTGATTAATGTCTGATAATAACCTGCTCTGAATGACATTCAGCTCCGCCTTCATCTATTTAATCTAATCTGCTCTAATGCTATTAGAACTATTAGATTTTTCTCACACACACTTATTTATTGTTTGTGCTCATAAAATATCAGTTCAGAGAGTGGCAGGGCATCGCTAATCTGTCCAGTGTCAGCTTCCATTACGACAGTCCGGCCGTAGCAGTGAGGTACAACCCTTTGAGCCTGTCACTGTATACGAGTGTGTGTGTGGGGCTATAGGATTCTTTGTTCTCTGCTGACGTCTCTTTTGTTTTGGGACCAGGGATTTATTTTTGACTCGCCTAAACCGTGTGTGTGTCAGATGTTAAGAAGTTGTGATGTATAATTCAAAAGTTCTTTGTAGAATAAGATAGGAAAGTCTCATCTCTATCAGCTTTCAGTCTGTAAAATGACTCTTCTCTGAAGATTACTTATGTTCCTAAAATCTATTTAGTCCTTTTGCCTAGCCTTTGGCTTGAATTTTTTATTTTTATATATATATAAATGTTTGGTTCAATGCAGAAATTAATTTCAGATTATTTTGTAGATGTACACGGGCATGAGGAATGACAAAGTACTGTTTATAACCTGTATTTAATGCCCCTATGTTCTATCCATCCATCCATCATCCATCTACAAATTTATAATTCTATGGCTAATTACAAATTTATTTGTAATGGAATATGCATTTTTATATTTTCATATAATTCCAACAGAAATTAATAATATCTGTTTATAATCAAGATATTTTTCATTGTTTTTAATTTTACTAAAACATGCTTTATTATTTCACATTTCTATTTACAATAACGATGAATGTTTTCAAATTGATTCTAATTTCTTGTTTTTATTTTGAACAAAATGTATACTCTCATATGACTTCATATTTTATAATGTGTGTATATATAAGAATATATATTTTTAAACTTAAAATTGTAACAAATGTTAAAAACCTAGTTTAAAGTTGCCATGAGAAAAACATGCCAAGAGAAAAACACTTTATTTATTTTGGAATATTCCAGTCATTATCATAAACAATTTATCTATGCACATCATCTTAAAAAAGAAAAGAAAAAAAAGTGCCTAATTTGTGCAACACTCAATTTCTATGATCCAATCAATTCCTTGTGGACAAAATAAAGTCCTGCCTATTTTCCTTTCAATAAGCTGCTTCACATATAAGATATATATATATATATATATACACACGTCAAAATATTAAAGCAACATTGATCACAATTTCTGTTTCATGTGACATAAGACATAAATGCTCCATTGGTGCTGCATTTCATATAAACAGAATCAAAGTAGCATCAGAGCCGCCTCTGGGCTGTTCTACATTTATTAAACATTGCACATTTATGCAGCATTTGGAGGCACTCATAGCAGCATTAACTCTGTTATTAACACTGTGTTTGTAGGAGGTGTGCCACTGCCTGGACACTATAGGATCTCGTGCACAGTGTTTTGATGTGATACAGAATGCCATCATTAAGAATCTGGTGAGTGAACGTGTGTTTTTCTGTTGAATGTTTTGCATAAGAGTGGGCAGTGGAGCCAGACACTGTTTGCGGTGACACTCTTGTCATCTCTTTGTAGTGTGGACTCGTGGTGGTGCCAGACTGTGTTTGTGCAGCGGTTTTAAGGTGTGTTCCCCGGTTACTGGATGTAAACTTCCTGCCCAGCGACACACTCCTCCACTTCCTGTCTGACTGTTGCTTGAGCATGCTCAGTCTTCTGCTACAACTGGAGCAGAGTGCTCGCAAGAGGTGTGCTCACAAACACACACACCTACACACTCACTAATATTTGCATAGAGTAACATTTATACACCACAAAGAAAGACTGCATGATAATACAGCAAGGAGAAGTTCGAAACAAGACTGGGGAAAGTCCAAAAAGGGCATTCTCACGAAGAAAGAAAATTAAAGAATTTTATAATAAAGTTAATCGTTTTGATGCACCTAGAATTCCTAAAAATTGTGTCAGGAAACTATTCATTCAAAATTTCATGCCAAAAATGCACAAAAACTACCAAAACATTTCACACATGATTCAAGCAAAAGTTGTCAACCAACAAACACACTGCCATCCTAAAAACAATAACATGCAATGTTTTCTCCTGTTAATTTACTTAAAAAATAAAAAACAAGAATGCCGTCTCTACTGTTTAGAATTCACTGCAGTATATGTTACATGGTCCATGTTTACATTCCAGTACAAAATTCTTACCATGTTTCCCCTTTTGTGTAGATAGTAATGAAACCGAAAGACTAGAATGTAGTTGTTCGGAACGTGATAATATGTCGTGGCCATGAAATATTAATTAGTGGGAACGTCATATTAACTCGTGGGAATGTCATATTATGTCGTGGCCTCAAGATGCTATGTTGAGGGAACGACATCCATTTCTTGTTTAATGCGTAAACAAACCTGTGTGACCATAGCAACCCGGGATTATCAGAGATGTATTCATTCATATTTTATTTTGAATTACGAAATTATTATAGAAAATATTTGATTATTAAATTATTATAATAACCATATGCCTTGGCTATGGTACTTTATTACGTGTGATAGTCAGCATTCAAATGAATTTTATCATGAATAAATAAACTGTTATAATAATGAATGTAAATGAAAACACAACACGCTCATTTATCATCACATCACGTTAAAACTTTATTGGCATAATTGTCAGATAAATGATAAATAAGCCTGTTGTGTTTTCATTTACAAATGAAACTAGTTATAGTCCCGTCAAGCACTGCCCTAGAGCTGCCACTGGCATGTAACAAAGTCCGGTAGCCAAGGCATATGGTTAATATAATAATTTAATAATCAAATATTTTCTATAATAAATAATATAATATTTTCTTAATTCAAAATAAAATATTATAATGAATCCCGGGTTGCTATGGTCACCCAGGTTTGTTTACGCATTAAACTCGTGGCCACGACAAAACATAGAATCTCGAGGCCACGACAAAACCAAATGAACCGACCATGTCCTCTCACAGGCACCGTAGTGCTCACTCTGTGAAGAGTTTTGAAAAAGTGATCAAAGAATTGAGAAATGGTGAAAAGTTGTTTCTGTAATATGAGAGAAGTGTGTTAATTACAATTATTTTAAATAAAATATTTATGTAACTAATTATTAATAGTATTTATTAATCAACAAGTTATATTAATTAATTACATTTTGCCACTTTATTTCACATAGCATAGCACATAATCTTGGTTACAATCTGGGCTTGTGGTTTAAGAAATGGGTGATCTAGTAGTTCTGTTTGTCTGTCTCACCATCAGGGATGCCATGTGGGAGGCATGTTTTGCTGCGTTGAGCACTGTACCGAGGCTGCTGCGATTGGTCTTGCAGTCTTTACGTGTGTGTGACCTTTGTGAGGAGGAGCTCCCCGTGTTGGCACAGATTTTGTCATTACTTCTTCAGCATACTCAATTGCGCAACCACATGATGGCCAACGCCAGTCTACTGCAACATATCATACAGGACTTAACGGTATAAACACACAGACGGCTCCTCGACAAACGAATATGCTTATGACTATCCATTCCAGCTTTGCTTTAACAAATGACACTAGCATTAACCTTTATAATACTTTGTCTTTTGGAATTGAGCTCCCGATACTGTTTTGACTGTTGTGCTTGTGTTTTACAGCATTTCTATAGTGGAGAGACTCGAGAGCAGTGGCTGACTGACCTGTTGTACTGCTACAGAGTCACACTGTCGGGTCACCGGGCCAACATGGGCATGAGGGACATCTATTAATCGCTGACCATTAGTGTTCATTGCTACAATATATTTTTTTGTTCTTTCTTTTCCTGAATCCAGTTTTTTTGTACAAAATTATGACAATAAACCACGTGATAATGAGTTGATTTAGGCTCTTTCATTGTTTGCTTTTTATATATATATATTTTTTTTTAAAAACACTTATTAATACAGATCTGGGGAGAGATTTTTTTTTTGTAATATCCATTGTTTTTGTCTGGTAATCCACAGAGATGTAGGCGGTGTGAAATAATGTGGCATTTACTCAAAGCAACTGGAACAGACATCTGCTGTTTTAAAGTTAGGTTTTTTGACACTACTGTATTAAAGTTTGGGATCAGTAAGATTCTTTTAATGAAATTAATACTTTTATTCAGCAAGGATGCAGTAAATTGATCAACAGTGTTATAATTATAAAAATATATATATTTCAAATACATTTTGTTCTTTGAACTTTCTATTTATCAAAGAATCCCAAAAATATTTCTTACAGTTTCCACTGACAATAATAAGAAATGTTTCTTGAGCACCAGATCTGCATATTAGAATGATTTATGAAGATCACATAACACTGTATGACAATTTAGCTTTGCAATTATAGGAACATTTTACATTTTAAAAATGTATTCAAATATAAAGTTATTTTAAATTGGAATACTATTTCACAGTTTTTTTTTTTTTTACTAGTTTTTACTGTATTTTTGTTCAAATGCAGCCTTTGTGAGAATAAGAGTTTCAAAAACTAGTTATATCTTACCGACCCCAGTCTTTTGAATGTTAATGTATGTTTCACCAGTTTAAAATATGATCACTCTTTCAGAATAGAAGACAAAGTCTGTGAAGTAACGTGACCTGCAATTCTGGCAAGATTGGCAGCAAAATCTTTCCTTTTTAACATACAAACACGGGTATCTTCACTTTTACAAAACGATATATTTAAAAAATAATACATTAATAATAAAAAGTGTACACTGATTTATAGTGATAGATAAAAAAATCATAATCCAACCCACTCAATAAACGGGTGTGGGGATAAGAGTATAAGAAAATACAATGTCAAGATCTGTGACAATATCAGAAATAGGCTGAAAACTGCCATGTGACGTCTTTACTGTAGCGCATTAACACATTGGTCTCCCATGCAGGTGGTCTTGTTATGTAAGTCCCTTATGACAGGTATATGACCTGTTGTTGACAGAATGAAAGGTTATCTAATACATTTGTTGTGTTTGTGGTTTTAACCTCTAACCTCTGCAAAAATCAAGGTGATACTGCAGATTTACGGACCAAGTGAGTTAACTGTATTTTATGCAATAGTTTAAATAAACAGCAAATTAGTTTAAGTGCATCATCCCCAAAGATTGAATTACTAGAAATCCAAGCGTGTTTATGTCTCAGTTCTAAGTTTAAGCACTGCAGGCCGCAAAGACTGTCCCCTTTTGAAAGGGTGCCACCTAGACCAAAAAAAACTGTAGTTTATTGGTTTGGACATAGTCATATGCAATTTTTTTACTTGAATGGGTCAATATCTTTGTGTTAACGTCACGGCTGATACCACAGTTGTTAAAATAACAAGATACAGACAGTTTGGTATCAAACGTGCAGGTGTGTGTGAGCGTGCGTCCATCTGGCAGGGCGAGGGGAGGGTAGGGTCAGCGTGTGTGAGAGAGAGGAGACAGCTCGACATTCCATCTGACAGCAATGAACTTTTCAAACCGTCGGGATTGTCAGGGTGGAGCGGGGAGGGGAACAAGTGTCCGTGTGTGTACGTGTGTGTTTGAGAACGAAAGCGTCTCCGGCCTGCTCAGCCATCATCACCTGTTCATGTCTGCTGAAGGTCAGTTGCGTAAACTGGGTCGAAACTCCACCTTATCAAATGATATAAAAGGGGGAGGGGTGATAGTGTGTGTCTGTGTCACATATAAAAATATAACACCGCTCTATAATAATCTTATTAGTGATGCTTGTCCTGCTTTGTATCTGGCTGCTTATGCTATTGACAGGAATCAAAACTCAGATCATGCTGCTTCATATTTTTCTGAAAAAAAGAAAAAATTTAAACTAGAATTCTTATGTAACTGTATAAATGCACTACCTGCCACGTTTGTACCATTTTAAAAACCTCCCCCCAAGGTTTCTATAGATATCACTAGATATCGATATCGTGAATTCTTATGGCCACAATAACCATGATATGAAAAATCTAATATCGTGACAGACCTATATATATATATATACACGATACACACACACACACACACACACACACACAGTACACAATACATACATATTATGTAGACAAAAACTTTTATTTTGTATGCAATTAATCGCGGTTAATCGTTTGACAGCACTAATTTATACATACATATATATATATATATATATATATATATATATATATATATATATATATATATATATAAATTTTTGATTAATTGTGTATTCTTGGCATTATATATGGAGAGTTTTGGTCCAAAATGCAATAAATCCATTTAGATTATTTTGAGTACAAATGTTTTCTTTTACCAAGAAAGTGGCAAGATGAAAACCACTATTTTCTGTTTCAAACTTTCAATCAATCAATCCATGATACTTTTTCCCCCTCAAAATGCAATAAATCCATTGAATCAATATGAATGTTATTTTTCATATTGAAACTGATGAAAATAAACAACATAGTAAGTTGATCCACATATGGCAGCCTCTGCACTTGGTCAGTACTAATTATATTATATCATAATCAATACTTACAGGTGCTGGTCATATAATTAGAATATCATCAAAAATTTCACTAATTCCATTCAGAAAGTAAAACTTGTATATTACATTAATTCATTACACACAGACTGATATATTTCAAATGTTTATTTCTTTTAATTTTGGTGATTATAACTGACCACTAAGGAAAATCCCAAATTCAGTATCTCAGAAAATTAGAATATTACTTAAGACAAATACAAAAAAAAAAGATTTTTAGAAATCTTGGCCTACTGAAAAGTATGAACATGAAAAGTATGAGCATGAACAGCACTCAATACTTTGCCTGAATTACTGCAGCAATGCGGCATGGCATGGAGTCGATCAGTCTGTGGCACTGCTCAGGGGTTATGAGAGCCCAGGTTGCTCTGATAGTGACCTTCTGCTCTTCTGCATTCTTGGGTCTGGCATATCGCATCTTCCTCTTCACAATACCCCATAGATTTTCTGTGGGGTTAAGGTCAGGCGAGTTTAATGGCCAATTAAGAACAGGGATACCATGGTCCTTAAACTAGGTACTGGTAGCTTTGGCACTCTGTGCAGGTGCCAAGTCCTGTTGGAAAATGAAATCTGCATCTCCATAAAGTTGGTCAACAGCAGGAAGTATGAAGTGCTCTAAAACTTCCTGGTATACGGCTGCGTTAACCTTGGACCTCAGAAATCACAGTAGACCAACACCATCAGATGACATGGCACTGCAAACCATCACTGACTGTGGAAACTTTACACTGTACCTCAAGCAACGTGGATTGTGTTCCTCTCCTCTCGTCCTCCAGTCTCTGGGACACTGATTTTCAAAGGAAATGCAAAATGTACTTTCATCACATTTCAACATAACTTTGGACCACTCAGCAGCATTCCAGTCCTTTTTTGTCTTTAGACGCTTCTGACACTATCTGTTGTTCAAGAGTGGCTTGACACAAGGAATGTGACAGCTGAAACCCATGTTTTGCATACGTCTGTGCATAGTGGTTCTTGAAGCACTGACTCCAGCTGCCGTCCACTCTTTGTAAATCTCCGCCACATTTTTGAATGGGTTTTGTTTCACAATCCTGTTCCAGGGTGCGGTTATCCCTATTGCTTGTACACTTTTTTCTACCACATCTTTGCCTTCCCTTCACCTCTCTATTAATGTGCTTGGATACAGAGCTCTGTGAACAGCCAGCCTCTTTTGCAATGACCTTTTGTGTCTTGCCCTCCTTGTGCAAGGTGTCAATGGTCATCTTTTGGACAACTGTCAAGTCAGCAGTCTTCCCCATGATTGTGTAGCCTACAGAACTAGACTGAGAGATCATTTAAAGGCCTTTGCAGGTGTTTTGAGTTAATTATCTGATTAGAGTGTGGCACCAGGTGTCTTCAATATTGAACCTTTTCACAATATTCTAATTTTCTGAGATACTGAATTTGGGATTTCCCTTAGTTGTAAGTTATAATCATCAAAATTAAAAGAAATAAACATTTGAAATATATCAGTCTGTGGGTAATGAATTAATATAATATACAAGTTTCAAAATTTGAATGGAATTAGTGAAATAAATCAACTTTTGATGATATTCTAATTATATGACCAGCACCTGTATATATAGGCACTGGACTAAAAATACATCTATCAGTCATCACTTCCATAATTAATTCAGTGGGTCATCTTGTTAATGCTATAAATTAATTACAGCAATAAAATACAGTTTCATCATGAACAAAAACATGAACAATATCACATTAGACCACAGAAATTCCAAAATTGCTGTACGTTTCCCTTACATTCTACTTCCAAAAGTGCATTCTTCTTTGCCATGTTACATTCATTTAGTTGACTAGTGCTATGTGCTGCTGCATTAACAAAAACATAAATGGCATTAATAAAAATACTAACACTGACAAGCTATGCAATATCGCGATACGGTTCTGTGTATTAATTGTTGCTCCATCTAAAAGCACATGATGGAGATTTACCCGTACTATTAATCACAGAACCGGCTTTCTTGACGAGATGCGGATGACAATCTCATTCGATTAATTGTGCAGCCCTTGTTTGTTGATCAAAAAGTACAAATTAGATTAGGAAAACTAAGATGCAGAGTGATTTCAAAGCGCTGCCAATTACTGTCTACAGTGTGTGGAATGGTGCTCTGTGATTGGTTGAGCGGATATATCGCATTCTGCAAACAAGGGAGACTGGCGTTTGTCGTGTTTTGGAAAAAGAGGGAGAAAACATTACCTAATAACTCTGCGAATATCGCATTTTGAGTAAAATTTAAAATTGACTTTTCAATATCTACCAGAAAAATACTGATTTTTAAATTACAAAAATAATGATTAAATGACAAAATACTGATTTTTAAAAACAAACTACATTCCATGTGGAAGGAGCTTGAACATCAGAAGTGTTATGGTGGGTGTGGTCATGAGAGATAGGCCACTCCCATAACAGTTGAATCAACGGGCCTGTGACTTCAGCAGACTCTGCCCCTTTCCCACTCTTGCACAGTACCTTAGGAAGACGACCCTGAATACAAGACCTGAATTAAAAAAACAAGTTACGCTTTCACGTGCACCAACAAAAGTAGCAACAGCATATTAAACATATCAAACAAGCAAACCACGTTAATGTTCACAAAGAAGGACTTCAAGAATGTGCATATACCTTATTATTTGTGCTCTGAATCCCATTATTTTAGTAAAGCCATCAAAAGAAAATGCTCTCATGGGCCTCCATTACACTCCCTACACACACAAATAAATAAGAGGCAAATTCTGGTGACCTGCCCTCAGAGGTGTTGATGTGCTGGTGGGCAAAAAGCCATGCCACAACTCAAATAAGGAACATGTGGGCAACATATGAGCAGACACTGATGGAATCTGCAGACTTTTTTTTGCATTTTCTGTGAAAAATGAATTTAAAAGGTAAATGTATTTTTATTAATGGTGGAAAATCTGCTATAATTTACTGCCCATTTATTCTTAAATAAATACATTTGAATACATTTTTCAGAATGTAAAATGAATGAAGCCTCAGAGTAATATGAGAGACAGAAGAGACCGTAGTTAATTTTATATGCAGTCAAGTAATCTAGTTGATGGCTCAATTGGATAGAAAAACCTTCATTTAAACACCTTAATTGATCAGATGTGTGTTGCTCAAAAGCATAGTTAGCTAACTATGGTCGTTAGTTCCACTGAACTGCATTTGACGAAACTTGCGCCAAAAGTTGCTTTTGAGAAATGCATCCCAGACTGATCTTGATCTGAATGAAATTTTGATTTAAAGGATGTAGGGAAATCCAACAGTTGGGTTCCTGAAGTAAAAAAATTCATTCATTTTCACCACTGTGATTTTTTTTTTTAACAGTAACTTAACTGTTTTGATCTCCGAGGTTGTTTCTCAATGGGCTTTTTAAATACTTGAAACCAAAGCTGTAAAAGCATTAATGAATTCTGAAGTGGAAGGAAAAAAAAGACAGACACCAGTACCTCCTCCATGATCTCTGAATGGCAACGGCCTCCTGGTTTTTGCTATGGATGCTTTCTCTGTTGTTTTCTATCTCTGTCAACTTTTTTTTTTCTTGTTCTGACCATCCATCTCTCTTTATCTCTTTCCATCCCCATACATTTCTGTTTCTCTCTGCCAGTCTATTTATTCCCCTCATTCCTTGATCTGTTATCGTTATCTCTGTGCATCTCTCTTTCCGCCCATCTCTCTTTTTGTCGTGTGACAGAGGTGCGGTTGGAGATGTTAGATGGCTCATCATTAGGTTAATTTGAGGTTTTTAGAGTTCTGACTATTGGTTGGTACAATAATTCCAGGTCAATATCTGAGTTCACCAGGGCAGCATTTGTGAAAGACACTTGATAAATATCCCTCCATGTTTTGAGCACCTAGCAGAAAAAAAGAAAAAAAGAAAGAGTAGACGGATAGATTGTGGGCAGAATAACACTGATAAAGGACAGAAGGTTAGAGTGACGGACTACGCAAACAAGTTTAACGGCAATTAAATTAACGTATGTTAAAGTGTTTAAGCAGACCCTGGAAAAGAGAGAACATATTCTAAGCTGCGTATGTGTGTATTCATGCATCCTCAGAGCTGACAGACTCTAAATGTCAAGCTATTGAGCAGCTGAACGTTGCCCAATTAACAGAAAAGGAGGGAGGATTCTCTCATTCCTTCTCTCTCTCTATCATCTCATCTATTTCCATTATTGACAGCAAGAAATTGATGCTCATATTCCTCAGCAAAGTAGGAAGGTATAGATGAGCTGCTTCTGAGCAAACACACAGAATTAAACAACAGGTATTATATTCATGCAAACATTCAGTGTCAGCTCTGCAGATCAGCCTCGCCACATCAGTCAGCACTGGATTGTGGGTAAGAGAATATTTGCACCCCACCATTTATCTAATCTCTTTCTCTTCAAGGAAGAGCGTGTGGGTCTTACTTTGCGGTATACTTGCGTAGTTGTTTGTGCCTCATGAGGAGCTTCTTGCATTCTCTGAAGATCCGTCGGACCTTGTAGCCCTTGTAAAGAGCCTGGATGGACAAAGCAGCGATGTCCTGGATGGCGGTGATGGACAGAGCTCCATGCTCCAATAGAAACTGGGTTAGTTCCTGATGCTCTCCCAGCAGGGCATTGTTTAGAGGAGTGAACCTAAAAACAATGATTATAGTCAGAACTTGAATATATGTTTTGATGCTAAGGTCCCCAAATATTAGATTATAATTTATATATAAAATGTTTCATTCAACAATTGTAAGATTTTTTTTGTTTTTGAAAGAAGTCTCTTATAATCACTAAGACTGCATTTGCTAGAAGTAAAATATTACTACAGTTGTGAAATAACAGTTTTCTATTTTAATGTATTTTAAAGTGTAATTTATTCCTGTGATGGCAAAGCTGAACTTATTAGCAGCCATTATTTCCATTTTCAGTCTCACATGAACCTTCAGAAATAATTCTAATGGGCTGATTTGGTGTTCAAGAAACATTCATCATTATTATCAATGTTGAAAACAGTCAAGCTGCTTAAAGGGGTCATATGATGTGATTACAAGTTTTCTTTTTTGGAGTGTAACAAGCTCTTGGTGCATAAAGAAGATCTGTAAAGTTAAACCCAAAAGAGAGATTCTTTATAAAAGTTAAGACTCGTCTACGCCCCCCTAAAATGCCTAGTTTAAACACAGCCCCACATGTCTTACGTCATGATGTGGGAAGATTTGCATAACGACACCCAAATGTTCATGCAAAGAAAGAAGGCGTAACTTTTATTCTCGCTGTTCTTGCCAGCGCTGTGTTGTGGAGATGCTGTTTCGTTGTGAAAGCGAAAGTACTTTGTTTGGCCTTCCAAAAGAGGACACAACTAGAAATCATTGGTTAAGTTGTATTTACAACACTGTTCAGGAACAGTTCAACCCAAATTTTCAGATGTGTGCAGCACATTTTATGGAGAACTGTTTCCTGATCCTGGGAGAGAAGACTACAATGCCGGCTGTTCTGATTCACAGACTGTATGTTTACATATGTAAAGGATTTGCAACTGATGAGCGCCTCCCTGCCCTGCACATTTTGTATGTTTCTCTTATGGCTTCAGACGTTTGTTGTATTCGGTTGCAAGTGCCCTGTGAAGGGGACATCACAAGTTATTCCACCATGATTCCAGTCCAAACCGAACAAATATGTTCCATTCAAAGTGCACTGAAGTGTGCTAGACGTGAATTTAAATTGTATTTATTTACAGAGGTATATGATGTCACACTTGTCCATGTAGATGTTGCGCAGCACAAATTCATGAATGAATGTTCTGAAGTGAGGTAAACTTCAACATATTTCCTCTGCTCAGGGAGTAGGGAGCAATGAACATTGTCTAGGGACCATGTCAATGGGAACACAGTTCATGCACGGAGTTCACTTCTAACTAGCTGATTATCTTATGCAGAGCCTCGGGGCACGAGGACTGGTAGCGCTTTTTGTTTTTCATTTCTCTGATCATCACATATGCATATGCATGGTTTTATGTTTACGTGGCAATGCAACGTGTAAAAATACAGTATAAGTCATTATAATTCATAATTATGTCCCCACTGGATGCAACAAACATTTGTAATGGGTTTTATTGTTTTTGTCTTGTAGCGTCCGTTTTCTGACTGAGACATGCATCTGAGACATGCATCACAGTAATATGGCAATGGGCATAACATTTCCATCACACACTTGAGGCATTCTTCCAATCACAAAGCACTGGATAGCTGGCCAATCAGAGCACACCTCGCTTTTCAGACCGATGAGCTTTGTAAGAAACAATGTATTTCAGAAAGGTGGGGCATAGAGGAGCTTGTATCAAAATCCTTGTTTTGTGCTTCTAATTCGAGACCGGCATTTTGTTTAGCTGTCTCTGCTGCACACTTCTGCATTCCTCACTAATCACTGGATAATGCACAAAGCATATATCCTACGTCATTAGCCAAGAACGGCTTTCGCCTACAACAGTTTAGTGGAAGTGAGAGACAAGTGATTGTAACATTTTAAATATGGATATTTTTCTTTCAAAAACACATCGATTTGTTACAGGAGATCTTTATTCACCTAACCCAAAAGGCACAAAAGGAAAGAAAAGGATGTGACATGTGGCCAAGTATGTGTCCCATTCTTGGAATTTGTGCTCTGCATTTAACCCATCCAAGCTATTCAGTGGACCCATGCCCTGAGAGTGCAGCCGCATGAGGCGCAAAACAAACACACACACACACACACACACACGCACGCATGCACGCACACACACACACACACACACACACACACAAAAGAGCACATAAAGTCAGTGACCAAACAGTCAACTCTAGTTATGGCCGCATGGAGGTACATACATAGGATATGACTTGTTAATTGCTTGATTGAACAGAAAATGCAATTATCACTGATCTGAGCTAAATCTAACCAGTTTAGGCAAGGAATGAATAATTGTGTTCAAAATGATTGTCTGTGTGATTGTGTAACTCTCTCACACACCTGTCCCTCCATATTTGTCAGTAATGTTTATGTCAAGTCCTTTTTCAATTCCAGCATAATTTTGATGACATCATCACTACCCTTCCCCGCAGCCCACATGAATGCTTTTCGTCTCTTCAGATTGATCTTATCTCGCAAAGGGTGGTGTTAGGAACGCTGCGACTGTGTTCTTAACAGAGACAGAATATAATAAATATACAAAACCCCTAGAATAACAAATTAACAAACAAACAATCTATATATCTATCCATAGGCACATCCGAAAAAAACTAGAATATCATGATAAAGTAAAAAAATTAAAATAAAATAAATAAAATTTAACCTATTTCAAAAAGTTTAACTTTCATATATTCTATATTCATTACATGTTAAGTAAAACATTTTAAAAGTTTTTTTTTTTTTTTTTAATTTTGATGAGTTGAGCTTACAGCTCATGAAAAAAAAATCCAAAATCTAAAAATATTTGAATATTTCCTAAGATCAATATAAAAATAAAAAAGGATTTGCAAAAGTTCTTTAAAGTATGTTAATTTGTGCACTCAATACTTGGTCAGGGCTGCTTCAGCACAAACTCCAGCATCAGTGAGGTGTGGCATGGAAGCGATCAGCCTGTGAAAAAGTAAATCAGCATGTCCATAAAACTTGTCTGCAGATGAAAACAAAGTTCTCCAAAATCTACTGGTAAATGGCTGCATTGACTTTGAACTTGATAAAACTAAACAAAATAAATTTTAAATTTAATTCAAGCACTTTCACTAACTTTGTTTTAAGTATTTTCCAGGCTTTGAATCCATGTGTCTGATATTAGAGTACTTTCAAGAAACGTGGGAACCCTGTATTCAGAGTTAAACGACTCTGATTAAGCTGATTGGCTTATGCTGCATTTGCAGCCAATGAGCTTACTGCCTTGCATTTATATGGCTGGCTAGCATTCAAATGAGATTCCTGCAGCGCACTTTCAGAGTTTCTCTAAAACTCTCCACCTTCCCCAGCTCCAACTGTATAGATCTGCTACAGGTTATTTTATATGCTATTTGTGCAGCAGCAATATGTCTTAAATACTCATGGGAACGTACCACTGTATGCATTAGCAGCAGCAATTTCATTTCCTTGCCTGCAGCAGCAGCAAAAATCTACTACAGCAATAACCAACAGCAGCAGCAGGGGCAGGGGCTCAAGTGGAAAAAATGTCACTTCTCATTTTTATTTAAATGTTGTTGTTTTTTTTCTAAACAAAACATTAAATATAGTATATCAGGGGTGTTGATATTGACAAAAAATATATATCTCAATATCTCAACAAGAATTAGACCATATTTTGCTGAGTGTGTTATTGTGCTGATATCTTAAGGACTACCGTGGACAGCTGACTACTAAAGTTTTTGATATTCTTCATATTTTGTGTGGTTATCGGTTCAAAGCAGTGATAGAAGTTAATCTTTTCCAATAAGTTTAAATAGATTTTTACCTTTTATGGGCATTTTTAGCTTTATAAAGCCATTTTTTCTAAAAGTGTGCACAATCTTTTCAGTCAAATTCTTAAATTTAATCATTCAATTAGAATAAGTGATTTGGGCTTTTACCATGCAAATTAAATCAGTTTTGACAAAATTAATCTTTGCAATGCAAAGAAAACACAGAAGCTGCATTAAAAGTGGCATTTTAATGCATTTACACACTGTTTATGCACCTGCATTCATTTATACTGTTTTGATATTTGAAACATAAAACGTTGAATACTGAGATTTGAAAAAAAAAAAATGTAATGAGATGTTTTAAATGTAAAAAAATGTAAACCGCCAGTAGGTGGCAGCAAGTCGCGGTTAATAAGTGAGTAATTGCGACCGAATCAAATTATTTAAATGTTTGATCCATTTATGGCGCGTTTCCACCGAGTGGTACGGTACGGGTCGGTAAGGGTCGGGTCTGTTAACCATGATTTGGCTAGCGTTTCCACTGCCAACAGTACCCTTACTTGATAGGCGTGGTGTATTCCAGAAAGTAGTGATAACGTCACTTGATAGGCGTGGTGTATGACGCCTCGTGTGTTGTGTCTTTCCCCTTGCGGCACGCGCAAATGACGATTCTCTGTCAACCAATCAACGTTCTGCAGTGAGTCTAGCTCCACCCTTTACTACCGTTCCACTGTGCTAGGTACCCCAACGGAAGGGTACCCAAAAAGTGGTACGGTACGGTTCGGCTTTTTGGTACCATTCTCAACTTTTGGCAGTGGAAACGCAAATAAAAGGGTACCGACCCGACCCGTACCGTACCGTACCACTCGGTGGAAATGCGCCATTAGAAACAAAACGGCATCATGTTGCTCAGAGGAGCAAATTGGAATTATATTTGTTGCCGAAATAGAGCAAAACAATAGTCTAAAGTCAATATTGTGTCTAAAGCGAGTGTCTTAAATTCTTGTTTATTGAACTGCTGTAAAAATTCAATATCATATTTGTAATTATGCTGCTGTTTTGTGGGGAAAAAACATCAGTCTTCGCGTTATACTGATGAACTATATGAAATTACATAAATATATACATTTCTGCCCCATATCTTGAATTGTGATCATTCTAAATGCCTTTTAATAAACTGAATCATGCAGTGAAAAAATATATAGTGGTCTAACGTAGACTTCTAGCTCAGACTTCCTATTGCCTTAACTTCAACTTTTTGTTAGCTCTCATGAGTCAAGGATCTTAGCAAGACAAATTAGCAATGTCAAATTACAATGAGACATTTTCCTTTTTATTCTTTAGATAATTTACTGTAAATTCGAAGCACATGTAGCTTAGTCTCACCTCCAAACAAACACAACCGAGGGAGGTATCTGCGGAAGGCAAAAGGGCCAACAAGTGCTAAGCATCTCTCGGGGAACTCCTTCAAGACTGTTGGAAGACCATTTCAGGTGACTACCTCTTGAAGCTCAGCAAGAGAATGCCAAGAGTGTGCAAAGCAGTAATCAAAGCAAAAGGTGGCTACTTTGAAGAACCTAGAATATGACATATTTTCAGTTGTTTCACACCTTTTTGTTATGTATATAATTCCATATATAATTCCATATGTGTTAATTCATAGTTTTGATGCCTTCAATGTGAATCTACAATTTTCATAGTCATGAAAATAAAGAAAACTCTTTGAATGAGAAGGTGTGTCCAAACTTTTGGTCTGTACTGTATATATATACACTTTGTCGGCAGCCATATCACTTCGCCCATTGGCCTCTGACCATCATGGCCTCCTAACAATCCCCATATCCACTGATTGGCTTCATCACTCTGTCTCCTCTCCACCAGTAAGCTGGTGTGTGGTGGGCGTTCTGGCGCAATATGGCTGCCGTCGCATCATCCAGGTGGATGCTGCACACTGGTGGTGGATGAGGAGATACCCCCTGTCTATGTAAAAGCGCTTTGAGTGCCTAGAAAAGCGCTATATAAATGTAATGAATTATTATTATTATTTTTATTATAATATATATATATCTGAATAAACAAATAAACAAAGATTTGTTTGTGTATAAATAAATAAATCAACTACAAAATAATCCCAATCACCTGGTTTATTCATATTTGTATGTATATAAATTAATCAATACATCAAAAAATCAATGAATGACTAAAAACATTAAAAATCACATCTATGTTTATTTGGATAAATTAATGAATCAATGAACAAATAATTCAACCGACTTTCTGTCACAATTTCTTTCTAAAGCTCTAATGGAGCCCAATTTAAAAAAAAACAAATGAAAAGCAAAACATTCAGAAATACAGGACATTATTTTACACATTTAAAAAGATGTCTTCTGTCTTACAGCATAGTTGCTCTGAGCTCCACAGTGCAGATGGGTCGCTGTGATTTTGCCAACTACGTCATGTTCCTGGATCAACATCTTTTGATGATCCTGGATCAACATTTTTGTCCAAAAATATAGACTTTGCCCCTAAATCCCTGCCCCTAAACCTAACCCTACCCATAATTTATTCCTAAAATCAGTGGGATATGATAGCTGATTAACAAGGGTGTAGAAGCCCCTAACCCTGATTGTAAGCCTAAAACGGATATTTTCTGAAAAGTTACATCTCGATTCTGATTGGTTGATTAGAATGTTGTTCCAGGATCAACAAGGATGTTGATACTGGAACATGTTGTGCTTGGAGAAATCACGTTCACCAGTGCAGAGGTGTTGCTCCGTGACTGTCTGACGTGATCATCCCAGACTTGTTCCTCTCCAACAGAAGGTGTACAATCTTTGCACGACCTACACAGTCACATACAAACCAGTGTTAGCACCTGTTAGCAAATTATTTCAATTAAAAATAATTCCTTTAAGCAGTCAAATTCCGCATATGTGTATGAGAATAAGCGTGTGTACCCAGCAGTGCTGCCCAGTGCAGTGGCGTCTTAAACAGGTTGTCCTAGGCTGTCACACTGCAGCCCTCGTATGATGTCAGCACTTCAACCACTGCCTCATTCCCATCAGCCACTGCAAAGTGGAGAGGGTTGTGTCCCTTATAATCCTGCCACTTCAGCAGGGACTCGGTTGGAGCAGCTTCCTACAAGATACTGATGTTGCTGTAATTGTATTATTTGTATGTGTGAGGAGAATAAGTGAGTGTGGACTCACCAGGATATAGCGTACTGTATGTGTAGCATTGGAGTATTTGTTGTGTGCCGCCAAGTGTAAAGGGATCATGCCCTCACTCTCTGGGATCCCAATGTCTGAATCGTGCTTGATCAGCAGCTTAACATGCTCGGGGTGATTGTAGAAGGAGCTCCAATGCAGCGCTGTCTGCTGCAGAACAAACAACATTCAATTTCAAAGATTACATTTCCAGTTTTACTGTTTACTCATGTTACACTGTGGCTACAAAGCTGCTTCATGGCCTTCAAGGAAATTTGGGCTTTAAATGATCACAGCGAGTGGGCTGTCAATGAACTGCAATCAAGAAGATAACATTACAGAGCTTTCCCAAGAGCACAAATAAAGAAGTCCTTCGATCTTCATCATATCGCATCAAACTAGTCAGCCAGCTTCCTCTGGGCTTAGAGTGTCAAGATCTTCTTATCCAATACCACCAGGCCTAGGCCAAGAACATTTATTTCTGTGCTGATTTAGGTAAAATGTGTTTAGCACAGCTGGTGGTACTACACTCTTTTTAGGTGCTGAAATAAAAACGTTTGTCAAAATACTCAATAGACCACAGAATGAACAAGTTATATGTATATTTAACTGAATGTGAAGACTGATGGGAAGTGCACATTTCCAGAATGTCATAATTGCCACTAGAAATCTCTGAACTGTTTACCATTTAAATAGTATTTTAAACAATACATTACAACTTTAAGTCATTTTTTTGTGAAAATTAATAAGTAAAATTAGTAAAATCAGTAAAATTAATTTTAACTTTAAATTTAAACCATTTCCCGTTTGATTCCAAATCCAAAAAGTACCTAAAACACACAGACCCCTTCTCTCTTTATCAATAACTCAAGTTTCCCCAGCCCCAAAATGCCCAAATAGCCAATGTGGAGAGTGAAGACTAAAGACGCACTAGATGAGCTATTTTCTGCATCTGGCCACAGAACAAGCCTCATCACGAGAAATCACGATTCTGCTTATCAAATTATTACAAAACCAACAGACGGATGAAGGCCTGCAAACAAAACTCCCTTATGCGACTCAATGGAAGCACTGATACAACCACAGTGCGCGCACACACACACACATACGCACTCATGTTAGCGTAATCACAACCATACACACACACACACACACACACACACACACACAGAATAATGATTTAAAACAGGAGCCTTAATAACCCTAGTAGCTTTGAGCAGTTTGTCTGTGGAATGAGATTTTAAATGACGGCGTATCTAAAGAGTTGCTGTATGTGTGTAGATCATCGGAAAGTAAACTGGGGTGAATGTTTACAGTAATTGGAACCAAAGTGAATAAAGCTGCATGTGGTCTGGTAATCTGGAGCAGTTGATAGCAGTGTTTCCCAGGAAAGCACGGGGCCCACATACAGTACGCATCTCTCCAAACTCTTCTTTTGCTCTATGGTAACCAGCACATATCAACTTCTCTAGTCTAAAGCTTCAGTGTTTACTAATGCTAGCTATAGTACTATAGCTATTACTATTACTGGTATTATAGCTCATACAGTAACATTATATATATATTATAGTAAAGTACAACAGCCCTGCCAAACATTATGAAACTTTCCAGCTTCATGAAAGTCTGTTTCTGCCTGTTTCATTGTGACTTTAAATCTTACGATGTGGCGTATATCTCACTATTACAACATTATTTCTAATTTATTTATTTCCAAATTATTTATATCTAATTAATTAGTTTCTATTTTTAGGATCGAAAGTGACGAAGACATTCAGAATGTTAGAAAAACTTAATATTTAAAATAAAACCTGTAATTTTTAATGTCCTAAAAAAAAAGTATCTTGGTTTCCACAAAAATATTAAGTGTCAGTTGTAACACTGATGATAAGATTAAATGTTTCTTGACCAGATTTCTGAAGGATCATGAGACACTGAAGACTGGAGTAATGGCTGATGAAAATTCAGAATTGCCATCAAAGAAATTAATGATATTCGAAAACATATTAACAAAGGTAAAATTTACTTTATATTGAAAATATAAGTAATATTAAGTATTTCACAATATTACAATTTATTTGTATTTTTGATCAAATAAATGCAGCTATATATGTTGACTTTGTTGCAAGTGTTATTTCTTGTAACTGCAACTTTAGATCTCACAATTTATATATTTACTTTATCAAAATATGTAACAATTATGACTTTATTTCTTACAATTGTGACTTTTTTTCTTCTAACTGCAACTTTAGTTTCATTATTGTGATTATATTTCTAATTTTAACGATCTGCTTTATGTTTTTACACAGAGGTGAAAACAGGCTTTCATGCATTTTGTCTTTATTGTGAAATTGGGTTGGTTTGTATTCTCTCTGCGATTCGTGGAAGACATGCAGCGAGTGAGTGATTGTCACTTCACACACACACATAAGGTTAACATTGCGATGAGATCCTGAGCCTTGTAGGCGCCTGGCAAGCTCTCGCAGCAGCTCTGAGAAAATATCTTTTATTAGACAATTTAAACAGAGCTCATATCCTCCAGAGAAACATCAGAGGGTGCAGAGCTCCCCTGCTGCTTTATGGCATATACACAACCACAAACACACACATACACACACCACCTAACCTCGCATTCACCCCAATCCCCACCCAATCCAGCTATAGACGAGCTTCGCTAAATGTGTGAGAGCATGTGTAGTTTGTGTTTGGTCCCTTATTCCTGTCCTGTGTGTCCACCTCACCAGGTGCCATGTGCTAGAGGAGCAGAGACAGAGGTTTGGACCTCGAGTGTCGGGTTGCCAGGTGTAATGGGGTCATTTCTTCCAGATCCTTTAACCGCCAATCAGTGTGGTGTGACAGTAAGAGTTTCATGAAGCGCACATTGCCCTGAAAAAACATAATCAACATCTTTTAACTTTAATTAGACAGTTGTCTGTTTGTAAGGATTGGAGGATCACAGACTAATAGATCACAGTCCTAAGCATTAAAGGAACACTCCACTGTTTTTTGAAATAGGGCTTATTCACATTATTTCCTACATTTAGATAGGTGGGCAAATGCATTTTTGCGTCAGTGCATGCATTGTTTTAGTTTGACTGGGTCGGCGTTAGCTTAGCTTAGCACAATGAATGGAATCCTTTGTTGCCAGCTAGCATGGCCTGAGTAAAAGTGATAAAAATTTTTTTAAAAACCCACCTAATTACTTCTTGTGGCCTGCGTATTCACAACGAGTACAAATAGCGATCCAGATTAACACTAGGCGATTTCCTAGGCAGATATTGACTCGGGACTATATTATGGGGCAGCACAGGCGAAGCACTGCTGCTTAGGCAAAGCACTGCTACTTCGGCGCAGAGATATCACGCAACACATGAAATCCCACGACTTCCGTCAACATACCGGCATGAATAGTAGCTGCCTGGCTATTTTCCTTACAGTACACGAATGGCGATGAACATGGCTGATTTTGAGAGAGACGAAGAGGGTGACTTCTCAGACAGTCAAGAACCAGAACCATACCTATTTGAACCAGAGTTTACAGAAGACGAGCTGCGTGCTTTGGAAATAGAACGACAGGAGGAGGATCGCTCGTGATGAGAGCCAACATGAACTGGTGGTGTGAATGTGGGGGAATATGCCAATCTATGCCGACGGAAATAGAGTGTCTATGCTGTAGAGAGTGGGACATGTTTTTGCCATTGATGACCAGGCTCAACACGTCAGATCAAGATGAGCGTGCCCGAAGTTGTGTCACATCTACAGAGGATTTCACGGCGCTGATCCATTCTGCAGTACTCGATTTTTTTTCCGGTCTGACAAAGTGAACTGGAAAAAACGCCCCACGCCGAATGGACCAAATGGACAGCTGTCCACAGAGTAAGTGATTATTTTAATCATGACGCATGTATAGATCGACCCATATTATAGCTGTATTCACATAGAGTTGATGTTTTCACAGGCAATATAGGTTATATAGGAAGAGAAATAAAAGACAACTTACATGTGCACTTTTTTTCTTCCTGTGTTTTCAAAGTAGTCCTCTGGTGCAAAATGTTCTTCGCAAACACGATACTGCTTTATTTTGTTGAGAGGTGTTGAACTACAGATCTCCAGAGCTGCTAGCCATTTATTTCTCAGTTCCACATTAGATGGAATTCTGTGAAACATTACTTTCGTGTATGTCCTTTGCTTGTTCTCACAACCTTTTGCTATGCAGGTAATAACCATGTTTGCTGTAACTTCTCAAAATAAATCATCCAAAAGCGAAGACACTCGGTGCAGGTCACGCCAGGATGTTCTTCTTCTTCTGTTTTTTTTGACGCGTTGCACGCCGGTATGTTGACGGAATTCGTGGGATTTCATGTGTTGCGTGATATCTCTGCACCGAAGTAGCAGTGCTTCGCCTGTGCTTCCCCATAATATAGTCCCAAGTCAATATCTGCCTAGGAAATCGCCTAGTGTTAATCTGGATCGCTATTTGTACTCGTTGTGAATACGCAGGCCACAAGAAGTAATTAGGTGGTTTTTTTTTTTTTGATCACTTTTACTCAGGCCATGCTAGCTGGCAACAAAGGATTCCATTCATTGTGCTAAGCTAAGCTAACGCCGACCCAGTCAAACTAAAACAATGCATGCACTGACACAAAAATGCATTTGCCCACCTATCTAAATGTAGGAAATAATGTGAATAAGCCCTATTTCAAAAAACAGTGGAGTGTTCCTTTAATAACAATCCATTTACCCTGAATTTTTATGTTTTCAAATGAATTTATTGCACTATTTAACTATAATTCAGTCAGAACTGTGGCCAAGTCATTAGGGCAGCTGTGAAGACTGATTGAAAAAAGTAACACTTCAGTTCTCCAGCCTATTTGACTGATCCATTAAAAGAACCGGCTCATAAAAGTCATTCATTCATTTAGCGGACAACACCTGTTAACCCACAACCATTTAAAATTTAAGTCTGGCTTCAGTCAAGGCCCATAAGCGTCTAAAACTATCATTTTAGTTTGGTTAGCTTCACTCCAGTGGAAAATCTGACACATATGCTCCATATGCGTTCTCATATGAGGGATATCATAACGTAATATGCAAAGGCAGCTATTTGTAAGTAAATTTCCCCAAAAATTTGACTTTGAAAACTGGAAAATGGCTGCTGAAAATTCAGCTTTGCCATCACAAGAATAAATTACATTTTTTAAATATATTCAAAAAGAAAAATAGTTATTTTTAAATAGTAATTATTTAATTTAATTATTATTTTAGCAATAGCAATGTTTTTGATCAAAAATACAACTAAAACGTATGATTTCAATTCAGTTAGATTTACACTCCATTTTTTCTCCATATTTCTTATGGAAAATGTGAAACTATAAGCTTTAAAGGTGAAGTCTGTCATTTTTTTCTATGGAAGAAAACGTACTCCTATTTGGAAAACCATAACTTAATGTTTGTGCAACTTAAAGAAAATGAAATTGTTGTCATTAATCACATACCCCCATGTCGTTCCGTAAAAGCTTTGTTCATCTTCGGAACACAAATTACGAAATTTTGGATGAAAACCGGGAGGCTTGTTATTGTCCCATAGACTGCCAAGTAAATTGCACTGTCAAGGTCCAGAAAAGTATGAAAGACATTGTCAGAATTGTCCATCTGCCATCAGTGGTTCAACCGTAACATTATGAAGCGACTTTTTGTACACAAAGAGAATAAAAATCATGACTTTTTTCAACAATTCGTCTCTCCACATCATCGTAGTGCCATTTTGGAGATTATGAGCTGAACACAAGCAGAGTACGCTCTTCTGTATCAGCCGCAACACAAGGATATGTTTTTTACTTGTATTTATGCTTTGATTTGAAAGAAAACGCTGCATCCATGTGGCACGACAGACACAGAAGAGTGTAAGCTGCCTGCATACAGAACGTATCTTATATTGTTTCCAAAAACCAACAAAGCTTTTACGGGTTTGGAACAACATGGGGTTAAGTGATTAATGACAAGATGTTCATTTTGGAGTGGAGTATCCCTTTAAAATGAAAAAAAAAGATCTCCATCTGTTATCTAAATGCATGCTATTGATCTTATTGTGAATGATTAATTAGCAAAAATGTTTTGTTTTCTACATTTTGTAGACCTCATAATTTTAATCAAAATGTAGTCTTCCAGTCTTCTCTCTCTGATGACACATACTGGACTTCTCTAAACATTAAACCTTGCCCCTATCTTAAATTCAGTTTCAACCTTGCATTCAGATCTACCTCAATCCAACCAACAGCTGATGGATAGAGCCAAGTCCCCACCCTACTATTTTTTTTAAAATCAAAAACCTGTTTAAATTGGATGTTCAAAAATAATAATAATCTGGCACTACTTGCCAATAGACTGGCCAGTTATCTCAGATGTTGTTTCATCTGCATTTTACTAAAATGACAAAGCATTCAAAGCCAGCAAAATAATACAATAAAATGATGAAAGAAGTACTTGGTGTCCCCCAGGGATGTTAAACTTGGGCCGCAGTTTGGGTTACAGCTGTTTATCAATCTAAAGGGTCTGAATGTGTCTGAGAGCGAACGACCCTCCCCTCTCATCAGGTATCCTCCCAGGCCTCCTTAGCTCCCGTGTAAAACATTCCAGGGAGAGCCCTCATGTGTGTGTGTGTCAGGGTACTCAGTCTCTATTCCCAGCCCAATTAGAGTGTTAATCCCTGAGCTACAGCTCTTATTGATCTAGATGTCAGAGTGTTACCCATCAATCCCGTCCCTCCCTGTCTTCCTCTCTTCACACTCTTCTTCTTTCTTCTCCACTCTGCTCTCCGTTCCAATCCTTTTCTCTAGTCTCATTCCAACTGTCCAGTTTACTAAATCAAAAGAACATAACACATACTAGCGCTCTCATGTTCAGATTATTGGCAGATATGTGTCAACATCACAAACACTAGAGGGCAGTAAACCCTAACGACACCAAGCCTTTCTAAGTGTCTATCAGAATCAGGGTCAACTCAGAGACAGACGGCTGTGTGTGTGTGTGTGTGTGGGTGTGCTTGTCACCTTCTGTGCAGTGCGATCCTCTGACTGTGGTCAGTCTTGTTGAGGCTGCGCCGGCCTTAAGCAGCACCTCTGCATAGTCCAAGCTGTCGGCCAGCACACAATACATCAGAGGAGTCCGGCCAAACTGGTCCTCACTGTCCCGCAGACGAGACTCTGCTGCGGACATTAAAAAGCACACATACATAAAACAGTCAACCATAAACCTCTCTTTAATGTAAAAAGAAGTGTGGGTGAGTGATATATCAAATATTCATAGTACATTTATGATGTTTTTCTGCGACGGTGTAAAACTAAGCAACAATGCATTGATTTGAATGGGTTTTTTGTGTGGTTAAGTTTAATAATAACACTACCCAGGTGATGTACTGCATCTTTACGGATTTGTGCAATCCCCAGTGTACAATTTGCTATCCCATAAGGCCATTGGAGATCAATTCCAAAATATGAGAATTGCCAGCTGAATAGGATCTTTTGTAGTTTTATTATTATTATTATTTTATAAATTGCTAAATCGTACTTGTTGGTACCAAAATAAATGATCTACATGGTTGTAGTTAGTACATTATAGGTCGAAAAAATTCAGGTCTAAAGACAATACAACATGGTAGATGTAACATGTCAGACAATATATTTATATTCAAGAATGGCCAGTCTTCTTATTCAGTAAGAATTCAGCACATTCTTTAAAAGAATGGTATAAATGAAAATCTTTAAAAGTAAATTAATTAATTCTGTTAATTAATAAAAAATATTTTGAACATATTTTGCAACATTGACTGGTTGAATAAAATAGAATCCTTTCAGCGTGAACGTACATATTAAATATCAAAAGGATGAAAAATATGTTTACATAGACTACCATTCAAAAGTCTGGGGCCAGTTTTTTGTTGGATTTTTTTGTTTTTGCAGAAACACTACCTGATATATATGCCATAATCTTACTAATATTATCGAGCACTGATATATGTGGTACATGTGATACATGTACAGGTACATGTGGTGTTTTTGTCTCCATTCACAGAGGCCGCATGCACCTGAGATGGATTCTGGGAAATCAGCATCGCCTGGTGCACACACACACAAAAACATGTTTGTATGTGTGGTTTACAGGGACAAATGGTATTTTCTTTCCCTAAACCTACTCCTCACAGATAACTTTTCCAGATACATTTTAGATTTTCATTTGTTTTACGAGCACACAGGAAGTATCCTCATAAATACTTATGTCATCATTATACACGTATGTGTATTTCCTTATAAACCATATAAACCTGTACACACACACCAGCAGTCATGCAATGTGCTCACTCAGAGGCCAAACATCAAGTTTACAGGCCTCCAAACTAAACTCACTCTATCTGAAATGAGCTTTGAATGGTGACCAAACCAACCATTACTTACACTCGCAGTGGTTCAGCCGGAATGCTGGGTAATCCTTAGACAGGAAGTAGCAGGGAGGGGGCAAATCCCCCAGTGGGACACACCCTGCCCAACTCATCTCTTATTCATGCTCATCAATATTGCAAGAGATAAAAAAAAAAAAATCAATTACATACACAAATCCACGATAAATGTGTGTGAAGCATGTTTATGACCGCAGAAATGACTATTTCAGTGAGTGCTATAACCCACTCATGCAATTGCCTTTTTCTTTGCCATTCTTTCCCGTCACACACACACAGAACTAATTAGCCGCTCTGTTCTCACGCACCTCATGAGAGGGTAATTGGGGTTAGTTAATGCAGACTCATAAAACTACTAAGAGTTACAACTACTTCAGTAGCATGTGTGTGTGTGTTTGTGTGTGTATGTTCTGATTAAAGCTTTTAAATGCTCGCCAATACACTATAATTCAGCTTTATATGACTCCACGTAGTTTAAAGAAGGAATCAGACATCACAAAAAAAACCAGCACACACAGTCTGCTTTTGGAATCACAATGTGGAAAAAAGACAGCAGGGGGATGGATGCCTTTGAGAAAGGTGCGCGTGTGAGGGAAGAGCTCTATCTGTACGTGTACTTTCAAGTGCGTTTGTGTCCAATGGAGTGTTAGTGTGTGTGTGTACGTGATCGCGTGGGAAGTCATTTTCCGTGAGAGAAGGTTTTTATGGAGGCTTCGCTCATATCGACCACAAGCTTTCCTCAATTTCCTCCAGACTAGGACGCACACATACATGCAAACACACACACTGGGGCTTAATAACAAAAATGCCTGGCATACAAATCAAATGACTTTCTCTCAAATGCGAAATACAATTCAGACTTGGTAAAAAAAGAGCTGGTAATTTTCAACATTTAGTGTGGTTTTAAATCAAATGAAAAAATTGAGAGAGGAAATCAAATATAAATTTTAGTGTCATTATACTGATCATTTGAATGGTGCATACTTATTTTTGACTAATTTATTTCAGGAACTTTGCTATTGTAGATTATTAAAGCTTCAAATGTGAAAATCAGCTCTACCTAATGATTCAATTATATTACTAATAACTAATAATAATGAAAAAAAATTACAGCATCTGTCATATCTTACAGAAATACTCAAGTGTAAATTATTTGTATAGCTGTTCAATTAAAAAAAGTTTCAGACAGACAAAGTGAATAAATACGTGTTATAGAGATACAAAATAACACTGATTTAGACTTTCAAATTTTTCCATTAAGGATTTGTGCAATGTGCACAAAATCGAGAGCACTTCATCTTAAATGTGTGTGTGTATGTGTGTGTGGGTAAGCATCCAGCATGTCTAGCCCAGCCAAATGACTCCCCACCAGCATCTTATTGAACAACCAGCTAAATCAGGATTTAGGGAGAAGGAGAGACAGAATAGAAAAAAGAAAGAATAATGAACAACATTCTATAGGGTCAGAAGGTGAGCTGTGTGCACATTTGTCATTGCAGATCTGTATGATTCACATCATCCTCTCGCTTTCCAAAAACGCTTTTTTTTTTTCTTTCAAATCTCTTCTAAGTATCTCGCTGAGAGACATCAGTCCTTTCATCTGATGCCCAGAGGGCAAATCCTCCGTACTTTCTCCGAGGAGAAAGGGCTCCATGCTGCGGATGCCAGCCGTAGTGGGTCTTGACTGACATGATCACCTTGTGTATCATTAGCCGTGGTCTCCCATAATGCCGAGCTACAAATGAGCCCCTCTGGTGAAGGAGGTGTGGCTTCCAATGGACAATGTAATGCAATTAGGTAGTTCCAAAGGTGTCAGTCACAACAAACACATGCTTGCTATTAAATAATACAAACTGTCTAACGTGTGACATCGAAGACATATAATACATTATGCGATACAGGACAATAAATGGTCAAAAGCTGTCAGTGTATTAAAGGGGTCATATGATGCTGCTAAAAAGAACATAATTTTGTATATTTGGTGTTATGAAAGTGTTTATGTGGTTTAAGGTTGAAAAAACACATTATTTTCCACATACTGTACATTATCGTTTCTCCTCTATCCCCCTCCTTCTGAAACGTGTTGATTTTTACAAGGCTCACCGGTCTGAAAAGCGAGGTGTGCTCTGATTGGCCAGCTATCCAGAGTGTTGTGATTGGCCGAATACCTCAAGCATGTGACGGAAATGTTACGCCCCTTAACAGACTGTAATGCATGTCCGGCCGGAGCGACGAGACATAAACATAAAACATGTTATAAACTTGATATAAACGTTATTAATCATGTCCTCTTTTGGAAGCCCAAACAAAGTAGTTTCGCTTTCTCAACGAAACAGCATCACAAACCGCGGCCTTGAATGAGCGGAGGCCAGCTTGAGTGAGCAGACGTGGGCCGGCTTGGGAAACAGAGTGATTCTACGAAGGGCTTGCGGCAACTATCATGTTACGACCCTGGGTGAAAGCTGATCCAGCGATCCACAGTGCAAAGTTGATGAAAAAAGAAAAAAAAAAAAACATGGGATCAACAGTTTAGGTTTTATAGACTTAAATGTTCATAGCCTCGGAACTGTATGACTTAGTCTACGTGGAGCTAAACTAAAATATAAAGATAACTAAAGATAAAATATATACTAAATAAATACACGATTGTGATAGAGAATAAGAAGCTGACGTGTGATTTCTTCAAGTGGTCGCATTAACCATGTTTACTATGGTAATGTTAATGCCTAGCTTGCATAGTCCTTTGCATCGCTTATAAATATTTCTGTCTTGTATGCTGATTATAATCCACATCGGATCAAGTTATTTCAAACACTTGCTGCTGACTGGAAGTTAGTTTAGAGCTCATCTTATTTTAAAAGGTATTTAATGCTGGTGTTATAGCGGTTTATGAAATGATCCGTGGCGCTGATGCTCTCCAGATGCGGAGAAACTCCGCCTTTGTTCATAACCACTCCTCTACTCCCTGCTGGCCCGCTCTGGCCCAAGGTTTTTGTCGGGCCAAAAATCCCAAGCTGTTGGCCCCGAGGAAGCACACTTGGTCTGTTTTCATGAAGGTATGGCATTAGCCACTGATAAACTGAGGCTGGTGCTGGCTCTCTCAGGACAGCAGCGACTTGAACTGATCCGAAGACTGAGAGACGGCACAGTCTGAGTCCCTGAAGCACACTTGGGCCGGGTTGCTCTGATAGGTCTCTTGGGGCCAGACTCATAGTGAGGGGGGAGTATAATGGCAGACCCTTTCTGACATCTCTAATGAGGCAGCCTAGAGAAAGATATCTCTTTTCCACCCTCCCATTCTTTCTCTCTCGCTCCCCCTTCTCTGTATCTCCATTCCTTGCTTTCTCTCTTCACCATCTACTCACATAAATACACACGCAAAGACACATGGCCCCCCAGGCTATCCCCTCTCCTCCCTACAGCGACTAATTGGGCCAAATCTGTGATCTAATTAAACGTCCAATTAGTAGGAGAGGGGCCATTTAGCCGCTGGCTACACCACTGTGTGCAGGAAATAATGTGATTGAAAAACAAACAGAAAATCAATGAGAGAGAGCGAGAGAGGGGGGAAAGAAACGAGAGAGAGACAGCGGAAATGAAAAAGATGAAACAAGATTTGAATCAGTTGGGTGTTTATAAGGTTAGAAAGCAATGACCGACACATACTACGGTCCTTCATGTAGATGTGTGTATCTGAGTGCTGTGTCCCTCAGCGATGACCCCTTGAACACATGCTAATTACATTATTTGCAAAACACACACGTTAACTGCATTATTCTATCCGTGCAGTCAGTAAGTACATTATTCTATTAACATGCTCAAAGAACCATAAAAATCAGCACATCATCAATTATTAATAGCTCACTTAACCCTGGAGAGAGCAAAGCCTCCCTCAGAAACATTCACTTACCCTTCACTTCATTAAATATTAATATAAGGGGTCACATTCAACATGGAGGCCACTGAACAGATTGTTCTCATTCAAACTGTAAGGCCCAGAAGGGTCAGACTAAAGTGCCTAGAGTCTGTCAGATGTCACCACCACTGAGGTCAGTGTCTATTCTATTCTATTCTATTCTATTCTATCCTACTCTGTTCTATACACAAGTGTAATTTGATAATGTTTGATTTGTATTTTAAACATATGCTTATATATTATAGTATTTTTATATTATATAAATAAAAAAAATTATATACTGTAAATATAAATGTATATGAACTGTGGTCTTGACCTTAAACAGTCCATTCATGCTTGAAAACCCTCCAATGGCTGAATTAAAACAATTCTGCAAAGAAGAATTGGCCAAAATTCCTCCACAGTGATGTGAAAGACTCATTGCCAGATATCACAAATGCTTGATTGCAGTTGTTGCAGCAAGATTAGATTTAGGTGGCAATTTCTTTTTTAAAATGTGCCAGGTATTTTTGGACTGCTTTCTTTACCTTAATAAATGAAATCATTATTTGAAAACTGCATTTTGTACTTACTCGAGTTATCTTTGCGCAATACTAAAATTTGTTTGGTGTCAATCATTCAAGTGTTACATGCTAAAAGAAAAAATGCCTGGAGGGGGCAAAAACTTTTTCACACCTCTGTATAATAATATACATATACACGTATAAGTATGAGCATATCTATATATAATAACTTATTTGAGTACCGTATCTGATTTAGAATGACAATACCCAAATTACTAATTATAGCTGATAAGTGAAATTTGCCAAAAGCTGGAATGTTCTGTTTCTGGTATACCTTTTTATTAACAGCTTTTTACATTCATGCCTGCTGTTTTAATGTGTGAAATAAATCTTGTTAATGTGACAAATACAGAGGTTTTTTTAAGCTTTGAAATCTCTAAAGGCAATAATGTTTCCATTATGCAAACTTCTACTCTCAGCCAGGTTTTTTTAAAATAATAAAATAAACATTAATGTCAATAATTATGACAACAAAATTCAAGTACACTTTTAAAACTCTTAATACAATACTCCTAATCTCTACTCTTCTACTCTTCTAAATCTCAGCACAGTTCTTGGATTCTGACTCTTACCATGAAGTCCAGGAGGCAGGGGAGGCCACACCAGATGTTACCCAGCTAAGTGAAGCCTTGCTGGGCTTGGCATAGCTGCAGATCCCCCCGGGCAGGTCTGATCTAGTGTTCTGCAGGAGAGAGAACGGATCACTCACACACAGAGCACAAACCACCTGCTCTGACCTACTGTGCCAAACATGCAATGAAGATTACCAGTGCTCTATGCCAAGGTCGACTTATAGGAGTGTGCTGACATAAAATAAACAAACAGCACTAAAGCATTCTAAGAAACAGTAAAAATGCAAGAAACAAAAGCCCATGTGGACATTTGAAATCTTATTTTTTAACAACTTACAGTGGAAAGCTATATAATATATGATAAAATTAACAGAAATTTTATGTGACAATTTATTTTTATAAAAAATGTTGGTGAACATATTTGAAATATATGCTGTAAATAACTAAAAACATAATTTAATGGAAGTTCTCTGCTGTGTGTCATTTAAATATAAACTTTATCTCACATATTTCAATTAAAATCATCTAGATATCATCATATAAAGAGGCACAAATGAGTCAGTTATTGACAGAAAGTAACACTATGATACGTAATCTGTATAATAAACTCAAATATTTACATTTTGGGAGAAATTAATGGCATTTGTTTTAGTTCATATTGATATGTCAAACCTTAGCAAATCTGAGCTCAATTCAACTCATTGTAGAGATCATTTTTCAAACTCTAAATGAGACACATTACTGGGTTTTCCCAGGGTCTCATTTGGGATTTTTCTTTCATTTGCATATATAAAACTACCAGAATCAGAATACAAAAATAAGAAACCATTTTCCAGCATTTTACCAACTTATATACTTTTTTCAAACTAATGTACACTGCCTAAGCAACTGTGTTGAGTATGTTTATTTAGGTTGTTGCCTACGTGGTGGGTTTGGATTGGTAGATAAATCACTAAAACAAAGTAAAGTATATGAATCAGCTGCAGAAATCACTGGCATATCCATGAACACTGTCTCCAAGCTGCAAATAATTAAACAATTTTAACAAATGCAAACATGAATGACTGTGTCAGTGATTCATGCAATAAATAATGTATAACTTTGAAAGTGTTTGCATGTAGCTTGATTGCTAAACACAATAAAAAATCCCCGTTATACAGTTGGGAAACGATGATGCAACTTACCACATTCAATGTGAAACATAATTCCATCACTGACTTTAAACATCACGAACTTTTCCAACTTTCCCCTGCGGTATTTTCGCTGTTTTCATCCTTTTTGTAATTTCATTCCAGCTCTTGGTCAATGATACTCCTAAATATCTTGACACCGCAAACACATCTGGGGCACGTATGTAAAGAAAACTACAAATACCATAGGCCACATTCTCACCATACGGCCTTTATAGGGATTTGTAGTTTTTTAAGAAAGAACAATTTGTTGACTGAACGACTACCGTAACATTGTAAAACTACACTTCCAACAATTCCAGAAAACCCGGAATCACAGCTCCCGTGGTCCTGGCGTATGTACTGCTTGTTTCCTGCAGCAGAGGAGAAGGAGGTGGTGTCGAGAGACTGGCAAGATCCAACAACATCGCAACCTCAACCAACACCACTATACAATGAAATTATCATCAATAATACCCGCTCCCGAACTGCACTACTTCACCCTCTTGCTGGTATGTGGCTGAGTAATCCCGCGCGCTTTCAGTAACACAGTTTTACTTGCAATTGCTAGCTCATATAACGCTAGCTATTGGAATGGTTTGATTGACTTGGATGTGATGCTCTTGATTCACATTGGTAATTTAACGGGTTATTATAATAAGGTCTCCAGATCTGATAGAACTGGCGGCTTTAACTATGTCACTTCTGAATATGTCAATAGGTTTAATGGCCTGTGATGAATGTTGGTTAGCTGCAGAGAGTGCTAAACAGCTGGCTAATGTGGCTAACCAGCTATTAGGGTTACCGGGTTTGTAGTCATGATGCAGCTGCAAGTATGACGTTTTGATAGTTTATAGCCTGTTGGCCGACTATTCCCATTTAATGTACAACCACAGTCTCACAGAAACCTGCCAACTTATATGAATCATTTAGAGTGTTTACAAGCAAACCAAGAGTCATTCAATCATACAACCTTTATTTAAAGCAGGTTCCAATACAGTGTTGAAAGGGCCAGGAGAGTTTTCTAATATAGTGTAGATAATGGCGCAAATAAAAGAGTTTTTGATGAATAAGAAGGCACGCAAGTTTGGGAACCTTGCACGGGTTGTAAATGATAAATGCCCCTTGATGGAATGAACACGTTTGAGGTGCTAACGAGTATCTTAGTCTTATTCATAGTTGTGAAGTTCCGTAGACAGCGTTTTATGTGAGCCTATTCAATACGGAAAGTTCTTTAACAAATTAATTCAGGTCAACAGTGAATTTATAGTCCTAAAATAAAGAGAGGGATATTTTGGGATCCATTTCATGCGACTTTGCAGTGAAGAAACCGGTTGGTGAACAGCTCTGTTGTGGCCTAATCCTATTGGCTGTCAACCCGGAAGTGACCCGCGCTGCTCAGCGCAGCACAGCATGATGTGAAAACCACAGCAGCGTTAACTTTGCTGCCTGTGTCGTACATTTAAACAAGCTTTTAATTGCTCTTTGATTGTATTTTAGCAGGACTATAATACTGGTTCATGATCATAAATGTTTTGACATTTGGTATTGTTTTCATTTGTGAAAGTAATATCAGTCACCTCAGAGCAGAGGTAGTTTAAGATTGACCTCTGAGAGCTTCTGTTTGTCTTTTATTAATCATTTCAATAGGATGAGTTAAAATGTGTGTAATCCCAACTCATTTCACCGTGTGATATTGTTCATTCTTCACTTTCTGATATTGTTTCAAAGCAATTTCATGATAGCAGGAAATAAATAAACCCACTTTTGCCTGATACGGTTGAAAAACAGTGTGAACTATTACTGATTTATGATTTCAGCCCATTTTAATAAATGTTATCACAACTCATTCTCGCACATCTCCACAAGCTACATAACACTAATTTGATGACATATTTAAAGTAGAGAGCGACAGATAATTTCTTCCATATTTTGACATACACTTGAGTTTAAAAGACTCTCAAAAAGAAAATATCCATAACATGCATTTAGAAAATAAATAGGGTGAATTTTCATTTCATGCCATCTTTAAATAAAAGTAATTTTTGCTCAGCAGCAATCAAAATGTTTATGTTGATGAACCATAAAAACATATATAAAAGTAAAGGCCCATTCGCATCAAGGACAATAACTATAACTATATCATTTTAATTCTGTAAGAATTGTGAAGTCCAAACCACAGTGGGGACAATAGTATGGATCATCGTCAGAGCAATTTTAAATGAACTATTTTAAAATGCTCAAGCATTTAAAGTAGCAGATGAACTTGAGTGAGCTTTTATAATATACTGAATTGTATTGAATTTTCATTGAGTTTTATTGGTGTGGACACTGTCATTCTTTGTGCGAATGGACCTTAATTCTTTCAACAGCTCTGTGCTTGCAGCTTTACCTATGAATTGAGACTGCAGCATTTGAAAAATACTCAGGAACTAGACTCTAAAATATGTTAATTTAGTTGTAGAACCTGCTGATCAAACCTGTTTGTTTGTCTGAGTAGAAACTTCCCATATTAGAGCTGGGAAACTCTTTGTGATGAATCTCATTAAGAAATGGATATGCGTGTGTCCAAATTAAACACGCCATATGTTGGGTCTAGCTGTGATTTTGTACTTTGCGATTGAGATAAGTTGAGATCAGCCCATGCGGAGCCGTGTGTTTGTTTTGTTTCTGTGGCTGTGTTGTGGCAGTTGGAGACTTGAGTTGTCTGAGAGATTAGCCAGTGAATTTAGACAGTGTTGTTTAGCAGATGCCAGTTTTGTTGAGTAGGACATATTTACATATGCCTCAGTGTGTGTGTGTTTGATATTATTTAGTTCTGAGCATTTTTTTTTCCTTCTTATAATAGTTTCAGTATTCCATCATGGACTTTAAAGGAACTCTCCCCTTTTTTTAAATAGGCTCATTCTCCAGCTCCCCTCGAGTTAAACAGTCGAGTTTTACAGTTTTTGAATCCATTCAGCTGATCTCCGGATCCGGCGGTAGCACTTTTAGCTTAGCTTAGCATAGATAATTGAATCCGATTAGACCGTTAGCATCTCGCTCAAAAATGACTAAAAAGTTTAGATATTTGTCCTATTTAAAACTTGACTCTTCTGTAGTTACATCGTGTACTAAGACTGACAGAAAATGAAAAGATGCCATTCTCTAGACCAATATGGCTAGGGAAAATATCGAAACTCTTTGGTCATTTTTGAGCGAGATGCTAATGGTCTAATCAGATTCAATGATCTATGCTAAGCTAAGCTAAAAGTGCTACCGCCAGACCCTGAGATCAGCTGAATGGATTCAAAAACGGTAAAACTCAACTGTTTAGCTCCAGGGGAGCTGGAAAATGAGCCTATTTTCAAAAAAAGTGGAGTGTTTCTTTAAGACAGCTAAGTGTGAGGAGCTCTGCATCATATAATTTGCAGTCAGTCTTGCCGTTCACAGTGTACTTGTCAAGTTATTCTGTCTCACAGTGTTTATTTAAGGAGGGGTGAAGATGTGCGTAGTATAGCATTATACCTGTCTTCAGGCTATCTTTGATACAGTGAGTCAAACAGGATGTAGTGAAATGTAGCAAGCAACAGCAGACTCATGCACCAGTCAGCTTCTTTTACACGTGGCATTATCAAACCCATTTATCTCACATATTAGATAGCCACGTTACTTAGCTTCAATGAACTTTGGTAGTGATATGATCATTTCAGAGTAATAACACAAAATAAAATGCTAGATTATTTATACCACCTTGAATCAGCCAGACTAATATCGTCACATGGCAAAAAAAAATGGCAAAAGTCCAAACTACATTTTGTTACATTGTTTTTTTGTGTTACAGAAAGGCAAGTCTGTGACAGTTATGGAAATTTTTCTGCAATTAATTGTTATGATAAAATAAATTAATTGAGTGTTTTGCTCATGTCAGTTATAAGTTTCAGTAATATGTGTGTAGATGACTAAAATGCTCTAAATATTTAAGTACATTATTTAGTAGTAGTATTATTACAAAATATGGTAATCACTAATCATATTAATTTAGTTTAAAAATGATGTATATTGCACATAATATCAGACAGACCAATGATATTTCATGGCTATGCCTGTATATATTTAAATTTAAGCAAAAAGCTGTTCTGTATTTTATCAAAATTCCCTTGTTTGAGTAGTAGTATGTGATTGGAATTTAAAGTGCACACTGATCACAGTTAGATAAGATTATGGGAGTTTATCAGTTCTCACGGTTACTAACAGTGAGGTTTAAATGTACTTTCTCATTAAAGGGGGCTTTTGGGAAAAAAATATAGATATAGAAAATTATTTGTTTAAAAAGTCATCTTAGGTGAAACATCTTTTGTTGAAAAGAGAATTAGGACTAATTCTTATAGCTACTAGTCACTAGACTTTAATCATTAATCCAGTGGTACATCAATAAGAATCAAAATGATAGATGATTAAATATAGGCTCGACTGTCACAATGGTTTCAAGCACATTTTGCTTTTACTTATTTTGCAATAGGGTAACGATGATTTAATATAATATGGTGTGGATTCAATAGAAGTTAGCAATAGAGTAGCACACTTAATATGAGCTTTACAAACTGCTACACTGTAGTCAGATGGAACAGGTCAGCAAAGATTCACTGTTCCATAGGTGCATATTTGTTTGTTTATTTGTTTACTTTTTATAAAAAAATAAAACAAAAAATGTTTTATTTGTAAGAACCCTGAAAGGGTGAAAACTTAAAAATGCTCTGTGATTTGTGTTCTCCATATTTCAATATGTAGACTTAATACAAGCAATATTTCAAATGCCACACACAGTTCTGCAAATGAAAAAAAGTTATGGTAATAATTTTAGTTGATGTTGAGCTTATTCCATTAATTTCTTAACTGAAGGCTTGTCTAGTTTTCATTTTCGACCCTGCTTTAAAGCAGGTGTTTTGTATAAGATTATAGTTTATAAATATGACTGTCCAAAGATAATGGTATATCAGTGTTACTGACATGCACACATACAAACCAATGAAGCACCTCTGTTGTCGGCAGGTAACGGGTCTGTATACTCCAGGACGAGGAGAGATCACCAGTCTGGATGCTGGAAACATCGATGACATCCTCAGTGAGTAACTTCTTACCCTGTTTATTTGTGTGTTTGAAGGAGGTTGTTTCATCAGTAGTTTCAATCAGACCGTTACTGCACCTGTGGGTGTAAGTTATCTAATGGTGCTTTGTCATTGTAGTAGATCAAATGAAATTAAACCACACGTTTCTCTCCACAGACAATGCAGGGGTGGCTCTAGTCAACTTCTATGCAGACTGGTGAGTGTTCCAGATGTGTGATGGTTAGAAAGGCTCATGAGCGTTGTGTGCAGGTTCCCCATATGGGTAGATCACAAGAATACTTAACTAAGTTGACTTGTCCTGGGGATGATGATGTTATTAGGGTTAATACACAATACTGATATCACAATCCAATACACTCGCCATACTCTAGTGTTAAAAAATACAATGGTAGGGGTTATTTCTTTGGATTATTACTTCTAGGACATATAATAAACAGCTAGCAAAAAGTACTGTTCATTAACCAAATTATTAATTTTCCTGATTCTTCTTAGCTAAAAATACTGAATTGTTAGATATGTATGCTTGTAATCGGTCCCCGACTACATGCATGAAAATGTTTTTTATATTGTATTATAATAAGTAATGTATTTTATTTTTAATGTGTTAATGATAAATTTAATAAACATGGAAGTTCAAATGCTCTTTATATGTGGATCATTGTTTATATGTGGAAAAAAAGCTTTAATAAAATTTTTCTAAACTTTCATTTTGGGGTGAACTATTCACAATACATAGTTGCATTTTTGTATTGCTACATATTGTGACACAATATCTTTTTACACCCCTAGATAATAATAATAATAATAATAATAATATTATTATTATTATTCAAATAGCTTTATTGATCTTTGGTTACATTAGATTTTATTGAACTGACCTGAAATGAAAAAAGAATAACTTCCACTAACATCTGGTAATGTAAAATATCTGTATCCACTAATGAGCTCATTTTATCTGTGTGTATCTTCTGCAGGTGCCGTTTCAGTCAGATGCTCCACCCCATCTTTGAGGAGGCGTCCAATATAGCGCGGGAGGAATTTCCAGACACTTCACAGGTGGTGTTTGCCCGGGTGGACTGTGACCAGCACTGTGAGTTAACACACACACACACACACACACACACACACACACACATTGGTTTAGCCTTTGAGATAAAGCAAATTAAACAGAATTATTGATGTCTTGTAAAGTGTTTGATGGGTTAATGACAAAACTGCATCTTCTGTGAAGTCAAGGCGGCTCAAAGATACCCCACAGTGTGGGTGTGTGTGTGTGTGTGTGAGCGAGAGACGGTGCATGACTGATTCCAGCCGATCGGCTTTGGAGTATTTACCCCCGACATCAGTTGACTTTCATGTCTCGGCCCCCTCCCCCCTTCTTTCTTCTCTACTTTCTTCAGTTCTTTCACATTTTTTGGTTCTGTACTTTGACTGGAGTCCATCTTTCTCTTTAAAATGAGACTACCCATGACCTCTGACCTTTTGATCTTTCCCTCTCATAACCTAAAAAACTAAATATTCATGGATTGATCCATATTTTGTTCTCCAAAGCGCAAATGATCTCCAAGCTTGAAGTGTTTTTTTTTCTACATTTGGGTCCTAAAACTCACCTTTCTATGTATTAGAAAGCAAAGAGAAATAAGTGTGACCGGGAAAAGTCATGTCGCCTCATTCTGTTGGGTTTCATTGATTTAAAAACACCTTTAGATATTCAAATGACATCTTTAACATGCACTACCATTTAGAAGCTTGGGGTCAGTAAGATTTTTTTTTTTTTTAAGAGATGTTAATACTTATATTAGTCAGTGATGAAATAGAAATGACAAAAGTCTTTTTCACATAAATGCTATTCATCAAAGAATCCTAACACCACAGTTTCCACGAAAATATTTATCTGTTTCCAACACTGATAATAATAAGAAATGTTTCTTGAACAGCAAATCAGCATATTAGTATGATTTCTGAAAGATTCTTCGACACTTGAAGACTGGAGTAATGACTCAGCTTTGCCATTATGGGAATAAATTACATTTTAAAATGCATCATAATAGAAAGCCATTATCTTAATTTTTTTTTTTTTACAATATTACTTGTTCTAATGTATTTATGAACAAATAAATGATGCAGACTAGTGAGCATAAAAATCTTCTTTAAAGGGTAAGTTCATCCAAAAATGAAAATTAGCCCATAAATTACTCACCCTCAAGTCATCCTAGGTGTATATGACTTTCTTCTTTCAGACAAATCCAGTCGGAGTTATATTTATATTAAATATTGTCTTTGATCTTTCAAGCTGTTTCATGGCACTCAGCGGGTGTTACATGCATCAGTCCAAAAGAAGTTAAATAAAAAGCGCCATAATACATAAAAGTGTCTCACATGGCTCCGGGGGGGTTAACAAAGGCCTTCTGCAGGGAATCGATGCATTTTTGTAAGAAAAATATCCATATTCTAGATGTAATAATCACTTTAATGTAGCTTGCACCATCAGTTGTACACAGAAGCAGCTCTGGGAGCATGACGTTTGGAGGTCAGCATTGCGCATGCGCCATGAGTCTCGTAAAAACCAATGTTTGTTAGCAGGAGTAAAGGAAGAAAAAATTCCTTACTTTAGCAAAGGAAAACCAGGCTCCTCTTGGCTTATATCGAAATCCTCCAACATTCTTCTTTACAAATCCTTGTTTTGTACTTCTAATAAGTGACCGTTGTTTTGTTTTGATCTTTCCGGTGCATTTCTGCATGCGTCACTTCTGAGCGGCACATGCGCAAAGCAGAACTCATACGTCATTACACCGGAACTGTGAGCTCAAGTTAGATTAAAGTGATTAGAATTGAATTTGTATATTTTTCTTACAAAAACACATCGATTCGCTACAGGAGGTCTTTTTTCACCCCCTAGAGCCACGTGAGACACTTTTTTTTAATGGATTGGGGCTTTTTATTTTACTTTTTTTGGACTGATGCATGTAACACCCACTGAGTGGCATTAAACAGCTTGAAAGATCACAGACAATTTTTTATATAACTCGAGGGTGAGTAATTTCATGAGCTAGTTTTCATTTTTGGGTGAAATAATCCTTTAATAAACTTATACAAATCTTACCAACATCAAACTCTAAATGGTAGTTTAGCTGAAATAAGAGTAAGAGTTTTTGAGTATTTTTATTTTTTTTCACTTATAGCTGATATAGCCCAGCGCTACAGGATAAGCAAATACCCCACAATGAAGCTGTTCAGGAATGGGATGATGATGAAGCGAGAATACAGAGGTCAAAGGTCAGTGACCGCCATCGCTGATTTCATCCGCCAGCAGAAAGTGGATCCAATCAAAGCGATAGAAAATCTGGAAGAAATCAGCACTATAGATGTGAGTGTTTCACAATCACAATACTAAACAGTTTAATTTCTCTAGTACATTTAAAATGTCTACCCAAAGTGCTTTTTAGGTTCAGTGACTAAGAATGATTGCTGTGTCATCTCAATGTCCTTCCTTCCCTTTCAGAGGACTAGACGCACCATAATTGGTTACTTTGAAAAAAGGGACTCTGACAATTACCATACTTATGAGAAAGTTGCCAACATCCTGAGAGATGACTGTGTTTTCCTGGCAGCGTTTGGGTAAGGGAAGAACTTAAGATACTTGAAGTCAGCATGACGTGTGATAATTCACAGAACCTGTTTTCTAAATGCATGTTCCTGATTTTATTACATGCATGGGTGAATTGTTCATGTTTTTATTTTGATCAATTTGTCATAATTCGACCTTCCAGTGAAATGACACTGGAAGTCCCAGTCCCTTTGGCCTTAAAAGGGGTATAAACATATAGGTTTAAAATGTTGAGTACAGTTTGTGATAATGACAGAATTCTCAGTTTGGGTGAACCGTTTCTCCAAGGCAAGACACTCCAGGCAGTACTGATCAGTTTTGAGACTAGTGGAAAGAAAACATCCAAAATACACCTTTAAGTGTTTATTTTAGTATATTTTTACTATTTGTGTCTGTAGATTTTCATTATAATTTTTTTTCTCTACACTGAGATTTATGCAAATGAATGCATATTCTATTAGATAATGCATTGTTTCTGATATTTAAACATAGCATTAGAGAAAACATGATATAAAAGTTATCTTAATGGACTGTGAATAATCAACTTAAATCTTGATCGCCTCAATTTTACCAAATGTTTCTATTCCTTTCTCGTTTTTTTTACAGGGAAGTTTCTAAGCCTGAGCGGTTCAGTGGTGATAATATTATTTATAAGCCAATGGGAGAGAATGCTCCTGACATGGTCTACATGGGTTCACTCACAAATTTTGACCTCAGCTATGCCTGGACGCAAGACAAGTGTGTGCCGTTAGTCCGAGAAATCACATTTGAAAATGGAGAGGTATGCATTCTTTTCTCAAAATATATTTTTTGTGTGTGTCTAAGAAGTAGTGCATGTAGCCTACTTTTTGTCCACATTTGTTATTTGTGTACATCTAGCAGTCGAACAACGAAATCATCATTTGCATAAGAAAAGTCCCCTCCCCCTCAGTGTACTTTTCCCACACTCAAGCACATCTGACTGTGTACGTTTCAAGTGTGTTTGTGTTTTAAAGTCGTCCGCATGCCATGTCCTTTAGTGGGTGTGGGTTTTTTCTTTGATTTACTTGACCGCATGTTTTGAATATCTTCGGTCTCTGTTGCTTGGTGATAGGGCAGGTTCTCCACAATCTGCTCCACTGACCCACCTCTGCCTAACTGCACTTCACCCAAACATCCTACACACTCTCAAAACTCATTAGACTGCATTTGTTTCTGGTCCACAAATCAGAGCAATGTTCCATCAGTGCTAATGCATTGTATAACAGAAATGGGACTTTTTACTGTCTGTACCGCCTTGCTTAAGAATTAGAATTTGTTTTTGTGTGTGTGTAAAGGAACTGACGGAGGAGGGCATCCCGTTCCTGATCCTCTTCCATCAGAAGGATGACACAGACAGTCTGGAGAAATTTCAGCAAGAAGTGGCTCGCCAGCTAATCAGTGAAAAGGGTATACATAAAGATCAGAAAGGGTCATGGACGGGTCAATATTTAATCATTGTGATATAAGCCACTCATAGAACTCGCACATTTACTTGTATTTACTCTGGCTATGGAGTCATGTACTGTAGGTTTCCTCTTACCGGCTTATACCATCTGCATTGCTTTTCAAGACATTAGGGGCTTTCGCACTGGAGAAACCTTTTCATAGTTCCTAGAACTATTGGGCGGAAGTACCCACTTTTTGGCATGTTCACTCCGCAGGAACTAAGAAAGTATTTATTTCTAGGAACTCTTTTTTTTTTTTTACTACTTGAGAGTAGGGTCTGAAACAGTTATATAGGAACTACCAGTGAAGTAATTGACGCTGATTGGCCAAATGCATATGAAACACCCCAGCCTTTTAACAAATATTTACTCCACGGACATGGAAAACAGCGATAATGACATTTAGCTACCTGTTTTTTTACCCTTTTATTCCACTTCAGAAAACATGGTTTTATCACATATGGATTACCGCTGTGTTTGTTTTGTATGTTTGTAAGGCATCAGCTTCAGAGGTCATGTACGTTTACATTTTTAGAAATATAGTAATGGATTATTTTTATACAAATATTTGTGTTCAGTTGAAGAAAGAGTCATGTAGATCTGGGATGGTATGACAGTGAATCCTTTTAAAGGGTTAGTTCACCCAATAATGAAAATTACTCACCCTCAAGTTGAAAAAACTTGAAAAAAATTACTCAACCCGCAAGAACTTCGTTCATTGTCAGAAAACATATTAAGGTATTTTTGAGGAAATTCGGAAGCTTTCTGACCCTGCATAGACATCAAGGGGACTAGCACATACAAGGCCCAGAAAGGTAGTTAGGACATTGTTAAAATAGTCCATGTGACATCAGTGGTTAAACCTTAATTTTATGAATCTGCGAGAATACTTTTCGTGCACAAAGAAAACAAAAGTAAAAGTATTTGCGTAGCTTCATAAAAATACAGTTGAACCACTGATGTCCCATGGACCGTTTTACCAAATGTCCTTACTACATAATTTCGTAATTTATTATTAAATTAATGAATGAACCCACCAACTGGTCGGTTTTGAAAAAAAATTTTTTTATTTTATTTTTTTATACAGTTTACAGTTTTGATGGCCAAAAATGATTTTTAGACACAGTCTGTATTTACAACACATCTAAATGTACCTTTTCTCTCAGGTTCTATAAATTTTCTTCATGCCGATTGCGAGAAGTTCCGGCACCCTCTGCTGCACATTCAGAAGACCCCCGCCGACTGCCCTGTTATTGCCATCGATAGTTTCCGCCACATGTATGTCTTCCCAGAATTCAGCGACCTCGCGTAAGTATTGGACTTGTTCATGTGTATTTATTTGCAGTGATTCCTTGAGCCTCCTCTCTGCAGGTTATCTCTTGTTCCAGACACCTACCAATTAAACAACGATTGGAGACTCGGCCCACAGCAACACACACTGAAAGAGTGATAGAGAACTGGCTTTGGGCTTCATACCTCAGCCAGATATGCCAATTAATTTAGCAACACTTGACTGATAGCTGTAATGTGTGTGAACATAGTAGCTTAGTTTTCATAGGTTTATAACTATGTTATTACTAATTTATTGCAGCATCATAATTATTTATGACACCAGAGGCTGTACTTGACAGAAAGCATCATAATTCAGTGCATGCCTTTTTTTTATTAAGCACTCTGTATATCCTGTTATCCAATAAGGGCCTTATCAGCCTGCCTCTCGTCAGTCTTTGATACAGCTGATTGTCCAGGGGGTCAGTAGCGTCTGGGGCAGGACAGATGATGTGATTATTTTGTTTAAATGCTGTGGTTTTGGAGACTGACGGCTTTCTTAGGGTCTTATCTGTTCACTCGTTAAATCAATGATGCTGCTCATGTTGTTCTTTGTTTTTTGGACAGTTTTATGATGCCTTGTGTATATGAACAGGGTTCCAGGAAAGCTGAGGCAGTTTGTATTGGACCTGCACTCAGGAAAGTTGCACAGAGAGTTCCATCACGGCCCAGACCCCAAAGACAGCACTCCAGGACAGGTCAGATTTCACCACAGCTTCTGCGCAGGATTGCTTTTCATTTTTAAAATTGACTTGAGATGGACCTGCCAATATAATCTGGATTTATATAATATTTTTTCTACAGATTATTTATATATATATATACACACACACACACACACACATACATACACACCTTAATTTTTCCAGTTTAACAGCATTAAAAATATTTAACACCGTTAACACGGGGCGGGGCAAGGGTTGGCCACCCCACTCACAACTGCTGCTTATGTCTCTTTCTTTTTTCTTTAATTTAGTTTATTTAGCATAATGTCTTTATTCAGTCAGATGAGATATTGTCTGGTCATATGTCGGCAAAAAAAATTTTCCTGTTCTGTCTGCTGCTATACTGTTCTGGTAACATGATCTTTATTTGCATGCACAAATGCAGCGGCACGCTGTAAATCATTTCATATTAAAGCACAATTATATTTAAAAGGTTGTGAGAAAACAATGTCTGTCAGATCCGTGTCACGTTTAGCAACGGCAGCTAAGAAATAGCAGACAAAAAATAATAATAATAACCCCGCTGCTGTGATGTCTGTCAATCAGAGAACAAAACAACTTTAATGTTAGGTGAGTTTAAACGTGATAATTTCAGGGAAAAAAGTTTAATTGATTGACCGTGCTTATAATATGAATATTAAATGTTTATTTATTATTTTGATGTTTTTGTTTATTATTTAATACTAATTCAGTTTAAATTCCTTTTTATGCACACAATATTTTAAGCTTTTTAAGACCCTTTCTTCTGCCACTCATACATTAATTAACACTTTATCTTGCATTAATCTTCCTAACAAGGAAATTTTTGTTAAAAGAAAGTCCAAATAGTTGACACGCTTTCGACAAACACAATGCAACTGATGACCTGTTGAGTATTCAAGTGAACAAGTCTCTCAGATCACCCAGTAACGAAAACAGTAATATTGTCGAATATTTTAACATGTCATAATAACTGTTGAGTATTACAGTGTTGGGTCCAGTTTTAGGATTCTTCAATAAATAGAAAGTTCAAAAGAACAACATTTATGTAGAATAGAAAATATTTGTAACAATGTAAAGTAATTTACCATCACTTTAGATCAATTTAATGCATCCTTGCTAAATAAAAGCATTTATTTAAGCATCTTTGAGCTATGAAAAAGCGCTATATAAATAAACTTATTATAGTTATTAATATAAAAATATTACTGACCTTAATTTTTTGAATGGCAATCTGCAAAACTACACCTTATATTAGTATCAATGTTTGTAATTTCAAATGCCATTATTAACAAATTACAGATATAATTTGTAATTTGCACATAACAGTGCATCATTATGCGATGTTAGTTTAATCAGCTTCTGTTTGGCCTGTATATATATCGAGATGACATTTTGCTCAAAATCAGTGTTGTCCACTTTTCAGCTAATTAAAGTACCCCATTATGACAGGCATTTTACTCAGGTTGTGAGTTCAGAACTCTTCCTGATCGAAATCTTTGAAAATGTGTTCATCTAAACTAATTAATGCAGGCATACATTAATTAAGAATATGACTGAATGAAATGCACGTACTGACATTTGAATGTAGATGCAGCAGAATGAACCTGGTGGCCTTGGTGCTGAGCAAGCTGCTGACAGGAACACATCCGTCTAGCATTGGTTCTCGAAATAATGACTGTGTAAACAGTCACTTTGCAGATGCAGGTGATCTGTGGTTATTTATTCACCTGTTTGTGTGTGTATTCCAGCAGGAGGAGAATATAGAGGTGGCCAGTAATCCCCCAGAGAGTTCCTTCCAGAAATTGGCCCCCAGTGAGACGCGCTACACCATCCTCAGGGACGAGCTGTGATGTCACAACCACATCGAGACCCAACCCAGAACCCAGCAGTCAGCTGGTGCCTTCCTGGCCCTGCCTCTGCCTGCATGATGTCTATTTTCAGAATTTTTATTTTAGATAAAAAAAAGTGAGAAGGTGAACCCCTGTGCTTTTTTGGGGTGGGGAATGAAGAGGAGCGTTTTTACTTTTGTTTTTGGAGCTTGTAAATATGTTTGTGCTCTGTGGGTCTTGTCTAAATTAAAAATATTAATTTTTGTTTTGTTTTTTTGTTTTCTTTTTTTTGCCCTACGTTTTTGTCTCCCCAAGTCCCTGATTTGTAGGAAAAAATTGCTACATTGGTGGTCCTCTTTGTTGGAAAGCAAATTGAGTTTATTATGGATCTTAGGTGCGAGCAAGTGGAATCATGGGGGGAAAAAGCACAAATCTGCAGTCCAACCTGTGGTGTTTCACTCCAGTCCTCAACAGAGCGTGCCCTGTGTGTGTGTGCGCGCACATGTATGTTACATGTGCTTATTAGTCTGTTTTCATGTACTGTACCGTTCCAGACTTGTTTAAATTCATGCTCGCTAAGATCCAGACTTGCTAGTGTCATATCATCCCATTCCACCAGGGGGAGTGGTTAGGGGCAGGGTTATGTGGGGGGGGTCGGGTTTAGCGAGGTGGGGATTATTTGTAAATCTGTCATAGCAGAGGGGACAAGGAAACCAAAAAAAAATAGAGTAAATTAAAAACAAAATTTTACAAGATTCTGTGCTGTCTGTGTCTCATTAAACGTTTCACTTATTTTTACTTTTGCACCTAACCGATCACATTACTTTTGTACATTAAAAGATATTGCATAAAATTTACAAGTATCATCTCACAGGCAGGGACCGCCAACCGAAAAAAGTATATTGTCACCGTTATGCTGTTTTTATCTGTGCAACAAAGGTATTTTGAGTAAAGATGGTAAACATTTTGTGGGGAAGTCATGGCCTAGTGGTTAGAGAGTTTGATTCTTAACCCTAAGGTTGTGGGTTTGAGTCTCGGGCTGACAATACCACGACTGAGGTGCCCTTGAGCAAGGCACCAAACCCCCGACTGCTCCCCGGGCGCTGCAACATAAATGGCTGCCCATTGCTCTGCGTTTGTGCACTTTGGATGGGTTAAATGCAGAGCATGAATTCTGAGTATGGGTCACCATTAGGGATGCACCGATACATACACCCAATACAGACACTTTTATTTTTGGTACTTGCCGATAAAGATATTTTTATTGCATTTGTAAAAAAAAATTAAATATTGGGTACAGAAACCAAAAGAGTATGTATAATGTTAGCTGGTTAACTTAATTTATTACAGATAACACATACAGTCAAACCAAAATTTATTCAGACATCTACAACATTTCACATTATCACAGTTTAGAAGATTGTAATAAAATATGACAAGAACTCCGAATTAAACTGTGTCAGAACAAATTTTTCTTGATAACGTTAGATAACTTTGATTGAAAGGTATGTGATGGATTACAATCAACCAAAAAATATTCAGACAGCTGTTAGTATGACCTTATTTACACAGCTATCAATACTTAGTCGAGCAACCCTTAGCCTTAATGACTGTCTGTAGTCTCCTAGGCATGCTTTCATCCAGCTTCATGCAAACCTGAACTTCATTTTTTCCCCCAAACATGGTCTAAATAATTTTTGGTCCCAAATTTGTATCAGTTTTACTGGTAGTCCACTGTTTGAAGAAATTTTTGGGCATCATTTGTTACAGTTTACTTTATTTTGCTATCCTCACTTACATAAATGAAATCTAGTGTCCTGCACCCACTAGAAAAAAATATATATATTTAAAAAAATTATATCTGGTCTCTGAATAATTTGTGGTTTGACTGCATATCCTTCGGTTATTTTCACAATTATGTCCATTAAAATGTATTTTACAGGGTTTATTTTTGCTCTATGGTTCATCATCTGTAATTTAAGAGCTGCTCCATTGCAGCGACTTGGTGCTGTAATAATGCGTTTTGCTGTAATAATGCAGGGTACCACGCGTTATAAATCTCCTGGGATATTTTTCAGAAATAGAAGTCACTTTTTTTATCTGAAACGTGCTGCAATTTATATTACATACAAAGCCACTCATATAATGCAGAAACACTCAAGCAAGCAAAACACGAGAGGGACAGTAGTACTGCCAGTCCATTACACACAGGCTGCTAGATTCACTCTCACCAGAAAGTCATGTGAGATTAAGATTGAAAATAAATTATACTTATAGTGAATCCCCCTTTAAATATTCTTTTTTTACGATTTAGTTTTAATCCAAATGCGTGTGCTAAGTGAGTGCACATCAAAGATCACACAACAGAAGAGCGCGAGCGTTCTCGCTCTCTCCCTCCCTACCGTTAAGTAACTTGTGCATTGTTTTACTTACTTGTTTTTGACATATCCGACCGAACTACAAACTTCCCAGTGATTAAATTTATATTAACTCGACAAGCTCGCGCATCTCCGCCACTTCACGCTCAATCCACTCACCGTGCTTTATCAGCTCGCGCACGTCAGCTATAAAGGCTTTAATACTGAATGTTTAACATTATATTCATTGCATAAATATCCTACGTAGACAACCTTAATCATCTTGCTGTCTGTTGTTGGTGTTTCTTTGTCTGAATATGGCACTTATCACATTCTGTGTAGTATCGGGGCATTTTAACGAGTATGAGTCCAGGAGCTCAGTATCAGCCAATACCGATACCAGTATCGGTATATCCCTAGTTAGCATACTTGGCTGTATGTCACTTCACTATCACTATGCACTAACAAACAGTGTCAGTTCCCACTGATTTCTGTTTGTCTGTACATTGGAAGTCAATAGAAAGATTGTGCATTTCAATCCAAATGTCCTGTTTTAATGATCTAATGTTGGAGAGCAATGTCACAAATACAAAATATTGCCTTGTGAGCACTTTATAATCCATCTGCACACCAAAATTGGGCTACCCCTCCAACTGTTTGCAGATGACTAAACTAAAAAAAAAGAAGAAAAAAAAAGGTAGCTTGTAGCTTTAAGATAACATCAAGAAAGTGAGCCTAAGGTTGCACAAAGGATGTAATTGCTCAAAAAGCCTGATTTTATCAGTTATGTTTTCTTAAAATTTGTCAATTGTCATTTGATCCTACGAAGAAATGAAACTACGTATGTCCCAAAGTCAACAGGTGGTGTAAACAGACAGTATGTACTCATTGTACTGTAAAACCAATACATTAAGACAGCTACAGCTTGTCTCTTGGGCGGTATCCTTAAAGGTACATCTTTGTACATTATCAACCCCTTAAGGGGCCATATTAGTGCCTTACTGTACCAGCGACGGGATGAAGGAACAATTTACTTTTTTGCACCAACATCTGCTACTTTAATCACAAGCAACTACATTGAAGCTGCATTTCAAACTCTATTTGAAGAATTACTGCCATACATAAGTGGCTTCTTTGACAAATAAAGTGATTACATTTCTTGGATGAAATTATTGAAAATGACCCACAGTCCAAGAGTGTTTTTGCTGTTAATTAAAAATTGTAATATTACTTTTGGTAGTTGAAATAAAGCCGAAATTAAATCAAATAAAAATATAGATGAAAAAAAACAAAAAACAATCTAAATTAGAAATGAACTGAAATAAATTTACAATTACAGTAAGTACTAAAATCATTAAAATGTTTAGTAAAATTTTAATTAAATAAATGAAAATGTCAATAGGACAAAAATAAAATACTAAAAGTAAAAAACTGAAACTAAAAATGTTAAGATAAACCTAAAAATATGAAGAAACTGATGACTATAAAAGTATATAAGTAGTACTAAAGACTGCTGTCCATTTAAAAAGCAGTAAATTCAGTTTTCAGTGACCACAGCAACTAGCTTAGATTTTTGTGAAATATTATATAATTTAAGTGACAGTTCACCCAAAAATGAAAATTCTTTCATAAATTCACTTACTTTCTTCTGTGAAACATACAATACAAAATTTAAAATATATATATATCTCAGCATTTTTTGATCCACTGTTATTTGTTTTGATCGAAGGACAAAAAGAGTTTAAAGTATTGTCTTGTGTGTTCAACAGATAGTAAGTCATACAGGGTTGAGTACATGGTGACAGAATTAAAATTTTTGGTTGAACCATCCCTTTAAAATGTTATCTAACTGAATAAACGGCTCAGTAGTTTGCCTCTAAATGTTATATATATTTAGTTTAATGTTTAAAGTACTTTTTTAATAAGAGCAGACTAATATTTAGGCCACATGTTAGTAATTACAAGTGTGGGGGAAACAGCTTTAAATATGGAGAATGTTTAATATACTTTATACAATATTTAAATGACAGTGTACAAACACTTGGAAATGTCTTTGTACAATATTTGTATGAAATATTTACAACTATTTCTAACTATAAACTTTTAGGGAAGCTGACCTAAAGTGACTACGCTTTCCCTTCCACCATCCTTATCTTCAGACATCAAAGATGACTTTTAGCTCTTTAGCTAAGTCTTTATAGTAAAATGGAAATGCTCTGAAGTAGGTGTTTAATGGAGACACAACAAAAAGGGTCTCTGATGTCATGAAACATCTTCCCGCCCACAGCAGGAACCCATGACATCACGAGACCTATGGAGATTACATCACAGAGCACCACAGATGGCCTGCTATATTTTCCATTTGAGCACGCAGAATATGGAAAGTGCAACGTGTCTGCCACTCGGCTGTGTGCAGGTCAGCCACCTGGGACTTTCCCTGCGTGAGCAGCACAGCCGAACAAATGTAGAGCTCAGCACTCGGGCTATCTCGCTCGTGCATCACGCACAGGGTGGCTTGCATGTGCTCTTGGAGATGTTCACTCGCCCCATCGTAGGGGAAGTCCAGTGTGTTGTGTTATGAGGAAGGCGTGGGGGCCAGTGTGCGTCTCAGACCCAGCTCCGTGTTTGTGAGGGGATGCCCCTGCTCACCCCGAAAAACAACGCATGAGACCCGGGGGCAGCAGAAGTCAGGACAAAAACAATCAGATTTTGAGAAGTTGGTTTTTAAGTAACTGCCACTGAATCCTGTGATAAAGCGTATGTTGTGGTTCTTACAGAACATTGTGTGAATCAGTATTGCAAAAGGACCAAGAACAAGTGTTTGATAACAGACCATTTTTATTTTATTATGATATTGGACAAGTGAAACTAAAATACGGGGTGGATAAACCATAAAAGGCTATTGTTCTTTTCTGCTGACCCTTTGGGGACTGTAATCAAATAACATTCAAATGTTGTTTGTGCTGAAGGAGGTCTCAGAGCACATTGATTTCAGTATTAGATTTGCCTCTCTGAGGCTTGTGTTATCAAAGCCTTACAGGGAAACCTCACCCAAATCTATCAGCCACCCCAGCGGAACATAGAAAGACACATGAAATACACGAGGAGCCTGGGTAAACCCAAGAATGTTTTATCTAAACCTGAGCATTGTTTTTCAGAAACATCTTGATCAGATGTGTTAACTGCTAGGAAAAACACAAAAGATCATAAGAAATGATACATGAAGCACTGGTATTTCTACAATTACAGCTATATATATATATATATATATATATATATAAATAAGCAGTTGTATTTAAACTTTATACACACACACACACACACACACACATATATATATATATATATATATATATATATATATATATATATATAGACGTTTTTGTTTATGTGTATTTTTTATTATATATATATATATATATATATATATAGACACACACACACATACAGATATATAGGTATAGATATAAATAGATATATATCTATTAGTGCTGTCAAACGATTAATCGCGATAAATCACATCCAAAATAAACTTTTTTTTCACGTAATATATGTGTGTGTACTGTATATATTTATTATGTATATATAAATATACACACATGCATGTATATATTTAAGAAAAACATGTTACGTTTAAAATATTAAATATATTTATATATATGATATAATTTATATAAATATATACATGTAAATACATGAATTTTGGGAAAATATATGCTGTGTGTTTGTCTTTATATATACTATAATAAAAAATACACATATATTATGTAAACAAAACCTTTTATTTTGGATGCAATTAATCACGATTAATCATTTGACAGCACTAATATATATATATATATATATATATATATATATATATATAATATTGAAACAATCATTAAATTTGTATATAAATTATCCATTACAATGGCTTATTAAGTGTTATTAAAATGGTATTTATTTTCAGCAGCCTAAGTCATTATTAGATATCTGAAATGTTAAATTTATAAAAAGTAATGGCAAAACGAACATTCATGGGCTCCACAGAATATAGAAACTATATCATAATTTGAACTGCAGAATTTGTCATTGATGATGTTTATTCATAAGCCCCTTTCACACTGCACGTCCGACCCGGCATATTGCCGGAACAATGCCGGGTCGCCTTCTGTGTGAAAGCAACCATGTCCCGGGATTGATTCCGGCATTGAACCCGGGTCGGGGACCTAGTAACATTGGCGGGTTCAACCCGGGACAAGCGCTGTGTGAACAAAAGCCAGATCTAATGCCGTGTCGATGACACGCGTTATCGCGCGACTCTTTTACCGGCTACTTTGAAGGAAGATCAATGTTCTCGAGGAAAAAATATGTGCAAACTGTAATGAAACAGAGATCAGTTTGTTCCTCACTTTCCGCGCTGACGCCGAGATCGCTCGCTTGCTTCAGTGAAAGTATAACGTGCCTAGCGTTTTCGACTCGTACATTACACGTCATGCCCTGATGTCACGTGTCGTTACGGGATCTTTACGGGTTGTGTGTGAAAGCACGCACATATCCCATGTAATCACTGGCAGTGTGAAAGTGCAAAATCTAGCGAGCCGGGAACAATTGCCGGAACACTTTACCCGTGTATTTGCCGGAATGGCAGTGTGAAAGGGGCTTTAGTGTGCCGAGTTTCTCACTACTGTGCACTGCCTCCATCCTTATATCTGTGATACATATAAACCATTTTACATAAAATAAATGTTTCAGTTACAATACCACTTAGGGTCATTTTAAGTGTTTATCATGAAATTCTGCAAGAATTCTACAGTTTTACCACAACACCACCTACATAACTGTAGTAAACAAGACCATTTCACATACTGCAAATCCTCAGTATGCATAACAAATCTCACTGTTATATAGTTCATACAACGATCATCTATAATCGTTAACCACCTCTAACACCTACAGTCACATTGCTGCTACAAAGGTCAATCAGCTGTTTGGCAGCACATCAGATGATGGAATAAGGCCTTGTTTGCTTTAGCATAGAAATGAATGATGAATTAAGGCGAAAGGAAAATTAGCTGGTCCACTTGTGCATGTTTGCACTGCGTGTAGGAGTTATTCTGCAGTTGTGGTTGTTTTATGTACGTTGAGCATCTGGTGTTTATTTCAGAACGTGCGTGGGTCGACAACTCCGCCGTCTCGTGGCCTCCTCTACAAAAACAAATGTGCTCAAGTGTGTCACTGAGTGTCGTTCTTACTGTTGTTGTTGCTCTTAAGCTGTTGTAGCTGCAGGTCGATTCTTTCTTTCTTCTTTCGTTGGATCAGATTGCCCCCGGCGAAACCAAGCAGTCCACCCCCCACAGCAGCGGCGACCCCTGCCACTTTAAATCCTGCTAAGAGTCCCAGTGGCCCCCCTAGCACTCCCCCCACCAATGCACCTGCCACGGGCAAAACCGCCATCTTTAAACGGGCCGCCTGCAGAGAAAAAGCACATACATATAATCACTATATCGATACATAGACAGACTGACAGACAGACAGACAGATTTTTTAAATGTATTAATTTAATTATTATTTATTTACTATGTGTTCCTCATTATTTCAGGACAATTATCCTCCTGACATTTTTGACTTAATGCCAAAAAAAAAAAAAGCAAATTCTAAAAAAGCAAAAAACAACAACAACATGCTCATTATTTCGAGTCATTGTATCTGTGTGCATTTTGTATGTATTATTTAGTAAATTAATAAAAATGAGCCATGTCACTGACCCACGTGCAATGTGCATGAAAGCTTCAAACAGGTGAGAAATGACTAATTTAGGTGGCATCAATGTTCCAAAAACACTGTTTGAAGTAACACACTTTTCATGTGTTTTTTTTCTGATAACCAAACAATTATAATGTCCGGTTTCCAGCCAAACAGAAAAATATGTAGTCGTATGTAAACACACACACACAATATTAACAGAGATCTAAAAAAAAAAAAGAAAAAAAGCAATGATGAAATTAGATGTTTTGGGGATCAAACCAGACCTGGTAAATTAATTTGATATCAGGTAAAAAGAAAAACTCCCTTAGCCAGATTATTCTTTAATTAGCACAACGACACAAGCCCCCCGGCACGCACACACACAATTTAATTTCAGTGAAGATATGTAAACTTTAAAGGCAGGGTTGACCATCAAATGCCACCTTTCACCCTTTCTCATGCTCTCGTTCTCTGTCATCTAATCATCTTCACAAGGCAGGGTTAACCGAACAGTTAATTATGTGTGGAGAGAGAGATAGAAGAAGTAACTCATGTTATTCAGATATGCCTGAGCCAGCACTTTAAGGACTGACTTTGTGTGTGTGTGTGTGTCAGAATATCTATGTCTTTAGCAGTGTGCGAGTGTATGTGTGTTGACCCCCCCACCCCCACCGTCCTTTTCAGCAGTCACAGAGGTGGGTCCACTTTCTACACAGGCACAAACAAAATGCTCAATAGAACTGCATTAACTCCAAAAAAGAGAAAAATTTCAATTGAGACTCGATCAATAAAACACATACAAACCCTTGTTCGCACGCAAACACACACAGTACATGCCTCCATGTTTGGCGTGAGTATGTGTATCGAACCCCCAGCAGGAACTCAAATGCTGTTTATAGACTCTCTTTTACACTCTTTAGACTTCCATGCGCCCGAGCACACATCGACTCCCTGCGAGGGGCCAACCAACACACATCGATCCCTCTCTACTCCATGCCTTCCACCACCATTGCCACCCCTCTCTCTCCTCTCTCTCTCTTAATTGTGGTTTCCTTGTGCTTTGAATTGGATCAATGGGCTGATGGCTGGGTAGGCCGAGTGAAGCAAGGGGGTACAGTGGAATCGATCCCCTAGCAGGAGTGTCCCCTCTCCCCTTACCTTCCCTAGGCTCTGGGTCCCCTCCTCCACATTAGCGGCTGCTATGCTAACATTGGCCTCAATGCTGTCAATCTTCTCCTGCTGGGCCTAAGACAGAAAGACACAAGTTACAGACTGTCCATACACACAAATTCCATAATACTCCAAACAAGATGTTTATATAGGATATAGGTGTTTTTGTAGATGGTCACCAGGTTTGCACACATCTCAGGAGGGATTTTGGTCCACTCCTCTTTACAGATTCTATCTAAATACTTAAGGTTTCTTGGCTGTCGTTTGGTTACTCGAGGTTTTAGCTCCCTCTGCAGATTTTCTCTATGATTGAGGTCTGGAGACTGGCTTGGCCACTCAATGACCTTAATGTGCTTCTTCTTGAGTCACTCCTTTGTTGCCTTGGCGGTATGTTTTGGGTCATTGTAATCCTTGAAAACTTATCCATGAGCCATCTTCAGTGTTCTGGCTGAGGGATGGAGGTTCTCATCCAAGATTTTACAGTACATGGCCCCGTCCATTTGCCCCTCAGTGCTGTGAAGTCGTCCTGTACCCTTAGCAGAAATACAGCCCCAAAGCATAATGTTTCCACCTCTGTGCTTGACTGTAGGGATGGTGTTCTTGGGGTCATAGTCAACATTTCTCACCCTCCAAACACAGCGAGTCAAGTGAATGCCAAAGAGCTCAATTTTGGTCGCATCTAACCACAGCACTTTTTCTAAGCCTTCTCTGAATCATTTAGACGTTTTTGGCAAACTTTAAACAAGCCTGTACATGCGTCTTCTTGAGCAGGGGGACCTTGAGGGCACTGCAGGATTTCAGTTCAATGCGGCATAGTGTGCTGCTAATGTTTTGCTTGGAGACTGTGGTCCCAACTTCCTTAAGATCATTAACAAGCTCCTCACGTGTACTTCGGGGCTGATCCCTCACCTTTCTCATGATCATCCTTACCCCATAAGGCAAGGTCTTGCACAGAGCTCCAGACTGAGGATTGATGGTTGTTTTGTATTTCTTCCATTTCCGAATAATCGCACCAACAGTTGTCTCCGTCTCACCAAGCTTTTTGCTGATGGTCTTGTAGCCCTTGTGCAGATCTACAATCTTGTCTCTGACATCCTTTGACAGCTCTATATATTAGTGCTCTCAAATCAATTAATTGCAATTAATCGCATCCAAAATCAGTTTGATTTGACAATGTATGTGTACTGTGTATATTTATATGTAAATATTAATACACACACACACATATATATCTCCACAGTTACGAATTATTAATTTTATGATTTATATTATATATATATAAATATACATATATATTACATATATTTCTTAAATATATATGTGTGTGTAAACTTCTATTGTGGATGTGATTAATCACAATTAATCGATTTTACAGCATATATATATATATATATATATATATATATATATATATATATATATATATATATATATATATATATATATTAGAACAAATATCCCAAGTAGTTTATAAAAAAATTTACATTTTGTATTTATATTTTATACAAGTGTGTATATTCTAAATTCTAAATTTCTACATAAATTCTTCATGTATAATTAAGAATGTACAATAATTAGAAAAATGCTGTTTAAAATGGTTTTATATGCCTATACAGGTCCTTCTCAAAAATTTGCATATTGTGATAAAGTTCATTATTTTCCATAATGTAATGATAAAAATTAAACTTTCATATATTTTAGATTCATTGCACACCAACTGAAATATTTCAGGTCTTTTATTGTTTTAATACTGATGATTTTGGCATACAGCTCATGAAAACCCAAAATTCCTATCTCAAAAAATTAGCATATTTCATCCGACCAATAAAAGAAAAGTGTTTTTAATACAAAAAAAAGTCAACCTTCAAATAATTATGTTCAGTTATGCACTCAATACTTGGTCGGGAATCCTTTTGCAGAAATGACTGCTTCAATGCGGTGTGGCATGGAGGCAATCAGCCTGTGGCACTGCTGAGGTGTTGTGGAGGCCCAGGATGCTTCGATAGCGGCCTTAAGCTCATCCAGAGTGTTGGGTCTTGTGTCTCTCAACTTTCTCTTCACAATATCCCACAGATTCTCTATGGGGTTCAGGTCAGGAGAGTTGGTAGGCCAATTGAGCACAGTAATACCATGGTCAGTAAACCATTTACCAGTGGTTTTGGCACTGTGAGCAGGTACCAGGTCGTGCTGAAAAACGAAATCTTCATCTCCATAAAGCTTTTCAGCAGATGGAAGCATGAAGTGCTCCAAAATCTCCTGATAACTAGCTGCATTGACCCTGCCCTTGATAAAACACAGTGGACAAACACCAGCAGCTGACATGGCACCCCAAACCATCACTGACTGTGGGTACTTGACACTGGACTTCAGGCATTTTGGCATTTCCTTCTCCCCAGTCTTCCTCCAGACTCTGGCACCTTGATTTCCGAATGATATGCAAAATCTGCTTTCATCCGAAAAAAGTACTTTGGACCACTGAGCAACAGTCCAGTGCTGCTTCTCTGTAGCCAAAAGTGGCTTGACCTGGGGAATTCGGCACCTGTAGCCCATTTCCTGCACACGCCTGTGCACGGTGGCTCTGGATTTTTCTACTCCAGACTAAGTCCACTGCTTCCGCAGGTCCCCCAAGGTCTGTAATCGGTCCTTCTCCACAATCTTCCTCAGGGTCCGGTCACCTCTTCTCGTTGTGCAGCGTTTTTTGCCACACTTTTTCCTTCCCACAGACTTCCCACTGAGGTGCCTTGATACAGCACTCTGGGAACAGCCTATTCATTCAGAAATTTCTTTCTGTGTCTCGCTTGAGGGTGTCAATGATGGCCTTCTGGACAGCAGTCAGGTCGGCAGTCTTAACCATGATTGCGGTTTTGAGTAATGAACCAGGCTGGGAGTTTTTAAAAGCCTCAGGAATCTTTTGCAGGTGTTTAGAGTTAATTAGTTGATTCAGATGATTAGGTTAATAGCTTGTTTAGAGAACCTTTTCATGATATGCTAATTTTATTAGATACTTTTTTTATATACTAATTTTTTACTGACCATGGTATTACTGTGCTCAATTGGCCTACCAACTCTCCTGACCTGAACCCCATAGAGAATCTGTGGGATATTGTGAAGAGAAAGTTGAGAGACACAAGACCCAACACTCTGGATGAGCTTAAGGCCGCTATCGAAGCATCCTGGGCCTCCATAACACCTCAGCAGTGCCACAGGCTGATTGCCTCCATGCCACGCCGCATTGAAGCAGTCATTTCTGCAAAAGGATTCCCGACCAAGTATTGAGTGCATAACTGAACATAATTATTTGAAGGTTGACTTTTTTTTGTATTAAAAACACTTTTCTTTTATTGGTCGGATGAAATATGCTAATTTTTTGAGATAGGAATTTTGGGTTTTCATGAGCTGTATGCCAAAATCATCAGTATTAAAACAATAAAAGACCTGAAATATTTCAGTTGGTGTGAAATGAATCTAAAATATATGAAAGTTTAATTTTTATCATTACATTATGGAAAATAATTATCTTTATCACAATATGCTAATTTTTTGAGAAGGACCTGTATGTGACAATCATTTAAAAAAAAAAAAATCTAAATCCTATCCCACTGAATATAAAACACCTCATAAATAGTAAAAAGCAGGCAAAGACCTGCTCAGTAATCTTGATTGTGGATAGCTGGGGGTTTGAGTGCTGGGGCAGAAGGGTGAATGGGAGGGGGCTGGTTGTCGGGGGTAACTGGGTGGTCTGTCGGAAGCTTATGAAATATTCAAAGAGTGGCAGCTGTCTCTCTGTCTAAATCAGTGTGAGCTTTAAGTAATCACTATACACACGTGCACACATAAATACATACACACAAACACATACACAATAGAGACAGCTGGGATAAATCTTCTGTAACTCTCCAGCACAGAGTTGCATGAGTAGATGCCCTGTGTAGCATGTGTGAAAAGAAATCTGTATTTGCATTGCTTTCTGCAACTCACGGTGACTGTAAAGTTAGTGTTCCTCTTCCACTTCATTTTGAAATAATTTGTGTGTATGTAAATGTGCCTCGAGTGTGCTTTCTCAGGGCTAAACAATAAGGTTGGCCTGTTGGCCCAGGGCCAGTATTAAAGAGTTTCAGGTCAGTTGAGGAACCGTCTCTATCTGACCAATGCTCCACTGCCACTAAATCTAACGTGTTTATCCTGTACATGTGTTTTCATGTCTTGCAGACTTAAACATCTGGTTTTCTGACATGTACTGGACATTGTTGCAGAAAATGTTGTGCAGTTAAATGTCACCAAATATTAAGTAACATAGATTAGGTCTTGCTGCAATTTCAAGATTGAACTGTCAGAATCATAAAAGCATTCTGCAAAGTTATAAAAGTATAAAAGACAGACAGACAGATGGACAGATAGACAGTCAGATATATAGATAGATATATGATTGACAGACAGACAGACAGACAGACAGACAGACAGATAGACAGATAGATAGATAGATAGATAGATAGATAGATAATCAAAAGTGGAGTATGATAAGCCAAAACACTCATCACTAATCAAAATCCTATAAGCACTTATTTATTAGTCATCTGCACACACCTTACCACCTAACCCTGTAAACAGACTATTTTAAGACACTCACTAATGACTGGGTACAAAAGCTATTGATGGCTTTCTTTTTCTCTGCCTCTCTCCCCTCAGGAGTAGACGATAATCAGCACCGTCTGCTCACAAGCTGTATGGATGCTCAAGAGAACACACAGTCACACACGCAGACCTCCTGGGGTCATCTTTGGCTCAGTGTTAACGGAATAAACTATACTGTGGGTGTCCTCTACAGAGAGGCAAGCGCTAATAAGGCTGGCTATCATCATATTATAGTTACGACCATCCAGATCCCATCATCGTTTCCCCAAGAGTGTGAAGTGATTACTGACAGTCACGATCAACTGTTACTGATATCAAGCTTTTGTTTTACAGCCCTGAATAAGCTAAAAGGATCTTGTAGATACATATGAAGCAGAATGACAGGAAATATACTCAAAATACTCAAAAAGAGGCATTTTTGAAGCATTTTCCCCTTAGGTTCACTATTAGTCCAGGGCAGGGTTTGGACCAAAAATTGTCTCATTGTAAGGAACATAAAACTTTTAAAAGTACTGCAGTACATTGTTACATTATCTATCCAAAACCTATATAGTATAATCTAGTTGCCCATGATATGTTCCGAACAGAGATAGTTCACTAAAAATGAACTTATTTACTCACTCTCACGTCATTGCAAACTGGAAAGATTTTCTTTCCCATTTAAATGAAATTTTGTTCCCATTGACAAAAAAATTACAAGTGAAGTCAATGCGAAAGTAAGTTAATTTGGTTATGAACCTTCTTCAAAATATCTTCTTTAATGTTCTGCTGAAAAAGAAAGGCATTCAGATTTGGAATAACATGAGGTTGAGTAACGATGACCGAACTTACATTTTTGGGTGAACAATCATTTTGAGAGTGTGAGAGAGAGACACATGATCTCTCCTCTCTTCCACCAGTTTTCCGACAGCACATTGTTCTAATAATGGCTGCTATATGGAATGGCTTCTCATTAATCCTCATTGGTTAGCACATGGCTGACAGATTGTCACCAATCTCTTTATGTCTTCTCAATCACACACACACACACACACACACACACACACACTGCTGGGATCAATACCACCTTGTTGGCTCTCAGGAGACAAAACCATTTGTCTGACAGCTCTGCCAAACCTAAGGGTTTTGGTCACCACCTTTTATCAAAACACATACCACACATGCTGTCTCTCATGCCCCCCCCCCTTCTTTCTTTGGAAAAAAACAAAAAATAAAGAATGAATCGTTTCCATAGCTGTGATACTTACATGTACAAGAGTGGAGAACTCGTTTACTAAACCATTTAACTCCAGTAGGTCCTAAATAAACATACCACAACAGTCACACACACTGATAGGCTTTGTATTCAAATATATTTCTGTGTCTGTAAGTGTTTGTGTGTATTACCTCAGCTAAAGAGTCCCAGGACTCAGCGGCATTCTGTTCCGGAGAGATTTCAGGCAGTAGCAGCTGTGTTTGAGTGACAGGGGAACCAGGCAAACCTGTATCACCGTCACCTACCCCATCACATGAAAGTGAAAATGCTTGAAAAAAATAATAACAATAAAAACACATCTTGAACAACTTCTTACAACACAGACACAATCATAAACACATACTGTGCAATGTCTCTGAGCCAGTGCTGATATTTTCGTGAGTGCTGATAGTTGGAGCATCCGGCCTATTGATTGCATCCGAGTGATTCCGGAGGAACTCCTGAATGCCAGCGGAGGCTCGATCTCTGATTGGCTGAACAAGTTTCTCCAGAGCTTCGGCATCAGCACTGCGGACCCGCCCACACAACTTCTCCATCTCTCGCAGGTTCGATCGCAACTGCTGCAAAGAGGAAAAGTGAAAGTCTGTAAAAACAGGATGCATGGTTTCATTCAAAAACCTCTAAACAGTATTTTCCTTCTATACAAATTTGACTTGTTCAAGTATACAAAAAAGTATATTAAAATGGAACATATGACACTGTCAATGATTGTCACAGTTTAATATCTTAGTCCCTAGGATCCAACCCAGTACTGTCAAATTTTTAAATCTGAAACCCAAAAATGTTTCAGTTTTTTCTCTCCATCGGAGTACAACCAGATACTCAGATATCCACATACATATTTCATGCATTGCCAACATCTCATTAAGTAAAAATTTTGTGTTTGTGTTAGTTTGTAGAAAAAGTTTAAAAACCAGTGATTTCTTATACGCTCTTCCATTAACTTTACAGTTTTTCATGATTACTGCAAAAGTTTTTTTTTTTTATCTTTTAAAGTTTTATTATTATTATTAATACTTAACTCTCACTGAGTATTTTTATTGTCTTCATAATGTTCAACAAATAATTAATTGTTACCATAAAATCCAGGGAATAAATCATCACAGGAACGCCCATGATCTTTCTCAAGACTTAATTTATTTAAGGTCTTTATTTTAATTTAAGATTTAATTATTTAATTATTTTTATTATTTTATTTCATTAATATCTCTTTGGATTTGAGACTTTAGTCTTGGCAACTTTACAGGTCTTTTTTATACACCAAGCTCCAAAGAGAAGGGAAAATTTTTAATCGCATCATATTTAAGTTATGCATAAAAAAGAACTGGTGCTTTGTCAGAGCCCGTCGATTCCCATTGGCTAACATCTGGAAGCAGACATCTAGCAGGGATTACAGATCAATTAATATATATTGAACACAGGGGTCAAAGCTAACCGTTCCACTCAACTGCCCTCAATTCACACTCTGAATAATCATGCTCGGGATCATCCCTCCTAACTGATTCACATACACACAGAACACTAAAAATATCACCAACGTATGTAGCTTGCTTTATAATATAAGTTGGGGACACTAAGGATCTCAAAAAGACAGACGAAATAAATCTCAATCTGGGTCAGACCAACCCCACATCAAAACTTCTTCTAAAGGTGTGTGATGAGAGCAATCTTTGGGTTTTGCCTCTCTTGCTCTCTCTCTCTTTCTTTCCCTAGGGAGTTACTTTAACAATGTCTGTCTTGTTTCTGTCTATTGTCAGTCATCCACATCTCTCTGACACAGAAACACTTGCAGGCTCTCACACACTCTCTGCGGTGGTGGACACAGGAAAGCTCTCTTGCATCTCTGGGGGGACCAGACCTGGGTGCTAAGGTCACACACACACAGTCATGGCACATAACACACTCCAAGGACTACCCCATAAGAGACCCGGACAGACTCTCAGAGACATTAACACACAGGTTACATGCTTGTCTGGCCATTAGGTAGAGAAAAGACATCACACGTACACCATCCCGTACAACAAGGGACCTGAGTCAAACATTACTTATATATATATATATATATATATATATTTATATACATGAACACGTCTCACAGCTGTATCAGAACAGGATGAAGGCATCATTTTAGCATGTGTTTAGAAATTTGTGAATGCAGATTACTTCCTTTTCATTTTTGTTTAACCTTCATTGAACCTGGTCAACAGGATTACATTTCTTTTTTTTGCTTAAAGGAAAAGTTCACACAGCTCTTTATCATACAATGAAAGTAAATAGTGACCACAGCTGTCAAACTATAGTTTTCAAGTCAACTATGATTTTCAATTTCAAACCACTGTGACTGTATGGAAGGCAGCAGCTCAGACATCCTCCTTTTGAGTTCCACTGAAAAAATGTCATATAGGGTGAATTAAGGATAACAGGATACGGATAACTTCCATTTTTGCCTAAATGATACCTTTTAACTGTGCTCATATTATGTTAAGATTTATTATGCATTTTAACCATGGCAACAGCCTGTTACATCACTAAGAATGTTTAGTCTGAACAACATTCCATAGTGCCTTGTGGCACATTCAAACCATGTCACTACCCTGAGAAACCAACAAAATCAACAATAAAATAAAAACCCATATGCTTTTGCAGTCATTTGCAAGTGGATAAGGACTTTTATATTTTATTTCATGGAAATTGAACTCTCAAGAATAATTTCGAAACAAAAAATACTTCAGATGAACATATTATGTTTTCATATCATGAAAACAGCTGTGCTTCTTAGTATTTTTATGGAAATCATGATACATTTCAGGATTCTTTGATTAACAGGAAGTTCAATATGTTCAATATAACAGCATTTATTTGAAATGGAAATCTTTTATAACATCATAAATGTCTTTACTCTCACTTTTGATCAACTGAACGCATCCTTGCTAAATAATAATGCGATAGTTATCATTGTCAATCATCATAATTTCTCATTTTACAATTTTGTTGTACCTGGACAGTGCGGCTGGAGTTGATGTGCTCTTGATGCAGTTTGTCCCACTGACCATTCCTCTGAAACTGCAACAAGGAAGCTTTGTTAATTTCACTGCTTTAACAGTTAAAGTACATTTAATAAAATCTCCTCATGATCACAGCCTGATAATTCACAATTCTCTAGGTTTCCATGGCTATGCAAGATCCCCCAAACCCTATTATCCTATTATTTGTTCCTCAAGCAGGCAAACTGGGAGAGATTTCAGATACACCATGAGATATTCAGCACTCGACTCCCTATGGTGACCACACACACAGACACATGGCTCTCTCTGTTGACCATATGCTGAGTTCTGGGTGTGATGTGCTGGGCTTTTGCTGTCACTGTTCATGTGTGTGTGTTTGTACCTTTTCTATGTTGTGTTGGTGCTGGTGCAGTCTCTCTAGGTCAGTGGGAATGGCCACTTTAATGAATTTCTGAATGGGGGGCTCCAGACGCCGAAGTGGAAGCTTTCCAGCCTCCTCCGCCATCATGGCCGTCTCTTATAACCTCCCTTATAAGGTCACAGGCTTAACAAATTCACACATACTCAGTTTCCCTCTAAATGACAGTGACAATATGACAGTTAAAACATAGATGAAAATATATAAATATAAAAAAAGGTGTGTGAAAATATTATTAAAGATAATACAGTTTTAAGTTGAGTGGGTGGTTTTCCCTCTGAGAAAGTAAAAAAAAGTATTGGTAAGTATCATGGTACAATAGCATCGATACAGTAGTAACAGATGGTAATAATATGGTATTTTGATATAGGCCGATATAGGTACTGAATGCATAATTTTGTACCATGACATTTACATTATACTCTGAGATACGTCAAAGAATATAGTCCAGCATCACTAGTACTATGTTATATGTGTAGAAAGCATGGTAAAACCAAAGATACTAAAGTGCAAGTGTCACATGTCAGCATTATGACAGATGAGACGGTTACACTGTTAGCTGACAAACCAGGACTGTGTGTTCACATTCTTATGTACAAAATTTTACTTTTAGCAAGCCATAACAATAAAATCCCTCGGGCAATCAGATGTGTATAAGTTTAGCTAGCATGCTACACTCCCTCAACATAGACTTAATTCAGCTCTGTGATTGTAAACCACATTTACTGAAACTGCCTTTTTTCAGTTTCAGTCTTTCCTTACCTGTCGAAAAAACGGTAAACAGCGAAACCCTGCCGTCGGTGATTTTAGTCGCTGTCACTAACTTTGTGTTTGTGAACAGTGGTTTCGATTTGTGTTGTGTGCAACTACAAAATGTGTCCGTCTATGGCTCTAAGCGGAACTAAAGCTGTTTTAAAAGAGTGAACGTGCTGGGCAACTTTATCATCCAGGGGATAAAACACTTTGATAACAAACGATGTTTAGTTACGAAAAATGCTAATTGTTGCATTTGCTGTTATACGAAATAGCAAAGATTAATACTTAAACTATATACTATTTAATGTCCACATTTGCAGTTTAAATTTTATTTACAATACTTATGAAATGTTTCACAATTGCACTATTTAAATAGTGTATAGAGAAAGAGAGATAAACTTAAAGAAATATATGTGGCATTTCTCTGTTTTCCCATTTCATAACAACAATTAAATCAAGTGTACATATATATTTCAGATCATTAAAATGCATATATTCTTCTTACCTGTTGTCAGAGATGTGGAGTGTCTTTCTCACCCACTACCATTTCTGTTTCTAAACTTAAAAAAAAAAAAAAAACTTCCTACAAATCATTATGTTCAATGAGTTGTGTAAAAACGACAATATACATATCTGTTGCCATATCCAAAGAAAGTCTAAAGCAAATTTGTCCTGAGGTTTGAATGATGAGGTTATCAGAAAGTGCTTAAATAATAATTACAGAATTGCATCTCAGACTTTTAAGAATGATAAGCGTTCTGTGTATGTAAATATATGAGGACTTTTAATGTGTTGGGTATAATTAAGGTTCAGATACACCAAACACACCTGCTCTTCCCTCAGCGCCCCAATGATCAGTGTTTCCGGCTTTAGGGAACACCAACGGATTAACCACATGTGAGCACTGAGATCCAACCAAAGCCCACTGTGTGCTCCCTCTCTCTCTCCCTCCCTTTCTCTCTCTCTGGGTATCTTTATCTCTGTATCTCCCAAAGGCTTCTTGTAAAGCTCTGGATCTTTAGGTTTACTTTCCAGCCACACACATACACAAACAGAAAGACATGAGAGATTAACCACCATTTTAGTTAATAAAGAAACTACAAAAGAAATCACCCACACAACCAACCAACCAGCGTGAAAAGCCACACTGACAACGAGTTTCATAAGCCTCTTTTACAGGTACAAACCACCATATCTACATGACTGATAATCACGCCTCTGCTCCTCAATTGACCGATCACTATCACAATCAGATAAATGAAGAAAAAGAAACAAAGAAAAAGTATATTCCTTATTTTTGCTATTTTTTCTATGTATTTTATTTTACATATATTACAAATTGATTTTTTTTTACAATCTTACATCCAAGCCGGCATGATTTCTAAAAGATCGTATGACACAAAGAACGCTACTGTTAGCATTCAGTGTTTCAAAAACAGGAATAAAGTATTTAAAATATATTGAAATAGACAATAGTTCTTTTGAATTGTCATCATTATTCACAATATTATTACTGTTTTACTGTATTTTTGATAAAATAAATGCAACCTTGATCAGCATGAGAGAATTTGTTTCAATAACATGCCACCAAAAAATCTTAGTGACACAAAATTGTCTTAAAAATCAACAAGACACTGATTGAGCAAGAGACATAAAAAAGAGAGCGTGAGATACAAAAAAACAGAAAGAAAGAGTAGGAGGATGGAAAAACTGAAAGTGTTTGTGGTAGAATTTAAAAGGGCTTTGGAGGGGAGAATTTGAACCCAACAAACTTGCATGCTACAGTACTTTCATCCAATCAGTTTCAACTTCCGACATGAAGCAGAGCTCTCCGTCTCTCCAGACTGTCCCTCCTCTACTGCCCTCACCCATCCAGACCGAGGGGGAGTCCCACTGTAGTGGGGTAATACCACATGTCTGTGAAAGGACCAGTCTTCATCATATCACCAACATCTTAACTTCAACCCCATCACCCAAAGGTAAAACCCAAAAGGCCAGACCACATTATTCAATGAGATTAGAATCTGGAATACCCCCTTCACAGATCAAACAGGCCAGTGCAGCCTACACCCGTGCTTCATACCAAAACAATATCAGACTAAAACATTAAAATAAGACAGAGATCCTGTTTAAAAAAAAAATATCTTAATTCTTACCTTTTCTAAAGAAAATGCGATTGTATTTGCTTGTGACACAAAGTGCTAAGGTTTTTGCTAGGCATTGTGCATCTGAGCGTTTTTAGCATGTTGCTATGTTTGTTTTGGTGTTCTGTGTTGTTGCTAACTCATAGCCAAAGAAGGTTCATTCCAAAGTCGAAGTGATGTTCTGCCACTTAGATATAGCTCAGGTTGTTCTTTCATCATCAAGTCTATTTGATCTTTCACCCACTTTACTAGTACACATATTTTCAACAAGCTGTGCAAACTAAGGTCAAATTCAAGTTTCAGCTCAAAACAGTACAGGATGAGGTATGTAAATATGTGTGATGAGGGTTTTGCTTTCTTTAGAAACCAACACTGAATAATTAATTTAAGGGGCATATTATAAATAATGATGGATAGTGATATTGTGGTAAATTGCCTTTAGATTTTAAAGGAAATTTGAGTTGCCTTTAAATTTGAATTAATTTGTAACATCTTTATATAGTTTTAAAAGATGTTTAAGCTACCAAACATTAAATATTTCTATCTCAGGAACTCTTTCATGTTGACCAGCAATCAGTTTAATGCAAACTCAAATTTAGGCTGGATTACAGATAAATATTAAGATTGGATTTAGGGGTCAATTTAGAGTTTTGTCAAGTGTTTATGTTTGTTATCTTGTTCAAATTGTAATTGTATTTAAAGGTAAAAAAATAAGTATATAAAATAAAAGTTAATTAAATACAAGATTTGTCCGGTAATCTTGTATTTAATGAACTTTTTTATTTTATTTTTTGATGAATAGTTCTGAACCATAGCTAATGCAAATGTGCACTTTACCATTATTTATGATTTGCATGTGTGTGTGTGAGCACCAGTCTTGTTCTTTCACTAAAGCTTTGTTTCCAGTCCACACAGTTTGAGTCCAGTCCTGCTGATCCCCTCAACACACTCGCTAACAGCCAATCAATATATCATGAGCTGCACAAACACACCACACCATACTTACAGGGAAATGAGGTGTGTGTGTGTGTGTGTGTGTGTGTGTGTGTGTGTGTGTGTGTGTGTGTGTGTGTGTGTGTGTGTGTGTGTGTGTGTGTGCACTCCCCTGCAGCTCTAATACAGGGTTTTAATGAAGACTCCAGGGGGGTTGGCTACCTGTCACTCCGAATCGATCTGCCCTCCCCCAGACTGACAGCTTCACCAACCTACCATCCACCTGTCTAAGTGTGTGTGCCTCTAAGTCTAAGTGTTAATAACATCCTCTGAAAGCTTAATATAAGAAAAAGACACATAAAAGTCTATAAAATAAAAGAAACCGAATATATATATCGCTGTTATTTTAGAATCATTAAGAAACTGTTTTTGTTTTTTGTTTTTTAGAATTTAGAATCTGTTATATATATAGGCTATATATATATATATATATATATATTGTGACGAGTCAGCTGCCTCCTCCCTGATTGTCACCGGCACCCCGTCCTAAATCGCCGCCCTTCACCAGGCTCCCGACTGGAGTGGGTGTGTGAGAGGAGGGGCGCTGGACGAGTCAGGGCTGGCGGCGTGTGATGGGGCACACCTGAAGGAAATGGAGCCTCATCACCGCCGCTGTTTAAAAGCCCAACGCGCCTCTCCTCGGGAGACCGGTCTCTTCCCCGTGCATGCACACTGGTGTCCTCGTGGGTCCAGGAAGGGTGCATCGAGGGACTCCCGCGCCACTAGAGATGTGAGCTGCCGGACCCGCGATCCGGATGGGAACCGCACCCGTTTACACGGCCGTCGGGCCAGGATGCCTGGCCGTCCATCCCCTGCCAGCGCCGCGGCCAACGAGAGTGATGCGGCCGCTAGAGGAAGCCGCCGCCCCTCGCGCCCCGGACCGAAGAGGGGTGCGCGTGCGGCCGCCGGACTCCGCCCCTTACCTGGACCCTTCCTCCATGAACACTGCCCGACCCACACGGAGGACACCAGATTCCCTGTTTATTTTGGACACTCTTCCCCTTTGCCACCTTTATCCCCTGCTTTATTTGATTTTCTGTTAATAAAAGCCTCTCTGAGGCCTGACGCCACGCCCACTGTGTCTGTCTCGTGCTCCTTCCGTCACAAAATATATATATATAAAATATTTTATATATACATAACATTTTTTTTCATTTTTAGTAGTTTTTAGATTTTTATGTTTATATATTCTTATTCAGTTTTAGTTTGTTATTTTAGCATAGTTAAATGTAATTAAAATGACAAATGTTGCCTTGGCAAATAGCTAAAATAAATTTATATATTTCATTTTATTCCAGTTAATGTTTATTTATTAGTTTCAAGAAATGAAAAAAAAAACTAAAATGAACTACATTTATCTAAAATTATCCTAACACACACACACACATATATATATATTACTAAACCCTAAAAATGTGAGTAGTTATCATTAAATATCATTATGCCTATGGAGAGTCCCCGTGAACCACATATAAGTATGTGTGTGTACGTTCATGTATGCCCATGCATGCTGAGCTTTGCTTTCGACAATCACAGACAAATTAGAAGAGTGATGGAGGAAGACAGAGAAAGAGCAGCTGTGTCAGTGTGCATGTGTGCGAGTGTGCATCTGCACCGAAATGTCACAGCTTGGATCGATAGGGCTTAACGAGGACCACAGACTTGATGTGGTAAGAATCCCCCAAAATGATATGAATCTGTCCCTCAGCTCAATCCCATACCTGAAGCTCATTGCAGTGAGGACCCTGGCCAGAACCCCCCCCCCACCCTCCACACACACACACACACACACACACACACATACACATGTAAGGGTACTTGATGGTATTATGCTTTAAAGACACCCGGCACATCAACACTTTTTGAACTTCACAAAGGGGGAGTCCCTCGGCCTCATCCTGAGTTGCGACAACAAACACAGGTTTCAAGAGAAAAACATTTCTGATACTTTTACACAGAGGTGAACAGAAAAACGACACTTCCACTCAAATAAATAATCAGAAGGGTTTTTTTATGTTTTCAAAGTGCTGAACAGAGCCTCCAGTGAACCAAAGAGAAAAAAAAACTAAACAAACCAAAAGAGACATTGAAAAACATGTTTTTTTTCTTTTTTCATGTTTCTTCTCCAAAAAACAATGCACAACTTGTACCACAAGATTTGAAAAAGCTATCAGATAAAAACACTTCAAAATATTAGTTTTATATTGTGTTTATATATATATATTTATATAATTTGTACTTTCTCATCTGTTCAAACTGCTGCCGTATGATAGAGTAAGCGAGAACGCCCAGTCAGTAAGTGTGTTCAAGCCCTTGTGGAGCCGGCAGTCTTTGCAAAATAAATACAAGCAGAGGCGAGAAGGAGAAAACCATGCATATAATCCGTTTTTACTTTTTGTACACATAAAAGACATCTTTTGCAACAATGTCCTCCATATTAATAAAATGGCATAGACAGTATAAACATACAAAAATGAGCATGAACGCGGAATGTTTCATTCCTTCCATCCTCTCTCTGCACCTGCGTCTTACCTGCCTTATCTTAACCTCCTGTTTTCTTAAGTGCTCAAAGCCCAATTCTACTCTTTTTAGTCTGTTACCCTACCACTAAAATCCCTTGGTTTTTATCCATAATAATAATAATAATAATAATAAAAACTACAGTAATTTCAAGTCTGTAGAACTTCGTCATTAAAAGTTAGTGCGCAGACTGGGCTAAATCATCTCAATTGAAACCGTTGCCTCAAAAGGTGAGTCTTAGTATTAAAATAATTTAGAGTTTGAAATAGGACTGGAACAAACACACACACTCTCTCGTTCTCTCCTCTCTCTCTTCGTTTACAATAGCACTTAGTAAATTGCACTTGTTTGCGGGTTTCTGGGGTGTGATCAACTGTGATTCTGGACATTATTAATGCACTCTGTCGTTCTGTCTGTGTGGCGAAAGCCTCCCTCAGAGACACTCCTACGTGTTTTCACACACACACATCCACTTCGTTTCTGCCAACGACAATTGATATGTCATAACCTGGCATCTGAAGCTGGCGTTTTGGATCCGTGAAATTTGTGTGAAAGGACAGTTCGTGTGCACTTTGTGTGTTTGTGAGTGTATGTTTGCGGTGAACACAACTGCTGTCACTGAGGTGGATTGTGGTGGAACTTTTGGACCGCCTACAGAAGAGCCGTTAAGTGTGCATACTCACACACACGCACACACATACACACATTCTCGCACGGTAATACTTCTCCTGACTTGGCGCGCTGAGCTATAGGCATGGCGCTCATTCCCAGGGGGCGTTACGTCAGATTCGTTCAAACCCCGCCTTGTATCTACACTATCAGGCGCAGAGCAGAGATTAAAAGCGCTTATATGATTGGTTTCTCCTCAGACATGTTTGTTTCCTGTGAGGATTTGGGTACTCATGGGAAATCGAGTTCAGTGTCACTGTAAGCTACTGGGTCTGTCCATCCCAGGGTGAGTTTACAGCCGCTGTGGGCGTGTCTGAGTGTGCTCGTGGGCGTGTTAGTGGTGTGCAAAAGGGGCGTGGTCATCAATAGGGCAAGGTGTCCAGAAACCTATCGATGAGCGGTGGGGGTGGGACCAGGTCCTCAAGCTTCAGGTAGAAGATTCTCTGTAAGCCTTGCGTACGCTGAGTTCGCAGTTCTGCCCTCAAGCCCAACACAGCTCCCACTGGGGATGGGGCCTTGCCAGTTGAAGCCACGCCTCCTGCGCTGACTGAGCTCAGGTGATCTCGCAGGCAGCAGATTAGTTTGGATTGCAGTTCCTCCACTTTTTTAGGCTCCTTTAGACCGGGACATTGTTCTAAAATGAGAGGAAAGAGTCTGAGTACTTTTGTTAAAGCTAAATATTGGTTAAAATGTCACTACAACTGTACATCTCGCACCACTGAAACATACCCATACACACATCACTTTAACAGTAACAATATCTGCAGTTGGTTTGGGAATCAAGAATCACTTTTTATTTACGACCAGTTGCATTCAAAAAAAAGAAGAAAAAAAAAAGAATCCAAATCGTGACATTTTAATGATTTACTAAACGGCAAATTATTGTTAAAGTGCAATTCCATAAAAGCGCCAATGGGAGGGGAAAATTCTGATGGTGAATTACTTACAAGGTGCACATTAAAGAACACAGACAGAAGATCTCATTTCCATAATGACCAACGCAATCTACCAAGAGCAGCGGAAAAAAACGCCTGCTTTAAGACATGCTTTTTTGGGGCTTTAATAATGCCACAAATACCAGTGAATTAACAAATGCTCATTTTTGTAAATTGCGTTGTGTGATTCATTTAAATACTCTCCTTCAATAATTTAACTAAAAGGGAAACTCCTACAAATGCATATTCAATAAGGTGAGTTACAAATATAATTGTGTCCATGTTTTTTAAGCACTAATTTCCCACTTTATGTCTCTAGTAAATCCTGATAAAAGTTTTTTAACACCAAATGAGGGTTTGCGCTGACACAAGGTGATAGTAAATCTGGCCCATAGAGTGCCCCAAATATTAATTATATATGATAATATTAAATATAAATGAATATAATATATAATACATTATATAAATATGTTTATTAATAATAATAATAATAATAATACATATTATTGAATACTTTTTTTCCCTAATGATTCTCATCCTCAATCAGCAGTCTAGTGTGTTTTTGTATTACACTTCAAACCACTCTATGAGTGTGTAAGAGCCCATAGTATAATAGAACAGCCATGGATGAGGAAGTGCAAAGGGATGCTGGCTTGCTTTGGATATATCTGTGTGTGCGTTCCAAATCTATGTGTCTAGAGCAGCTCCATTGTCACTGCATTCAAGCTATGTCCTCTCTCACTCTCACTGTTTTTTTTCCCCTTGGTCTCTCTGTGTCTCTCCCTCTCTCCTGGGGGATGATCGATGGCGCTCTTTCACCGCAGACACTTTTAGAGGGTCGATAGACTGAGTGGAGGAGTGGAGAGAGAGAGAGAGAGCTAGAAAGAAAAGAGAGGTAGGGACCTGAGCTCTACTGAGTAGCGCTCAATTCCTCTACAGAGTTAAGTGCTGCTCCATGGGGGCTACCAAACGCACACACAAATGCACACACATCTACACACAACACTGTAGATTGTGGCTGAAAAAAAGAGAGGTAAAGATTGGGTGACTGAGTAAATTGATTGACAGCTGTATCTCTCTGTTTACATTGATGCTCTCTTTAAAGTTAGCATGAGATTAAAACCTATCCTGTTCCTGTCTTGGTCTTTTAAATATTTTTACCCTGTATTAGCATGTTTCTATTCACAATGGAAAAAATGTGAATATCACAAAAAAAAAAATGTTTTTTAATAATAATAATTATAATAATATATATATATATATATATATATATATATATATATATATATATATATATATATATATATATATATATATATACAATTTATATACAATATACATTATGCAAATAAAGCAAAATTAAAAAAAGATTCTTCTCTGTTCTTCTTCTTCTTCTTCTCATTATTCACATGGGTTGTTGAATTAAATTTATGCAAAAATCTGAATATTGAAACAGTTTTTATCCAATATGAATTTTTTTCTGTAAGTTTAAGTCACATGACTTGTTGAATTTGATTTACACAAAAATATCTGAATATGGTCAGCGCCGGTAGCCTCATGAGCAAACAGCGTCGTTGCACTACGGGTGTCCCGAGTTCGAATCCCAACTTGAGAACCCTTTCCGATCCCGCCCCCCTCTTTATCTTACACTTCGCTTCCTGTCAGCTCTGATCTGTCTTATCATAATAAAGGCAAAAATGGCTAAATAAATAAATAAATAATAAGAAGAAGAAAAGAATTTTTGCAAATAAAGCAGTTTCCATCCATGCAGTATTTTCTTCTACATGTTTTAGTCTCATGACATTTGAGAACTTTTTTTTTATTCAATCTATAAATGTATTCAATAAACTTGTTTCCATCATAATTTATGCACATCCACCTCAAGCTGGCGTAAAAGTTTTTTTATAAACATTTTTGACATTTGATTCGCATCTCTATGTTTCCATCCAGCATTACTTTAGGCAATATTCCAAAATACTTTGATATAAACCCAGCTGTCTTTATTCTTCTATAATGCTTGCCAGAATGTGCCCGTGTTTCTGTGTGTGTGGCGCAAAGTGTGTTTGTCTGTATATAGGTCGACCTGCTGTTTAGCCTCTGTGTTAATAATGCATGGTAAGACTCGAGCACCTGCTGACCCAAAGACACACACACTGTCCTACTTTGTCAACCAATAATCACCTATCTCCACCTGCACTCAAAGAGGAGATGCACACAAACCTCACACCATCTCGGTGTCTCTGCTTTGTGTGTGTGTGTGTGTGTGTGTGATTAATGGGGATTATTTCTGCTGTCCAGGTAAACCTAATCTCTGTCAGCACCTGCCCCACACCTGTGATCACTGTGACGACTGCTAGCAGTGGGACAAAAGGGGTGTAAATACACAAATACAAGAACGACAACAAGAAAAGACAAGTGTGTGAAATGCATAGAAAGGGATTTCAGAGCATTTTTCAGAGGTTGCATGTTACCTGTGAGCAGCACTAGGGCACACAAGCAGGAGAACGCAGGCATGTCAAGGTTGAGACTCTGCAGGTGAGTGCTGAAGTCTCGGATGGAGTCCAGCCACTCGCCAAAACCACGCAGGCACTGCTGCCGGTGAAGGACCAGGCCAGTGCAAAACACAAACTTCTCATCCGTCAGCAAAGACCTGAGAAAAAGAGAGGGAGAAGAGGTCTAGATGAAGAACTGTTGTTATTTATACTGCTTCAAGGTGCCGTTTGAAGCCACGAGTTCAGTCGCAGCCTTTCATCTTTTAATTAATCGCCGTTCTTCTCGTTCCCTTCAGAACAGGTACATGTTTCAATTTACCAAGCCTCTAATTCTGTACGTAGCCACACATGCTATCAGAAAGCACACAGTCACTGCTGTGACACACACACACGCTGATTATCACCTCTCTCTGATTCATGTGATGACAATCTGTCCTTGGATTGGCTGCCGAATCTGTGTTTAAGGCATACTGCAAGGAAACAATTACCATAGAGACAAATGAAAGCCAGTACAGGGAAGAGCACATCAAAGATAGGAATGGACCTAATTATGCCAAGCTTTCCCAATTAAAGCTTTTAAAACATTCCTGAGATTATACTCTTTCTTTCTCTCTCTCTCTCTCTCTCTCTCTCTCTCTCTCTCTCTCTCTCTCTCTCAGCTCTGTCCTTTAAGGGTTGGAGGGTTCTTGATCAAAACTGTGTAAAGTTGTATCTTCATGTATTCTCACGACAATCGTTTGTTTGTAATTGCAGTGAAACACCGAAACACTCGCTCTGCACTCGTCCATCTTCTCAAACCACTCCTCCTCTCTCTCTTTTGGTCCGTCTGCAGCCCTTCGTTCTCAACGCTGCAATTTAGACAGAAAAACTTCCTCTCGTTTTTCCCATAGAGTGCTGGCTTCTGCTGTGTGAACTGTTCTTCATTAGTCTGCTGAATACACACACTCGTATAGACGAGGAGGAATGGAAAGGAGATGAAGGGAAAACGGCATGGAGGAATATTTGAGAGTCATCTTCTGAGCTGTTTTTGAAGCCATAGGGGTAAATAATCAAAATGTGAGCTTCATTAATGCGGTATAATGGTTTTAAGCCACTACATATGAATGCATATATACTGAATCCACAAACACGGTGCTGGTGATGTTATATTGGAAAGTGAGCATCATTTTGTCCTGTTCATTCCATGAGAGCACTTGAAGTGAACACTCTGAAGGGCACAGGGCTTTTGTATGTGGGCGTATGGAACACCCTACATGAAGATGTTTACATGATTGTTATTTTATGCTAAGATCATGTTTATGCAAACAACTAATAGAGGAAGAGTTCACGCTAAATGTATTTTTAATTAATTTATTCATTGTTTGTTTCTGTATATTTATCGATAGGAATATACGTTTTTGACAATTTGAGGGTGAGTAAATGATAGAAATTATATTTTTGGGTAAACTATCCCTTTACAATTGTTGTATATATATATATATATATATACAACAATAATTTTATATAATTATATAAAAATGTATATAATTTTATATAATTTTTTTTATATAATAATATATAATATATAATAACTATATAATAACTGTTTTATAATATAATAATATATAATAACTGTTTTCAACATTAATCAAAATTTTTGAAGGATCATGTGACACTGAAGAATGATGAAGAGACACTGATGAGTAATGGCTTCTGACGATTAAGCTTTGCCATCAAAGATAGAAATTAAATGTTTAAATATATAATCAAATGGAAAAATTCAATTGTAACAATATTTCACAATATTCTACTGTATTTTTGATTTTTAAAAACAAATGCAGCCTTGGTGAGCATAAGATTGAAACATTTGAGCTGTAATGTAGCTCTAGTGAACATGAGAGAAGTGAGGGTTTGATTTCATGTTTTAAAATGAATCATGAGGATGCACCAACCAGCATCACATGATCATAAATGGTGAAATTACATCTTTGCATATATCCTTCACTAACAGCCATGTGGAAGGGCCCTTCATGACGGGTTCAAAAATGCTGTTTCCAATCAGTCCATTATCTACCGCTGCCATAGAGAAGTAAGGAAAACAGGAAAAGAGTGAACACAGAATGAGTGAAAGCTCCTCATTATTACAGAGCAAAATTAACAACAGCACCCTTGAGGAGGGAAACGCACACATTCCTTTTAAATTTGCGTCAGAGTGAGTCGGTCTCTTTGCGTCCATTCATTCATTAACCTCAGTGCGGCCCCATGGGGTAAGAATATGTGCATGTGTGAGCCACATCAGATACCATTCTCTGGTGTGTTTGGGTGGTGTAGAGTCTATTTTCAAAACATGTGAGAACTGTGAATGTTTGTGAGCGGAAAATGTGCAAGTTTGCCCGTATTGTGAAGTCTCCACACATTCTGAACGCGCATCTTGTGAGTTTTCGAGTGTCTGTGACGTAAGCCCGGATGAATCCCCCACTTAAATGAGTCAGAACCCAAGTCTGCAGCTCCCTACTGAGGCTGTGACGCCACCACCCACTGCCCTCCCTCCCCGCACCTGCTCCTACACCATCAGAGAGGGAGAGAGAAACACAGAAGGAGCACCAGAGCTCGTTAAACAGGGAGCAGCTGAGCTGAGACAAAAATCACTTCCTGTTAAAGCAACATCTGAATGTCACTGAGTAACTGAGACACATCCACACACGAAAAAACAGGTTACTTCTAGTCTGGATGCAAACTGTTCCGGCCTTCGTGAGTAAAACAGAAATGCAACATAATATGGTGAATGTAATATAAGTGATCATCAAAATTGTTCATGAGATGTTTCTACCACACATTAAGTCTTGGGAGAGGGAGGTGGTAAGGCCGGGCTGTTAACCAATAAACTTAAATAAGTGAATTCCACAGGATCTTCCACACAGTGTCCATAGTAACCTTACAGTGCTGAATAGAGAGCAAGAACACACACACTTATGCTCACACACACACACTCGTTGTATAGGAAGTCACAATGTAACTAGCAGCGACTGCTGCATATTACACAAAATTAATCATGACTCTGCTTGTGAATGACTTTTTCCACAGTCATAATGATACTTTACACCTCATACTAATTTTTAAACCAGAAAGAAAATCCTGAGAGATGTATGAGACATCACTAATAGCAAGTAATAGAAAGATCTGACAGTTGCTATGAGATATTAAAAGTGTAAAGTCAGAGTGTAATTACTATAACTAGCGTTTCCTCCCACAGCTGTAGCCATTCAGATGAGAGCTGAAAACATCTAATTAGGATATTATTACAGGCTCTATTCTCTGTATTGTATTTCATACAGGGTCTTTGATATATTAATGATATATTACTGTAAAGATTTGATTAAGCAACATTGTGAATACTGTGATGATTTTGATGCACTGTTTGGTACTTTAGTAGCAAGAAAGAGATTGAGTTTGATTTATACCTGTGAATCACTTCAAACTGTTTGTTTCAACAAATTGATTCATAACCAGTCAGTGTCAGTGATTCACTTGTATCATCAGAAATGTTCAATGAAGTCTCCATGTGGCAGTTTTATATATTAAAATGTTTAAATATTAAATGTCTAATAAAATTTCTAATAAAATTAGAATGACACTGAATATAATTCTTTCTTGTGTTCATTTAGCAAAAAATTGTGAATAAATTTTTGACTAGATTTATGTTGCATTTTACATCTTACATTTAACATTTTAAAATATTGGTTCTTGGCTACAGTGATTGCTCTTTTGATAAGAATATATATTTAGGGAAAATACATTTAATAATAAATAAAATAAATATCGGGAACAATTATATCGCTGTTCTTCATATATTATATAATACATTATACATTGTGAATCTACTTGGCTAAAGTACCTGGCTGAAAAAATTGCCTTTTAAGAAATCTTAAGTAAATGCATAAATATTGAGATATACTGTATACAGCATATAATTAAAAACCTACGAATGTAAGATTTTTAATAGATTTTTTTTGCTATAATGCCCAATAATATTCCTCGGGACCCACTGCTCTGCACATTTTGCATGTCTCCCTTATCTGACACACTCATTCGAGTTCATGGAGCTCTTTCCTAATGAGCTGATGATCTGAATCAGATGTGTAAATTAGGGAGACACGCAAAATGTGAGGAACACTGGGTACCCAGCAACAAGTTTGGAAACCACTGTTTTAGTGTATGCTTAAGATGGTGTACTTTTCAATGTTTTCAGTGCCCTAAAGTCTACGATGTGAGATCTGTGTGTGCCTGCATGTACCTGTTGGCGAGGCGAAGCACGAAAAGCTCAAGGAAGGCAGAGTCAATGAGCAGGTTCTGGTCATCATGGTGAAGCTCAGAGAATCCAGGCAGCCGTTCCGCCCAGCAGTGCGTCACCTCCATGGAGCCAGTTAGCACTCTGTAAAACATCTGGATCTGCTGAGACTCAGATAGACCCACTGGCTCCACCGCACTGAACTACAGGAAGAAAAAGATGAGTATGCCACACAAATCAATAAAATAGAATAAATGTGAATGGTTATATTGTTGTTTTGAAGTTAAACTATGTTTTTTGTTTTGTAATTTAATAACTTATGTATCAAATGGTAAAATAAAGATTTCTGCTAGTTAGACAAAATTCATAAAGGATCTCTCCACTTATATACCTGACTGTAGTCTAGTTCTCGTGGTGTGGACTGGGAATAGGCCCTCACTACTGCATTCAGCAGGCTGAGGGGAGGTGATGGGGGTGAGGGCTCTGGCTGCAGGGGACTCTTTGGTTTAGACGGCAAGCGACCTCTCCTCCCCTTCAGGTTATCTGTACGCACCACTGTGTCAAACACAAAAACAAACATATTTTACACAAAAAACATCTAAATAGTATTATAAATGAATATTATTCAAACCATATTATCCAATTCCACACATGCAAAACAGTGACAGTGTATTTAAACACCTGACGTGTTGACAAATTATACTTCATATTATACTACTTCATATTATACTAATCCTTAGGAATTCAAAAGCATTTTGCATGTTTGTTTAGTAATTTTAAATAAAAGTTTCAGAAGTTTCTTTCCAGCTATGCCACTCAATAACGCTGGACTGGCCAGTAGGGGGCAGCTCAAATCTGAATGATTGCAGGTCTCAGAAGGAATGGGTGAGTGAAGGTGAGATATAATAAGAAGAATGTATATCGGTCCCAATCTCCGGCCAAGATGGATAAGATGATCAGAGGTGTGATCTTTTTAAATCACATGGTATTCATTCTTAAATTCTATAAGAATTAAATGTTCCCATGAACACATGTGCCTGTGACTGTACTGTGTGTTGTGTTATTACCGGTTCTGAAGCTGCTGATAGGCTGTGATTACAGAGACGAAGTGCTGCCAGTAAACACCTTTATTATAGTTTAATACATGCATTCATACTAACCAACCAAAACCAGCTACTCGCCAAATCTGAATTAATCCATGGCGCATCTTGAGCGTAGTGTGTGCATCCACGGGTTTTAAGTCATTAAGATGAAGAGTGTCTATCTCCTTTGCATCATTCCCTAACCAGAGGTCCAGCCAAGGTCATATGCACCAGGGCCTATTGTGTGATAATTGGTTTGAGTGGCTTGGCCAGACATAGGCCATAGGTGTGTGTATGTGTGTGTTAGATACCTTCTTTCACCATGCCTACACTGAGACACTTCTGGAAGCGGCAGTACTGGCAGCGGTTTCTTCTCCTTTTGTCCACAGGGCAGTTTTTACTGGCCAAACACACGTACTTCGCATTCTTCTGCACCGTCCTCTGCAGCCACCGACAATAAACAGAGAAAAGGGAAAGAGAAGAAAAACAATAAGCTAACAGGTCTAAACATTTTATTTATTTAATTTGATCTCGTTTTTGGCTAAGAATTAAAAAGGAAGCTTGCAGGTCAGATTTTAATTACAATGTGAAAAAGCTCCGGCTCCATCAGGATAATTAGATAAAATTAATTTCCTAACATGCCTTGCCTGCAGGAGGGACAATTTTATTAGCGCAAGCTACTGACAATGCAGATCAGTGCAAAGCGTGCTGAGGCCTCTCCCGCAAGACATCCCACGCCGCGTGATAAAATTGTTTGTGAAACTCGCGGGTCAGCTCACGGTACCTCAGGGTTTTGGTGCCTCCTCATTACCCCCCAACCCCCCCCCCCCCCCCCCCAAAACCTTCTCCTCGGCTGGATATGCGTGATTATTACTGACCTTATTAAAGATTTCATAAAAACGATCTGCGAGTACTCGCGACATTAAAAACGTAGAAAAGAGGGAAAAGACAATGCTAAGGTTCAGACATGAAGTGCACGTGCTAATGGTAAGTCAAAAGATTAACCACTTGCCTGAGACCGGTAAGTTCTGTGATTAAGGTAATATCCAAAACAAACATAAACAATGCTTTAACAAGCTACAACTGCAGTCAGTTTAATAGCAACTAAAACTTACATCAACAATGTTGGTTTCATTGTGCAATTATTCAATTAGGAAAGCTGCCAGTTGTTAAAATGAATAAAAAATAAAATAAAGCAGTCATAGTTGTGATAGTGATAACATGATAATTACTAGGTATGGCTTTATCATTATCTTTCTAAGTTTAATGGTGCCTTTGTATGTCAAGTGGCTAACAGCTAATGACTAATGTTATTCTAAATGTTAAACTAAAAAAATGTTGGTTTGTATTAAAACACTTTCAATAAAACTATAAAGAAAAAAAAAATCATAGTACACACACAGCTGTTTCCAACAGGTGAAAATAAAAATCAACCAAACCACCTGCGTTTTCCAGGAATCTGGAATTTTACCATCAGGTGAAGTTAAAACACCCACCCACACACATGCTATCCATATGATTTGCACGGTTTCTCATATTTCACTTAAATTGAACATAAAACTACCACAGCAGCCACGGTAGAGTGGACTAATCTCCCAGTGGGCGCACAAATGCACTTGTTAAATACGGGAGTCTACTCAGTTACAGCTACATTCACACTGATTCAGTATGACTTGATTAAAATACAACCTGTAGAGCGCATCATCTTGAAAACACCCTGGGCTTAGTTGGAAAAAAAAACACCCACCTCGCCATTTCCCCCTGCACCAAATGCACAAGTTATCTGAGTGCAACTCCGTTCTATAGGCTACTTCATAGCCGGTTCAGACTGTGACAGATTCTGTCTGTTGGCCACAGCCTTTGTACAGTCCATAAAAAAAGGTTTTATTGCTGCAGGAGCTCGCTAGATGAATAGACATCTCGTGATGTTCATAAACTAAGATAAACAGCTTTACATATGATGGCCATTAAGTGACTGAAACAGTTTCTGTGTATGTGTATGTATGTGCATGTGTATTTGTATTTATTCATGCTCTAAACGATGTCACAGTACAAAACTGTCACGGTAACAACACAACAGTTTCCTGACTTTTCCTAAAACTAAAAAGGACATCTTAGTTTATTTTGTAGTTTTTATGAATATGCTTATCAATTTCTGTCCACAAACAAATAGCAAATAGCCTGAAAATCAAACACTACTCCCTTAAAAATAAAGGTTTCAAGTGCATGTTTACAGCAATGCCATAGAAGAGCCATTTAATGTGAAGAACATTTTAATTATCAGAAGAACCCTTTTACACTATAAAAAACCTTTTATTCATTTAAAAGGTTCCATGGATGTTAAAGGGTTTTCATTGATGCCAATGAAGAACCTTTATTTTTAAGAGTGTATGACAAAAACTAAAACCTACTATTATTGTCTACCATAATTCTCTCATGCAAGCACACAAACATACAAATGCACACACACAGAGTTGCGGTTCAGTGCACAGTAGGGTCCGTAGGGTCGGTAAAGACAAGCAGTTGTGGATTCATGACATGTAACATGTGCTAATGGCCCTGTCACACATTAAAACCCCTTAGGGAACCTATATCCCCCTCTCCTCTCTCCTCCCCTAATCAGAGATGATCAGACTATCTTCTCTCGCCCTCTCCTCTGGGTGTGTAATTAGACGTGTGTGTATGGCTGTTCAATAGAAGAGGTGGAACTGGGTCACCATTAATTGGTTAAGTGTGTGTGTGTCTGTGTGTATTGCGCACTTAAACTGTATTATTAGGCAACTATGTCTGTGAATGAAGCACATTTTAGTGTGTTTATTATTCAACACTCTGTAAATGCCATAATGCGGGCACAAAAGCAAATTTATCTTTGTTGCAACTGATTTAATCAAAGTAAGCTAAAAGAAAGTGCTGGAGAGGAGTTTGAATTCAGTTAGGAGCTGTTAAACTATTATTCCAGTGGAGTGGGTCGAATGTGGAGGTTTTGTGAATGAGCGAGCCTGTCTTGACCCTCCATTAGGTAAACATTCTGAATAAATATTCTCACTCTGAGCATGTTATGAGTCACAGAGCAAATTACAAACCAAATAAATGGTTTGAAAATAAGCGGTGTGAGCGAATGAGCAAGACAGAGAGAATAGATTTTGTGTGCTGAAATTGGCCAGTAATTTACTATTTTTCATTGTGAAACAGTACAACGCTTTGTATTCAGATGTAAAACAGAACCATAAGTGAAATGATTTAGTGCCTGTTAATGAACATAAAACTAAAGTCGGAGGGAGAATCTGAATAATTTTGGTGGATAAATGCATTAAATGCATTAAATGCACACTCCATTAAAAATGTATTTTAAAAACAAATGTACTAAGAATCAATGTGCATAAATATTACAATAAAACCTATTGTATAAAAACATTTATTAGAAATTTTAGAGTGTCAGCGGTCTGACAAAGGATATACACTGCCACACAATACACCAGCTTGCATTAAAATTCACCTGCTAATATTTATATTGTGAGTTAATGAGTTGCCTGAGATAATTAAATGGTGAGTGTGTTTTGTGAGTTGGGGTGAGTACGAGTGTGTGTGTGCATAAAAATAAGCATGCTGATCGTCTAAGACTTGCCAGTGTGCATATGTCATTGTTTGTGGATGTCATTTGTGTGTGTGCATGTGTGCCAGCGTTGCAGTAATGGCTACAAAGCCTCAGGCTTACCAACCCCTGCTTTTATTAATTACTAAATAAAAACTAATTGTGAAACTAATTGAAAAGAGGCATAATTTATTTCTGCACTAGACCACAGGCCATTTCCAATTATTTCAGCTCTGCCACTCTTCCCTTTCATTGTCAGTCTTTCAGCACAGTCTCTGTATATTTGAAGTCTTCTTGCTGTCTCTGTAATATTAACCAGAGTACATTCAAATGTATGTATTCCAAAATGTAAAATAAATGCCATATATATGTTAAATTCATTGTAAGTGTAAAATTAGATCTTTATACGCTACAGACTCTCCTCAGTCTGTGTGTGTGTGTGTGTGTGTGTGCGCGCTCGTTTCTGGCCACAGCTCCAAGCTGCTGTATTTTAAGTGCGCGCCGCTGTCACACCTCTCACTGGTCACCGAGGGAAACGACCCTCACAGACGCCGTGGCAACCGCCACTCAGACGGTTTGTGAGAGCTCTCAAAGACGCACACACACATTCACACTCAGTACACACAAGCCAATACTTTCATGAAAAGGCTGAGCAAACCTGTCACAGTTGCACCTCTGAAACGGAAACTAAACATTCTTTCAGTTTTTGAGCACAAATTATTTTCTGTACAGTCTCAAATGGTCATACTGACTGTATCCCAACCCCCTCTTTAACTGAACAACAAAAACACACACAGCTCACTGAAGAATTGCTATTCACACGGTGGGCTTTAACCTTGGTTCAAACGCCCGCGGAGTGCGTTACAATGGTTGGTTAACCCTGAGCCTCACACTCAGAGAATGAGGTGCGATCGGTGTAGAGCAGCATGAGGCTCTTCAGCCAATAGCTCCTTTCAATCCAAGAACAAAACTAATGACCACTAATGAAAACACAATTAACAAACACTACCCTGGCCACACCGCTACATAAGAGACAAAAAAAAAACACTGACCAACACACTGTACAATAAAGCACAATGTACAATAAAGCACAAGTACAATCCTCTTACACTCCATTTAATGACATACACACTCAGATACACAATAAGACATGCTATTCAAATTAAGCACACACTGAAGAACACATATCAATCAACACAAACTCCCACATCAGCTTCTACAATAGTACAATCATTTGCAGCAGTATGAATAAATGTAAAGCATTAAGGGAAATCCAAATGAGAGCCTACCTCCAGCAAGCATTTCCAGTCAGTTTTAATTAACCTCAGCTTGTTTAGCTCTTTCAATAGTTCAGTATACTGTGCTGTGTTTTAAAAAGATAGTTCAACCAAAGAAGATATTGTGAAATAAGATATTGGGAAACACTTTTTGTTCATAGAGTGAAAGTCAATGAGTTCTAAAACAAGCCGACTGTGGACTTCAATAATTCTGTAAAGTGGTTACAGGATGACTTAAAAGTATTTAAATCAATAAATTATTATTTATATATTAAAATAATATAAGTCTTATAAAAATGAGATGAAATATGGGTGCAACCTAAACATCAGTTTAAAAAAAGAATCTTGGTTAACTAAAGTAATTTATCAATACTTTAAATTACTGTTAATAAGATTAAAAACAAGCAGCTTTGTCATAATTACAGCAGAAATATAGAAAATATCTTAGAACCACTGGTCTAGAACAATTTCAGACTCTTCTAAACAAATTTTTTTTTTTAATATATCTTCTTTTGTGATCCACAGTAGAAGTTCACCAGTTTGTGACAACGTGATGAGAATATTATTATAATATATATATATATTTTTTTTTTTTCTTTTTTTTTTGCTGAACTGCTTCTTTAATGGCCCAAGTACACGTGCGTCAGTTAGTGTGCAGTGGAATCTTATAGTTTAAGATATTAAGTAAAAATTCCTTGCGTATGATCCTCCTAATTACATTAAACAGAACTTCTAGTATGATTATTTCAGTAAAAGTGTGTGTCAGTAAGGGTTATTATGCATTTGCAATGGCACACTCATGTAAATAGTAGTGACAGTGATAGAACTGGGCAGCGTCTGTATTCGATCTGATCGAGAGTTATTAAAAAAGAAAGCGAAGGTGCTGCTGGGATGTTGAATTCTTACCTTAAAGAAGCCTTTGCAGCCTTCACATGTGCGCACACCATAGTGCTGACAGGCTGCATTGTCTCCACATACAGCACAGGTACCCTCTCCGGAGCTGGTGCGACTGGGTGGCGATGGCAGACTTTCTCCCAGAAGTGGGGGGCATGGGCCCATGCCCAAAGAGCGGAACGCTATGCCTCCCTGCTTACCCATGTTCAGGGGGTACATGTGTGAGTGTGTATGGGAGTGCACATGTGAGTGTGTGTGCGTGTCCAGGCTGGGTGGCACATGTGAAGATGAAGAGGATGAGGAAGGAGAGCGTTCGGGGCGCAGCGGAAGGCCGATTGCACTGTCGTAGCCGCTGGTGGATGGTGGGACCGTCTGCTCGTAGAAATGAGGGAAGCGAGGGCTCTTCAATGGGCCTTCAATCAGGCAGGGCTGGGGCACAGGGGGAAGACTGTGTTCATCCCACAAGAAAGAGCTGCTGGGTGGGCCAGAGTGAAGCGGTGTGGGGGGCGTCGAAGGGGGCGACTGCTTAAAGTACATGGAGCTCCCAGCTATTGCTTCGTCAGATGGTGCCATGGGTGGGTAGGACTCCTCCTCCTTCTTGATGATAGGGCGTTGAGGAGGGAGTTGATACAGACAGGAGGGTTTCGGCTCAAAGCCGCCCTCCACGAACACATTAAAACTGGGTAGGGAAGTGGTGGCAGCCGCCGCCGAGATCTCCCCCCCACCAAGCTCACACTTTGAGTAGTCTGTAGCCATGAGGTCAGCACTGTAGTCCCCATGGTAACCAAAGGACTGGGCAGAGTAGCTGGACCCATGAGGTGCAGGGCCATACTGGGCCTGAACACAGGGCATGTCTATAGAGAAGGGGAGAAAAAAAACCAGAGAGACTTATCATATTGCCATTTGGCTGAATTTTGCCTTCAGGTGTACAGAGGATTTGATGTCAACCAAGGCATTTCAGTACTTTTTTGTTAGTACCTAGTTAGTAGATAAACCATTCACCTGGAAACATGGGTTAGGCCGTGAGCTGGTGGGCACACATGCAAAAAATTTAATAAATACATAAAAATTGCAGGCCTTGCTCCTAGTTTGGATTCTCACATCTGAATTAAAGAAAATTCTGTCATAATTTAGGCCTACTTAAAGTTATTTTAGTGCATAGTTTATTAACATACAATGAAAGTGAGTGAGGCTGACATCTCCACTGAAGAAAGAAATTCCAATGAGAGTGAGTAAATGATGACAGAATGATAATGATTTAACAGTTTTAGTTTTCTTTCTGGATTTGAATTCCATGCCACTCTTCTAAGCAAACACCATTCAACCAGTCTAGCACACATACCTTCACTTTACTCACAAATCAATTCTTTGATTATCCATCATCAGTTCTTATTTACTAATTATAAATATGCATGTAAACATACACAGAGAAAAATGAGTTTAGTCACTTATATTCAAAACATAACGCCTAAAAGTTTTATCCAAAACGGGTTTTTCATAAATATTCATGATGGTTTTAATTTATTGTGCGACATGCACCTGTTGAAATAAATGTTTTTATCGTATTAAAAACCACGAGGAACTCCCTTGTTATTCGTAGTAGTCTGTATCTTGAGCCAGCTCTGCGCTCCTGGAAAACAATATTGCCAGCGTGCACTCCCAGAGTTATATAACCTACAACAGTGCGTCCTGACACAGCTGTTTAAGTGCATCTGTGCAGAGCTACCTGAGTCCGTGAGGAGATGTGTGTGCGTGTCCTTTGTTTGCTTATTATCCCTAGGTGGGGAAGTGCACACAGACCCGACGTCGGATTGACGCTGTGGTTTGGTGTGGTCGTAATCCTTGTGCCTCCAACACGTCATGTATGTTTAGTAAAATCAAGAGGCTTATCAATTACGAACGCCTCTTTACCTGTGATGACTCGGACCGTTGCGCGCGCGTTCCGTTTCCTACGCACATGGCTGGCTATGTACAAACACATATTGTGTTGTACAGTATCATGGATAACATTGAATTTAATGTCAGTAGACATTTCTATCACAGCAGTGGATTCATAGCATAATGCACATGAGCAGATAGCACAATTTATTTATTTATTTATTTTCACAATTCAACTTTCTTTTCAGAATTGATTTAAGTTTTTGGTTAATTTTATTTAAAACAACAGTAAACATCCTTGTTGTCCAGCTTACTTTATTAACTTTAGTCATACGTTCATACGTATATTTTCTCCATGTAGCCTAATTTAAAATTTGTATGAACCTGTAAACCAAACTGGGCATCAAGAGAAATTAGGATAAACTTTTACAGTAAAAAAAAAATATGTTGTACGCATTTCAGTGTACTAATTTTAAACAACTTTCAGGAGTGTAAAAGTAAAATGAATTTCTGTCACATATTTCAGCTGGGCTGTTTTCGCGCGACTCAATTAGTGTTTTTGCGCCCCTAGCGCCTATGGTTAGACATCAACTATATTTAAGACGTTTTAAACAAGAATGATTTTTATGACATGTTTTTTAAATGTGTTAATCTATAAACCTCAAATAAAACTGAGAAATATCGCCGGTAGTTACTTATGTTTTGTCCATGTAACGTTATACCGTTCACAACAGACAGTAATCGAGCAGCTGTTGCTATGGTCACCTCCTCAAGCACAAGCGTATACGTTGAGTGAACTCTGATTAACTTGTTATCTAATATTCTATCTTGTAGATACAGTTTGAAAGCATATTTGGTGAAGCCTATATAAAAAGTAACAACCTTCTCTAAAAAGAAAACAATCTTTAGGCTAGTTTATTTGGGAGGTAACTTTATTTTGGACAATTTCTAGGCCTAATATTCCTATAATTCGTGAGTGGGTGGGTGGCATAAGGTGCGACCCCTTCATCGTCATGGGTTCTGACGAAGGAATGAATGGTTTGAGGTCAAACTGTCCCGTGCTGGATGGAGCAAAAGTAGGCTAAGTCAAACTTTCTCCGACATCTTACACCACACAAACACATATCTCCCTATTACGTGCGCTTGAGACATAGGTTACTTTTTTCTTTCTTCCAGGCTTTTGGTTTTTTATAAACTAGGTTATGTCATTCTAAATTTAAACTTGCAATATTTTTAAACGATTTAATTTTTTTAATACTAAAAAACTATTTTTAGCCAGCGATATAAACACAGATATGTTGGTAAACTTGCTTTTGTGTAGTTTAGGAATCTGAAGGCACCACAAAATATGGCATTTATACAATCAAAGTTTTGGTGTCTTTTTGACACACTTAAAGCTCAATTTATGACAAGACAAATCCTTATAGAAAAAAGCAGGACTTGACTTTCTGTGTGACTCCGTATCTCTCGTGTGTATCCGTTTATGGTTTGTTTATGCACGTGCAAACCCCAGTGCACGTCGTTTTTCTACCTCAGCTCCACATTTCACCATGACACGGATAATAAAAATGAAAACGCAGCCGACCTAACGTAGAAATTATTAAAAAGGTCTAGACCACATAAAGTCATACTGAAACGATGCTTTACAGCTCTAGTGTGCGTGTGTGTGCGTGCATGCGTGCGTGCACCAGACAGAGAGAGCCTCACACAAACACACACTCAGGCTTATAGAAAGCGCTTTAAAGGGATGAAACAGTTGCTAACCTCGAGGTGTGCATTTTAGATGGACAAAATGCAGCTGTTCCAATAACTGTGATCGCTTGTTCATTGTCAGAGTGCCATAGATCTAACAAACAAACAAAAAATAAACGACATAAAAAAATAAATAGATGCACATGACACGCTAACCAGTATGAATTTAGTCTTGAAACTAACCTGCATCAGTGGAACACAGGAGGCACAAACACATTTGCGCAAACTTTCACTTTCCAAACACTAATAAGACAACAAAGACAATGTATTCTAACAGCAGCACACGAGGTTGCCCTGACCATGAAGAAGAAAGTAGCCTGTTATGATTTGGTAGGATGCAAATATAAAATGAAAGAGCTATAATATAGATTGCGCTCGTTCCAATTGGAACACAAATACATGCTTTTTCTGCCATATAAATGCCAAACCACCATCTGCGAGACTCATGTTTTAAACAGAATTAAATGCAATTTGCTGAGGAGTGTTGTACAGAGAATCGACAATGCCTGTTAAAACTCCAGTTATTATTCCGGTTATTTGCATTTATTCCCGGGACAATTACAAACACAAACAAAACTCTCGGGGAAAAAAAAGAAACATTTTAGATCAAACTAGGCTACACCTCTCAAAACTTTATAGCCACGAGAAAATTGTTGCTTTAATTATACAAACCAAAAACTGTTTTTTATTATAATTTGAACAGGTACAAAATTTACAACATGTCAATGAGATTTCCTGAAATGTCCAAGTTTCCAAAGTTAGACAAATGAAAATGATATAGCTAGCTAAGAGCAAAAGTTCACCGGCATATGGTAATCAAAAAAGCAACAAACATGTATTATCTTACTACCAGTCGGTTTGCATTTAGTACATTAGGTTTTCTTAAAACTATAAAATGATTATAGCTTAATAATAAAAGGTTTAAATATGCAATCATACACATAAAGTATGTGTCTAAAAGCTCTTCAGAGTCAAGAGAGATTTTTTTAGAGACTTGTGATACCTGATTGGCCTTTTGCTCGCTGAATCGTGGTCGGTTTCTTGGGTGGAAGCAGCACGCGTCTGGGGTTCGGGGCTGCTTCAGCACACGCGGCGGGTGAGGTATCCGGTAGCCGGGACTCAGACCTGGGCTGCAGGCGCTCTTCCGAACCGGTGTCTGGAATCGGGAGCACAGAATGATTTAGTTCACAACGACATAAATTCACACACACAAAACAGGAAACTCGCAAAATAATAGACATAATCAGGATTTTCTGGTAGTGTAAATTAGTTAGTTTAAACATATTTCCAGCTATTTTTGAATGCAAACTAATAAACAAGAGGATTCAGGCTCCACTAAATAAGCAACTAAGATTTTTATATATAAAATCTAACCCTTTCAATATTTGCATGCAAATAGTGGATGCATAAGGTCATACAAATTCGTTCACTGGTATTTTGTATTTCTTAAGTCAGAAAACCACAGTAAATATAAGGACATGTTTAGAATAGCCCATGTAAGATGTTAAATAGCCTACTATTCACAGATAATGACATATTTCTTGGACAAAAAAGTTGTGGATACTTTTTTTCTTTTCTTTATTTTTACAGGAATAATAAAATAAGACTTTGACAACTATACAAACTGCAGCCTTTGGAAACAAACCAACATTAATCAAAAAGGAAACCCCAAGCAGAAACAGCATAACATCTGACAAGATTGTCTAGTATCACACTCGATGAAAAAGCAAATAACAAGTGAAGAAGTGCATTAAAGTCTACAGGTAATATTAATGCTTTTAAGCACAAAAAATAACTCAGAATCTCACGCATGTCTACAAATACAATGTATAACGGAATAATTCGTTTTCCCTTCTGTTCCTGTATTCAAGCATGGTGTTAGAGCAGTTCTGGAAGTATAGTAAAATATATTGCCTTGCAGTTTTTCTTTTTTTTTTGGTTACGTGAGCTCATAAAAATGACAATCGCAGTGACGTTCGGACAATATTCATCTGGGCACTCACAGTCACCGAAGTCCGACTATCCCCGTCTTCGGTCAAATAAACCCAAGCGCGCCACCGAGGAGTTTTTAATAGCGACTAGCGCCCCCTCCCTGACAGAGGCGCGCTCACACAAAGCCAACCCTCGACAACACTAGGTATGAGCACTAGAGTCTTTATCGACCCTCAAACTACCAGAAACAAATCCAGAACATTCATGGTCTGGATATATACAGACTACATACACTAATTTATGATTTAATTGGCAGTTTTAATGTGGACAACGAAACACAGGCCAGCAAAAAGAGAATTTTGAGTGGCCATATAATTATACTTCTTTTTCTTTTTCTTTTTTTGCTTCACACACTTGCTGTAACGAAGCGACAGCGTTCTATAAATTGTATTAGGTTCAGCCGTTTGTCTTTTTGAGGTTATGTGTGATTTTTCAGAGCGTGTTTCGGTGTGTATACGCATGGAGCCGCCGGTCCGCTTGTGCCCCGGTAACCTAGAGAACCGCGAGAGAGCACTGAAGCACGCGCTCTGTAGAGGCGCTCCGTTATGCGTTCAATAAGGGCGCGAGATATCCTTTCCAGCAAACACACAAAGAAAGGGAGAGAGTGGAGATAAAGGGATGGAAAAATACAAGTACAGTAAATTAGCTTGGAGAACGGGATTTGACACCCGACGGGGACAGAGACCTGAGGGAAAGAGACAGCCTATGTACTCACTGACCCGATCTCGGGTGCACTGTAATAAAACTTTAGTATAACAGCTCACTTGGACGGTTGCCCTGATCAATAAACTGCCGTATCATACACCTATTAAAAGCGGTTCTGTCACCACTGTCACTATTGACACGGCTACTTACTTCCAAAGAAAAGGCTGCTCTTTTACAAAGCTTTACTTTGCCATTCACGCTCATAAAGGTGTGCAGGTCAATAATCATCATGTGCTTTGATTCTTGCTGACTTCAAATTCACACCAAACCACAGCCATGTGAAAGCAAATACTTTTTAAAGTAGCCTATAACAGGAGCACGTTGCTTATAAGTGTATTGGTGTCACTTTATTATCAAGAATGTAAACACCATCCAGTTACTCATAGTATATGCTACACAATAACGTTGTATATAAACTCAGTACTGGTGTTCGTTTAGAAATTAAAGTTTTCTGAATGCAGGGAAACACTTGCTTCACTGACGCTATACATCCTAATGATATTTAGCTCCTCATATGAACACTTGCCAGAACAAGAGTGAGAAAGTGGTAAATATGAAAACAAAATGTAATGTTAGTTAACTGTGTCGACATTGTGACAATTTTTGTACATTTATATTTGATTAGGCCTACTGTGCAAATGTGTATTTTAAAGTGTATGCTCGCCTGCGGTCCTTCCGAGGCTTCAAGACAGAATGAATGAAGCCCTGAAACGTGGCAAAATCAATATTGATGTGATTATAGAAGAAATAACTGAAAGTATTCTTAACGCAGATACTGCAAAAGACGAATAAACAAACATTCGCACAATATTAAGTCGCGCTTTTGAGAAACGCGGAGCGCGCGACACTCATTCCGTCTACGAGGCGCATCTCACGAGACTCTCTACCGGCGCCGCGCGAGCTCACACCGGGGTGAGAAAGAGGCATCCCATTTCCATGACAACATGCCAGAATATTATACGTTTCGCAAATAAATTGGGATTCAGTCCATCCATCTACAAAGACGTCGCACACAACACAGCTCAGTTGTCTTTACGCGGTGGGGAACGAACATTCAACAGGTCCGGACCAGAAGTTCTTTATAATATAATGAATGGAAATATATGAATGGAGAACGAAGAGAAACGACACAAATGAGACAAAGCGTGTTGTCAGTATCTGTAATCTACATTTCATTTTGCAAACTATAAGCTGTTTCTATAAAGCGTAGTTATTTAATTAAAATTCCCACTTACTTGATTTCTGTTGAGGTTCCGTCTTTACATATGTTTGTAAAGCCCTAATAATTCCTTGTGCATATCCAACAGAAAAGTGTGAAAACGCAAAAAAGTAGTTGAATGGATGTTGGTTTCAAAGTCGCAAAAGTTGATGGTTTTTCATTAAAAAATATTATTTGACTTATTTTCCTCTTAGCTAAGAAGAAAAAAGTACTCCGTGGTTCTGTCAGCTCCACTATAAGAGTGTCGGCGTTAGTAACGGAGAGGATGCGCTGAGTCTAACTTGCAATGTGCCTTTGTTTATGTGGCGCGCTGAGCGAGAGAAAGTCTAATAGCACATTTATCTATCCCTGCTTTCTACATAGCAAGCCTGGAATGCGTGACGTCAATGTGACGCCATGGGAGAGGTGACGTCGAGCACTGTAGCTAACCGGCCTCGCTGGTACAGTATACACATAAGCCGTGCAGTCCATGCCAGGAGAGCGAGAGAGAGAGAGAGCTGGGAGGACGGTTGATCTTCTGATTCTTTTCCAGAAGTTGTCTGAAATCCCGCGGTAGGCTACTTGCTGGAGGAAAATTTGGCTATAAATGTTATTGGTGTTAGGATTATTCCAGAGCTAATGTAACTATTCTAAATAGTTTTATTTTATTAACAGGTGCCAAATATAATGTAATTGATAAGTGCATAACACACATGAGTTTTTTCACTATATTAAAAACCTATTTAGTGGTTATAAACGTTTATTAAAACGTTTAAGGTTACTGCACACGTTATGGATGTGAGTGTGCGCTTATGAAGGTTTACCTAAAATAAAGACTGCTATGAAAGCTTACATTGAAAAGGAGAAAAACATTTGGTTATTGTCCAAATGACAGTCAAATAAAAATTATAAGGCTGCGGAGTTTGTGTATTTGAGTCATCAATGTGCCTCCGCCGTGCACACTAAACAAATTATTAAATGTAGCTCGCGTACCCCATTGTACAAAAAAGATCAACAATAGCCAATCACAAGACGCGTAATTTCTTGGCCACGTTCTAATTCTGGCCAATGATCAGCTGCCGGAGGCGGGGTGAGGGCTTGACGCACTGAGGCGCGTGATTGACGCAAGCGATGTTACTAAATTTAGCAGCGGGCGGCCCGGCGGTGTGAGATAGCAGATCCTTCATTCATTGCGTCGGGGCGGGTCCGTTTATTTTAGACATTTGATTGTGTTCCAGCCAATCCAAATATAGTCGTAGACAGGTATTTTTAGCGGAAGCGTGTCCCCGTTACCTCTTACCAGGGAACAACCTTATGATATCCCCATACTGTAATGGGAGAAACTAGAGAACCGGTAACGTTAGCATCTGGTAATTTTGCCCGTTGGCTCCGAGTGAAGCTTTTTTCGCAGGTTTCTCCATTTTAACAGTGTTGTTTAACTCGCTTGGCTCTTTGGAAAAGCAGGATAGTATTAAGTGCGGACGTACCGAGGACACTAAACAGGTTTCGGTTGTTGTGTTAAATGTTGTTGTAGATCGAGTGCGATGTAAAAGCAACCGTTTGAACCAGAGTTAAGTTACTTAGCCGACAACATATCGCTAAGAATCTCGATACAACAGGTAGCAGTAACAGACTGTAGTTACAGGTAATTATGTCTTTCACAGCTCACGAAAAGCTGTTGCAAAGAAGTTGGGAATAATTCTGAACTTGGGCAGCACATGCATCAGTGTCCACATCTGAAAGTAAAGCATATAATATGCATGTAAATGCCTCGATAAATATTCTAACATTTTGGAACGAGCTTGTGAGTTTGCTTGTGATGCGTTTGCCAAAAATACAAACGTAAATTACGTTTATATTTTGTTCATTAATCAACTGCAAGAAGTCCAGTGGTACATCAGGTGGTCTGTAGTTGTGGGGAACATGTTCCGCGGCGCGAGACCTCGGGGCTAGGCATGGAAACGGTGCACGCGCGGAGGGAAACTCGCTCTTAGCACTGCTGCTTTGCCGTCACGGGGAATCCCCTCTCCGTGACCTTCCCCCGCCTCTTTAGACGCTTAAGGAGGGAAAGGGTAAACCGGGTCAAGTGATATTACCCTCGTTTGTGACTAGACAGGTTGATCTTGGAGTGGTTAGAGACAAGTGCTTAAATATTACTTGACACGTTTTAAAGAACCAAAAACCGACTGATATGGGTCTAAAATATACAGAAAGGTTAAAACTGAGTGAATGAGACATAGGAAGAAAACTAAACAAGCCTAGTGTGTTATTTTTGGGGAAAGACCTATACAATTTGGAAATATCAGGTGATTTTAAAATTGAGGTTTCCAGGCCCAGAAAAAGTAATGGAAATTTATTAAAATAAACAATGAAATTAATACAAAAAAATAATATCCTATAACTATGAATGACTGGAAAGGTCATGGAAATGTCATGAAAATGAATTGGTTTAAAAGGGCGGGGATGTTCTGTCTTGAGAAGGCACACTTCTCAGACAATTACTTTCCCCCTACACGTTGGTCTCTAGAAAAAAAAAAAAGTGTCTCCCCGGTGAAACTAGTAGGCACATCATGATAACATAATGACTTTATACTTTTTTTTTTTGGAGACCCTTACACTAACCAAAACATAATATGTTTATCACAACGGAGAAATTCATGCGTTTTGTTCATTCTGATATCAAAGTGATCACACCTTCTCATTCCTATCCATCTGCTAAAGGATGACTATTTTATTTATAAGGGTTACATATTCAATACAGCTGGAATAGTGGACTAAAAAAACCCCCAAAAACACTAGAAATTATTTTTCTAACTAAAATTTGAATTAGGAGAAGTACTATTTATAAATATTATCTTTATTATTTAACAAAAAATCAATATATATATATATGAAGGTCTTGAACTTTGGTCTTTATGTTGGAAAGGCAGTGAATTTCTATAAACTCCCACGTTTTCCAACTGACTGTATAATGGATACGTCCATGATTGACAGATATCCAAATTGCTTTTACAGCACTGACTCATGACTCAAAAGGGATGATCTCCCGTCTCCCTAGGCCGAGGTGAATGCAGTAATAGTCATATGATAACTACAGTCATTTAAGATAATCTTATATTAGCACAGTCCAGTAGTGAAGGCTCAATTATATCTTACCTTAAACCACACAGTGACTGTCATTTTATTGTATATGTATTAAACCATGTGTATCACAGATTGACAAGCTGAAAGGTCATGTGTGGTAAGAACTGTTTGTTAGTTTTTCTTGTGTTTGTGAGTGGGTGTTTGTACTCATATATGTTGACACACAAGCGATGACCTGGACGTGAGAGAAATTGTCAAAGAAAGTTTTGCACATTTCTCTCTCTCTCTCTCTCTCTCTCTCTCTCTCTCTCTCTCTCTCTCTCTCTCTCTCTCTCTCTCTCTCCTTTGGGAAATGTGAGTCATTCTTCAAAATCATCTAAACTATAATAGCAGAAAAGGGCAGTTTCAAGAAAAGGATATAAATGTCATTTTACTTCTATGAACCCATATACATTCATGTGTTGGTAGAAGAAAAAATAGTGGGGAAGAAATATTCATTGGGGGGAAAAAAGTAAGAACAAATGCATTTGCAGATTCTTTCCAATTTTGTTAGATGATACTCATGTGAATAAGTAGGGAGGAAAGAAGGCCCACTTTCAAACCTGTTTAATGCACTTGATTTTAAGACTGTAATAATTGCTATATTGATGTACATGTAATCTAGAGCTTACAGCATTTATTAATCCTTGCTGCTTAGAATGATTGTTTTTTACACATAGCTTACAATAGTTTCACATTTTTCTTTAGACTTTTCATAATGGTGAGCACATGTGCTTTTACTGAACGCGCAGGAAATGTTGCTTTCCAAAATGTTGCTTTCAAGCATGCACCTCATTGTATCGTGATCATGAATGTGCAACAGAAGAGCAATGAGATCAGGTGAAGATTTTTGATAAATACTACAATACATTTTGCATTGTTTCTCATCATACTCAAATATTCAGGCCAAGTCACAATATATATTTTTGTGACAGTTTTGCATCCCTTTTTAAATCTACAGTATAAGGTGGTTACCATTCCCTGCCGATATATGGACAAGCACAAGCATCACAGTGAGTAGACAGTAAATAAGTTATATATATATATATATATATATATATTTTTTTTTTTTTTTTGGTCAGCTAAATCCTTTAATGGTGTAAATTAGAATGCTTTAAACGCTGTTTTACTCAATTTTTAAAGGATGTGGCAATTTTGGTATTTTCTTCTGCATAATATTTGGAACATGCTGAATTAATTTTTTTTTTGGTAGGACTGGTTTGGTATATTAACTTTATCCCCCGGTTTCATAGACAAGGCTTAAGCCTAGTCCCAGACTAAAATGTAAGTCTTGAGCTGTTTCAACTGAAAGAAATTTGCACTGACTGATATTAAAATATATCAGTGCCTTTGTTTTGTCTCAAGATGCACACCAGTAATATTTTCTCTAAATTGCAATTATAAAAATTATTAACATTTCCTTATTGAACTATAGCCTAATCGTGATTTAGTCTAAGCCCTGAATGTGTAACCCAACTTTGGGTAAAATATGGACTAACCCAACTTTTGAGTTGAAGAATTAATGTAAAAACTTAACCCAACAGCTGGGTATTTGACCCAAAAGTTGAGAAGAAACAACCCAGTATTTTTAAATAATGTGTCAGCTCAAAAACAAAACAAAAAAGTAGCGCAACTGTCCATCAATCTTTCTTAGTTATGACAACTTCCAATGAAATTGTGTTCAACCAACAAACTAAGTTAAGTTATAAGCACCTAATTTATAGCGTAAAGCCAAATGTTTAAGTCAACTGCTCAATAAATGAATAAATAAAGGTATTGTTTACCTGGAACCAATTAATCTTACCTTTTCAGTTAAAATCAACAGCTAGCATAGCACATACTAAATGTAAATTATTTAGCTAAGAAGTAAGATATTTCTTGTCAATGTCTTTATAGCGCAGCCATAGAGTCGATGTATGTCACCAGATCTCATCAAAATAATGTTTCCTACTTTAAAAGGTTTACTCAAATCAATAAAGCAATTGCAACCATGCATTATTTAAATTGTCAGGTACCCGAAATAAGTTTTTAGAGTGACAGGTATGAACTTCAAAATATAAAGGCACCAAAAAACTATCTTGTAATGTCATCGTATTTGTTTTGTTTACAGTTAATATTTAGCAACCACACCTGTCAGTTTTTAACCGTAAATTGTAAGATTTTCACAGTGCATGACGCTTTTCACAGTGCAGTGGGTGTATGCGTGCATCTCTTCCTCTTACCACTCCTCAGTATGTTAGTTGACCCACTGTGTGGGGTGTCAGAACAATTGAACAGGAATTCAGACTGAGAGTTTAGCAGGTGTTCAGAGGTGAAATATGCAGACTGCTTTTGTTTTTAGCATGCCATTGTGACAGTGAGATGAATCAATGAAGAACTGAAACTCCTGATCAGTACTAATCCGATGTATTATGTGGTACAGTGTCACTGTGTTGAGATTCATGTTGCAAATATTCGATAGAAAGCAAACTTTTTTACATTTTATGCCTTTAGCAGACAATTTATCCAAAGCGGCTTACAGTGTATTCAGGCTATAATTATTATTATTTTTTTTACCAGTATGTGTTCCCTGGGAATTGAACCCACGACCTTTTGCGCTGCTAACACAATGATCTACCAAAAAAATCACTACAAAAAACAATAAACAAATGCGCTGTTTGACATGTTAGACTTATGAATGAGGCTCAGTGAGTAAGCAATGGAGAGTTGATTTGCTATTTTAAAGGCTTTGCAGCATATTGTACTTTGCATGTGAGCATATTAAGGGATACCCATGTATCAAACCTCTTGGAAAACCTGCATTGTTGTTTTTTGTGTGCGTGGTTGTGTTGATCTTTTCAGAGGACTAGACTAGACTAGACAAGGCATGCAAGAGAGAGAGTGCAGAGAAAAAGACACATACTTTCTCTTAAGATAATAACTCATTGCAGTATGTCATCATCACCTTTTAGGGGAACTCACACAGATTACTGCTTGATGCATGTTTCAAGGTTTAGTTTTAAATGTCAGTGCGTTGGTGTTCTTCACCTTTATTAATGGGGTCTGACTTTCATTTAAACACTATGATTAATCACTTGACAGCTACTGTAGTTGATGAATTGTGGATGGAGAAAATATTTCCTAGTTCTTGCAGCTGAAACGTAAAAAATAATATAGGGCCTCTTTTTTTAACAGCAATTTCATATTATAACGATTTGGACATGTTTGACTTTTTTTGTGATTTTAGAGCAAAAGTTCTTCAAAACATGATAATTTGTGACCCTGGATCACAAAACTAGTCAAAAGGGTAATTTTCTTTTAGACAAGAAGCTCAGTCTTTGCCAGTTGTCCAAATAAAGTTCGTAGCAATGCATATTACAAATCAAAAATTAAGTTTTGATATATTTACGGTAGGAAATAAAAAAAAATATCTTCATGGGACATTAGCTTTACTTAATATCCAAATATTAATATTTTTTGGCATAAAAGAAAAATCAATAATCTTGACCCATACAGTGTATTTTTGGCTATTGTCTCAAATATGCCCATGCGACTTATGACTGGTTTTGTGCTCCAGGATAACATCTGACTTTAAACCTTTTACTTTAAACCTTTTTGATAAGAATGTGAGATTTAAAAAAACAATTGTGGTAATTCTTTATTATCTTCAGTATTTTCAAATTATTAAGTAACTGAATGATCTTTATGTGTGTGATTTGGAATTATGAAGTGAGACAGAAACTGTTATATTTATAAATGTTTTAAAATAAAGATACCCTAGTACACCTGCCTCAAAAAATTATCTGCGTTTGCTTGGCGTCAAAAGGGATTTATAAAATGAATAATTCTTACTCTAAATTTTGATTGCAAAAGTTGAAACTGTAAATTAAAGTGCAAATAAATGTAACTTTTTTTTATCAAAGGGAGGTTGCCATTGTTTTGTTTGTTTTTTTGTTTGTTTTTGAAAGCTCTGCATTTGATTCAGTCAGTGGCAAAGGACACCCCTTTTTCATTGTAGAATCACATTGACATTTGACCTTTTGTGGCTTTCGTGACTTAACCTGAATTATTTTAGGCCCTAAGAGTTTTTTTTGTGTAGCTTGCACTCCTCTTCTCAAGATGCGATCTGTTTCTGTAATCAGGGATGCAAAATTAAACCGATAATGTCAATGTTTGGAGTAGAAAACATTCCGACACCCACATTTTCACCTTTGTGAATGTAAGGATACACAAGGTACTCGAGGTCCATGAAATGAAGTGGAAAAGTTGTCTCATGTCTGCTGACCTTCCGTCATAGTCGTGAATCAGCGTAGCGGCATCTTGACCTTTAAATCTGGGGTCACTCGCAGTGATACATTTACACTTACCAAATGGCATATTACTCACCATTTTGGTATATTCATCGAGAAAGTTGTGAGAAGAGTTTGATGATTATAAAATACGTTCTCACACATTCAAACGTGTGGGTTTTGAAGATCTACCTGTCATCGGCATTGTGAATTTCCCAGCAACAGGTGTAGGAAAACTGCCTCCTGATTTTTTCCAATTCAAATTACAGAATATGGGCCGGCAGTGTACGTCATATTCCGGAATCACTCTTTCTTGTCGAGTTTCATGCTAAACCTGTGCCACACCCTCTTTTTGACACACCACGATGCTAAGCTATGTGAATGTGTGGGACGTTGTAATCAAGGCATTGCTTTCATAACCTTTGCCTGTTTTATGCAACTTCATTCAGAGGATTTCTGATAGGGTTGAAAAATTATAAAATTATCTTCAGTAACTTTGTTTCAGACAACTGCATTCTAAACAAACGTCTGTGCTTGCCTGAAGGCCTGAGAAACTGTAGAAGATGTAATTTAGATACTGTTTTCATTCTGTTGAACCCACACACAAACTTGCAGAGGTTGTGATATACTAGTGCATGAGTAAACAGCAAATATCTCATCCGTTTAGTTTATCAAATGACTCAGAGGGTCAAGCTCATGTTCAGACAGGGATTCCCCAAACCCTTTAACACAACCTCATTGAAAGACACTGGATGTACAACATAAGATGTCATTCTTAAAATATTTTTGATGTACAATGATGTACATAAAGTAGTCTACTAGATCAGGGCTAACATATATAGGCTTACAGTATGATTTCTTAGCCAGGTCAGAAAATATATTCAATGTAAATACATTTGGTGGTGAACTTCGGTTGAATCAAAGCTAGATTTTTGTTCTTTTTTTAATTATTTAATTATTGAATGCATATTCAATTGTTTGTTCTTTTGGGCGTACCTCATGTTCCAGGATTTGGAATTTAGAATTATGAGTCATATCAGCCTCTTATATAAGCGGAAATGTCAGTTAGATATAATTTGACATTAGTAGAAAGTGGGTGATTATGTGACCTTTAAGCTTTTGAAACAGTCTGACAGTGATTTTTCGCTCAAGCTTTACATTAAAGAATGGTTAAGTGTACATTTGTACATAGTGCGTATAGATATATGAGAGTAATAAAATAAAATGAGAAACTCAGTAATATTCTGAACCTCTTTCTTGTGTTTTTCCACTGGGCTTTTCTTCAAGAATATTTAAACTCTTAAATAATGTTTAAAAGGTTTACAGACAACTTTAGACCATTAGATTATTCCTTGGTGTCTGTAATTGGATTTATATTTATTTTTTACTGTGATTATTGTCTTTGACACAAATTGAATTTAATAATGTATTATCTTTTAATTAATATTTATATAATAAATGTTTTTAAAAAATTATTAAAGGAATATATTAACAAAAACAATAGACTTAAAATAACTAGAATTTATGACTCTGCAATACACAAAGTATTAAACACTAAGGTTTGATTATTTAATTGCTTGTTAATACAATGCATATGTTTATAATGTATTGTTTTAATGATAAAGAGTTTGTGTATGAGATAATTCATGTCTAATGATGTTTTCCCATGTTAGCATGTCCACTAATGGTGGCGACATGGCTACAAAGCAGGTCTGTTTTCATGTAATATATCTTATGGTTGCATTTATAGGACTGTTTAGTGAATGTATGGGGGTGTATGTGTGTTTGTTCTAAGAGGATATGATTCAGATGTGTTGGTCGAGAGTAGAAAGGGGATGGTCTTATCTAAATGTTTGGACAGAGATGTTTTTGTATAATGAATAATCGCATTAAGCATCACACCGCCATGTCGGTTCCTCCCCACCATGCTTGCATTCACTAATAAACCACATTACAGCAAAACCTGCAACTTTGTCCTGATTTCACTGGGCCAATAGAAGTAGGTCAGGACTAGTTCAATACACCTAGCATACTGCTTTGCATGTTTAATGAATTTATGGCACCTAAAATTGAACTGCAGTTTTATCAAATAGGCATAGTGGACTGGAAACATCACAATCCGGCTTTGATGTGACAGTCGGTAGTTTGTGAGTACATACAAAACTGACAACGTCAGAGATGGGTTTTGTGGGAAGAAGCACACACGCAAACACACTATACTTCTTCTGTCTTGTGACTGCTGGAGGTTTTGGGAACCAATAGGCTCTTTATTTAGTGTTTCTGTGTGAAGAAGGAAGGTCTTTAACTTATCGCTGTCTTTATCTCTAATGCACAGAGAATACTATGTATTAACAAACACTTCCAAACATAAACCTCTTTCATATTTATGTAGAGTTCAGAGAGGACAAAAAATGTAATAAGCTATCTGATGTTTCCTGGGTTTAGTGATACGATGGGTTCTTCAGTGCTGGATCAGTGGAGAGCTGGACGGCCGCCAATTTTGCAGTACAGTGGTTACAGTGTGAATCAACATGATCTTCACTCCAGAGAGAGAGGGACTTCCCCATTTGACTCCATTACAACAGTGAATGTTCATTCAAAGCACTTAGGTAAGTGCTACATGTGAGATGAGGCCAACTACAGGTTGTGTAATGAAAAATGGTGTTCAAATAGTAGGGCTAATGACATCAAAATCCTGCATTAGATTCTCATGAAACACTAAAATGTACACGCTCAATTCAAAGTTGGTCACTTTTAATGCAATTCTCAATTGTATAATGCAAAAGCATAATCATATCATATGAGAATCTATTGTGAACATGCACTCTAAAAAATGCTGTGTTAAACACAACCCAGCACTGGGTAAAATATGGACAAAACCAGCGATTTGGTTATTCTGACCCAGTGGTTGGGTTAAACATTTAACCCAACTGATGGTAGAAAATGACCCAATTGCTGAGTTTATCCATGTTTTACCCAGGACTGGGTTTTATTTAACCCAGCATTTTTAGAGTGTGGGACCTGTCTCAAGTCAAGACTTCATCCCATTCTTCCTTTGCTTTTCTATCAAATGTTCACTATCCTCTACAATAAATAATAATAAAAGAACTTGCAACTAAAATTTATTTGCCTAGAAGAGTAATGACACATTGACAGCTTGTGGTTTGACAAAAAATGGGACATGTTGTTGAAAGATTTCAGATCTTTTGCATTTTCTTCACCTTTTGTGTTCCCTGCTAAGAACACAAAATTTTTGCAAGTGAGCACAAAACCTTTGAAATACTGTTTTTCTCTTTGTTCTTTTTTCCACAAAGCCACACCACTTAGGTGTTAACTGTGTTAATTAAAAATAAAAGAAATTGGAATGTATTTAATTTTTTTATTTTATCGGAACTAATCAGAATTTCTTTGAGCTTATGGAGAGGCATTCGCTGTGAACTGACCCCAGAAAACTAATCAAAATGTATGGCTGGAATTTATCGGCTGCTCATGTACAATAGGTAAACACTAAATGTGAATGTGAAACATCTATTGTTGCCACACTTCTAGTTATAGCCAGACTGAAATAGGTGTTTAGTCCTTGAAGGTGTTTTGAGGCCGGAATAGGGTCAAACTCATCTCTTATTGCCTGAGATTCAGCAGCCTGCAGCCTGATTGGGTCCTCTGCACGCAACCCTCAAGCCTAATTGGCTAAAAGGACAATTCATATCACCTGTCTTGTGGTCTTCCCATAGACGCATGCCTGTGTATGGTGTTTTATAGAGAATTTAAACTCTAACTACAGCTGTAAAAAACATCTTATCTTCTGTTTAGTCATGGTGATTGGTTTGACTATATTTACTCTTCTTAATTTCTTTTTGAAGTCTAACTCTTACGTCATACATACAAACACAACATGGGTGCTCTGACACACACACACACACACACACACACACACACACACACACACAAAGGAAGTTTAAAAACAATGGGACCTTTGTCTGCAATTTGGCTCCAGTGGTTTAGAACATGGTATAAGAGAGCTAAGAGCTGCTTTATCTCGCATGAGCACCTTTATCAACACTCCTTCACTTTCACTCCATCCTTACTCTTTTTTTTCTTCTTGTATTTCCCCGCAGACTTAATCTGATTTTCATTGACTGAAATATATGGTCTTCTATAGAACTGCCAACAGCAGTCAATCTGCACTCTATCACTTTTAATTCATACATTATTTTTTTCTTTTTAATGCCTTTCATCTTTATCCATGCTGAATAGCTTAAACTACAGATTTTTTGGAAAAAAAGGTTTTGTTAATTTAAGGATTAATTAAAATTTAGTTCCTTCAGTAATATGAACAAAGTAGTACTTGCAGACTGTTTTGTTCATGTAGACACTGTTGGCCAGTGGCTGGGGTCAGGGTCATGTTTGATTGGCGGTTGATGAATGAATTCAACACAGTGGGCCAGCCGAGTGTGCAGCCCATGGGTGGTTTAAATTACAGGTGTAGTAGTGTTGCATGCTGGGTTAAATGGTCACCGAAAATCTGTATCTTCACAGGGTGGTTGGTTGCATAGCTAATGGTTAGACAAGGTACGGAAGACAAAATCTATATGAGAGATGGCTTTAAAATGTGACCACATATATGTGTATGTCAATGGAACAGCAAGAGTAGATTGTTCTCTTTTATTTTCCAAGTGGAGTACTGGTCATGGAAGTTCCTAAATGGAGGAGAGTCTAAAAGAAGCCAGAAATATCCAGTTACATGCTCTCTCTCTTTCTCACATATGCTCTCGGTGCTTCTGAAAGGTTAAAAAAGGGTGAAGAAACGAGACACATAGATTATTGTCATTCTAGATCAATGCAGCACTGAAAGTAATATGTTACCGAAGAAGAAAAAAAGAAGTGTAATAAATAAACCATTTTAATTCATTAGCCAGGATCTGCTAAACAGGTGAATTCCACTAACCTGAATCTCTAGTATGCACTGGAAAATTCAAACGAGGTTTTGAACGTGCTATGGTCCAACTGCCAAACTCCACGCAACCACTTATCTGTTCATCTGCTCAGAAGTTCTATTTTTCTTCAATTATACAAAGCAGATAACTGTGGATGCATGCTTCCACTTCAAAATAATAAAAAAAAAAAAGGTAATTGTGACTTTATTTCTCATTAGTATGACTTAATATCTCACAATGTGACTAATATTGTAATGAAATAGAATTTGTAATAACTGAGATTATACAAGAGATTATATTCCTTATAATTATGATGTTATATCTTATTTTATTTGATGTTTCTCAAACTGTGACTTATCTCACAGTTGTGACTTCATTTCTCATAAATGCAACTTGAGGTTTCATAAATGTGACTCTCCCAATCACTACTTTATCACAGTGTCATAATTGAGACTTACTTTATTCTTTATTATAATCTCTTTATTATTTCTTTTTAATTATAATATTATATCACACAATTGTGGCTTCTTTATTATTCATACAGGTAATTGTAACTTTTATTTCTTTAAATGTGACTTTTAGAGTTGCTTCTTTATATCTTGTGATTGTGTAAAAGGGGATACATTGTGACTTTATTTCTTACTTTAAACTTTCTCTACTTTTTCCTCTACTCTAAGATGGAAACAGGATTCAATAAATAGCTATTGAATATAAATTTGTCAGTAACTATATTTGTTTGCCTGTTTACATTCAGTATCCAGGTCAAATGGCCAGAGGCGTACCATGATTATTGCACTCATACCACAACCTACGTAACAGCCCTATCTGTACTATTAATGGAAACAGTATTCAAATCACTCAGGTAATACTATGAATGTCCATCAGCCCTCAGGTCATAGCAACCATATCATTGCTAATGAGTTCCTTTACCACTGGAATGGTATTTCATTCAAACCTCATATTCAAATGTGTTCTGTGTAGACTTTCACAGGGGGATGAGGTCATCTCCAACTTACAGCATAACTAGCTATCACCAACCATGATGGATCAGGCTCTCAGGATCAGTGGCTACTCACTGTTTATATTCTGACCAACATAGTCATGCTCTGTTCCTTCCCCAGCGGTTACATATTAGGGACTTAATGTTTGTTACAAGTTGAATAAATGGAGCGGGTCTGTTTATATTCGCTGGAGAGCAGCAGTGGAGTGAGGGAGAGAGAGAGAGAGGTTGGAGGGCTTGGTATTTAGGAGCTGTTTCACCAATTGAAAATGTGAGGAATGTATTAAGGGTTCTTTACTTTTAGAACTTACTATGCCGCTAGAAATAAACTATTACACTCTCATCATTGACTTTCAATCCTGCTTAGATGTTCACAGAGGAAGTTGTGTACCTGGTTATGTTAAGAATGAACTTTTACTTTTGGCCTTTCCTCAACATTTTGGTGATGTAAGGCCACACAGACTGTTGGGTAAAAGCTGTGTGAAAGTGTGCACGGCTGCAAAGGGGATGCTGGTGAGCACCCTTCCAAAACCTTAAATGACTAATGGGAAGGCCTTCAGACTTGTGGACTTCACAGATTCCAATTCTGCATATCAATTCGGATTCTTATTGAATCCTAAAAAAACAATGAACTCAAACATTTAGATATCAAACTTTAATTCTTTTTGCAAAACACAAAGAACTTTTGCATATGGTTTTAACTAAAATTCCACAGCAAAAACAACGAGACTAACTAATATACAGTGCCGTAAAAAGCTTTTGCCCCCTTCCTGTTTTCATATTTGTCACAAGTAAAAGATTCAGAACATCAAATAAATTTTAATATTACACTAATGTAATGCAAGTAAATACAAATACAAAAGTTTTTAAATGATTATTTCATTTATGAAGGGAAAAACCTGTCCAAACCTTCCTGGCCCTACATGAAAAATTTATTGTGTTTAAATCATGAAAGAACTGTGATTAACCACATTATTTTAAGCTGAGTTAAATTTCACTAGCAACACTCAGGCCTGATTACTGCCAGACCTGTTGAATCAAGAAATCACTTAAATACAACCTGTCTGGCAAAGTGAAGCATGCTTAAAGAGCAACACATCATGCCATGATCTAAAGAAATTCAGGAACAGATGAGAAACAAAATAGTTGACGTATCATTCTGGAAAGAGTTATAAAGCCATTTCTAAGGCTTTGGGACTACAGCGAACCACACTTAGAGCCATTATCCACAAATGGAGAAAACAGTGGTGAACCTTCCCAGGAGTGGCCGGCCTATCAAAATTACTCCAAGAGTGCAATGACAACTCATCCAGGAGGTCATAAAAGAACAAGGTCAGCTTTCATGATTCAACAACAAGAAAGAGACTGCGCAAAAATGGCATCCATGGGAGAGTTCCAAGGGAAAAGCCATTGCTGACCAAAAAGGTCACGAAGTCTTGTCTTGTCTCAAGTATATGATTATCCCCAAGTCTTTTATATTCTGTGGACTGATGAGACAAAAGTTGTGAAAACTTTTCAGAACGTTTGTGTCCTGTTACATCTGGCATAAAAAAAACACAGCATTTCATAAAAAGAACATCATACTAACAATTGATGGAACCATGAATTCTTTACTCTTTCAGAAAATCCTGAAGGAGAACGTCTGGCCATCAGTTTGTGACCTCAAGCACACTTGGGTTATGCAGCAGGACAATGATCCCAAATACACCAGCAAGATCATCTCTGAATGGCTCAAGAAAAACAAAATTAAGGTTTTGGAGTGGCCAAGTCAAAGTCCAGACCTAAATCCAATTGAGATGCTGTGGCATGACCTTAAACAGTCCATTCATGCTCGAAAACCCTCCAATGTGGCTGAATTAAAACAATTCTTTAAAGAAGAGTTGGCCAAAAATCCTCCACAGCGATGTGAAAGACTGATTGCCAGTTATCACAAATGCTTGATTGCAGTTGTTGCAATCTAGTTATTAAATTTAGGGGGCAATTACTTTTTCACATAGAGCCAGGCAGGTTTAGATAGCTTTTTTTTTTCCCCTTAATAAATTAAATCATTATTTCAAAACTGCCTTTTGTATTTACTCAGGTTATCCTGGTATAATGTTAAAATTTGTTTGATGATCTGAATCTTTAAGTGTGACAAATATGCAAAAAAAACAAAACAAAAAAAAATGTAAAGGGTGCAAAAACCTTTTCACGCCACTGTACATTTCAAACATTAATAAAGACAAGTAAACTGTCTGTAATAAAATAAGAACAAATAAACTAGCAATAGCAAAAATAAAATGTACAGAAATGGAAGTTATATGTAATCAAATGTTTAATTATTAATAAAGTTAAAAAAGTTTTTCAGTCAAGATCACCGAGGGATATTCTTTTTCTTTTAATGTTCGATTAACATTTCATAAGTTCTCCTGCCCATCCAGTTTTAAATGATTAGCTTACCCCCGAATTAAAATTTTGTTTTCATTTACTCACCCTCAAGTCATTCCAAACCTGTATAAGTTTCTTTCTTATGTTGAACACAAAATATATATTTGAAGAACCAAATGGTTGTTCATCCCAGTTGACTTCCATAGCAGGGAAAGAAATACTATAAATGTCAATGGGGACCATCAACAGTTTGATTACCAGCATTCATCAAAATATCTTCCTTTATGTTCAGCATAAAAAAAAAACTTTACTATATAGGTTTGAAATGACATGAGTTATTTGGGGTGAACTATTCCCTTAATGGTTAAGGCCAAACAAACTCAAACCCGAGGCTCGGCTCAAGCTCCGAGCTCAACACCCCCAACCTCATCCGCCATTAAAATCACATTTAAATCAATAAGTGGAGCTGGAATGCGTGTGATCGAATCCAGGGTTCTTGATACCCAACCCTAGCCATGACTTTACATTTAAGTTGAGTAGTCCCTTTCCTGGATCCCCATAAGCCAGCTCAGTTCAGCTTTGTTAACTGGTCATAAAAAATTTAAACTCACTGCTGTTATTACAGGTGTAACTATTACAATTTCATATCTGTGAAACTGGAAATGCATTAGTACATTGTGGGATACAGTAGGCCTATGTATTTGGCAAATGTAGTAGTCTGAGTATTTAATGTATTCAAAAAAACAGTTTACTGTATATAGTATACACAGTGTTGGGGAGTAACTAGTTACATGTAACGCCGTTACGCAATTTAATTACAAAATTATTGTAACTGTAATTAGTTACAGTTACTAAGAAAAAATGAGTAATTAAATTACAGTTACTTATGAAATTTTTAACGATTACAAAGGGGATTACATTTGAATATTTACACACATATACATACAGATTTAACTGATTTATTTTCTGGCTATTCTGAGACATACCGCCCTAATAATTTCCGGGATGCGGAAATACAGTCTGGTTCGTAGAATCCAGTCATAAAAACGAAATGCCTAACGCGGACGGAATATGCCACATTTTGGATGACTAAATCAAAAGTAGGTCAGTACACTTGAATCAAAACATGACATCGACTAGTGTCTGTAAATATTAAGCCCCAAAGATGCAACATATGACTCCTGCACTTTCTGCGTGTCTGTGGAAATCAGGCGCGGACTGGACACCGGGAGAACCGGGACAATTCCCGGTGGCCTGGCAGATGATTTGCCCCTCTATTTTAATATTGTTATTGTATAATTGCACGCCGAATGTACTAAAGCGATCATTTGCGAATCCGCCATTTGATAATTAAATCTCTAATAAATCATGAATTGTTAGTCATGACTCGCTCGCTCTCCGCGCCTCCGCCAAACGGTTTGGATCAGACTCCGAGCAATCAATGAGAGAGAGAGAGAGAGAGAGAGAGAGAGTGTGGACTTTGGAAGCGTACAGCTGGAGCAGAGAAGCAGAACTACTGTTCAGGGTTTCAGGTCAGTTTTATCTGTAAAGATGCTTTTTTGTCTTTGTTTTTTAAATTTATTTAATCAAGCAGCAGCACGTTGCTCATCAGTCATCACTCAAAATACTATATAAAGGACATCATTATTATCTGTTGTAATGTTACAGTAGGAATTTAGCTGAAAAAAAATCAGATTTTTTTTTATAGGTTTAGGGGGAGCTACGACAGACAACAAAACAACCCTTACGAAAATTAACATTTTAATATTTAACTATAAATCCAGAGAAAATGGTTACTATTGTTTAACTGTGGTAACCAAAAATGTAAAATTATTTTACAAATGTATTTATTTAAAAATAAATACAAATCCATTTGCAAAAAAAAAAAAAACAAGGTTATTTTACTTTTATATAGGCTAATAAAAGCAAGGTTAATTTTTGTAAGGGAAAAACATGACTCGTGTACAGTATTAGGATTTTTCTATAAATATATTATAGTATTGTAGAGTATTGTATTGTAAAGTATAGTTTTGTTCAATCTTGAGTATTAAAGTCATGAGAGAGATGGATAACAGGGCAAAATAAAGAGCCTGAAGAGAAAAATGGAAGTGAAGGTGCAGTTCAGGAGAGAACTTTTAATTATTTTGCATGTCCCCAAATTAAAGATTTAAACCTTTTTTATGTCAGGTCCATACAAAAAAATAGTTTTGTCCATGAATTTGTTTGTATGAGTTTGGATTTTCCAGTCTGATTTTTATTCCCAGTCCGCCCCTCCTTTAAATTAATGGCAAAGACATGGTTTCATTTACTACACACAGGCCTACTGAATCTCGCAGTGTTTTCAACCTCTGCTGTCTCAATATAGGAGTACACAAGCACATAAACATAATTTCTAGAACTGCTCTGTGTCACTTAATGTGCATTTTACTTATTTTGAGAAAACTATCATCATATACAAAGAGACAGCAGTTTTAAAAAACAACACCAATGTTTCAGGAGTTTAGTACACAGAATACGTCACATGCTTATTAGATAACTGTATTTAAGTTGATGTATATGCTTTTATTTATTATTCTTTAATTTTCACAAATTTAGAAAAGTAATCAAAAAGTACTCAAAAGTAATTAGTTACATTACTTTAATAAAGTAATTGAAAAAGTTACACTACTATTACATTTTAAACAGGGTAACTTGTAATCTGTAACCTATTACATTTCCAAAGTAACCTTCCCAACACTGAGTATACATAATAAATACTACTGTCTCACAAGAAAGCATGGAAATAATTAATTTGCACGCCCGTGGATGACTGAATTCAATTAGGTATAAAAGAATATGAGCAATCAAGCACTTGCTTTTCTTTTTGATTTTCTCACTGTTTTCACACCATTTGAATCATCTTCATATTTACAGTTTTTTTCAGCCAGCTTTGGCAGGTTTCATGTAACTGTTGGGTGGATGATGCTTAAGTTGGATCTCTCTCTCTCTCTCTCTCTCTCTCTCTGTTGCTGTGATGCAATCTCCCTTGCTCATGTCTGTCTTTCCCTTTCTCTTTCACTCATTATTCACCATGGTGAATCAAACTATCATCGCCATGACAACTCAGGCCTTCAACAGCCTGGTTCCGTACCAAACACGCAATGGTCTCCTACGCACGGCTGCCCAAAACGCATCTTTGTGTGTTTGCTAGCGCGGATGTTTGCGTGCGTGCATATGTGTGTATGTTGGTAAAACACAAGGGCTGTTAGAGAAACAGTCTAATTACAGAGCTGTGATTTATGCAATAGCATGGCCTTGTTTACAGAGTGCTGCCCTGTTTAAATTTGTCACAATACTAGTATGTCTATTTTTCATCCTCATTTACATACACGCATAATGACTTATTTTCTAAATTTATCATGTTTCTGGATTTAAATTGTTTTAAAGATGTCATCCAAGGAATATTTTTGACTGACTGTCTGACTGGTAGGTTATGCTGTTTGTAATGTCCGAGTCTGTTCCATAATAATAACTGACAATTAGAACATTTATTTTCTGAATCAAGATTTTTAGCGAGTGCTTTCTAATGCCAATTGTAGATGTCCTTTTATGGAAGTCACACGTAGCCTACCTCAGTCTGGTTTACCGCCTGACCAACCTCTTTCCAGCCTCCCATGTGACCAGTGTATACCTGTAGAAAGAGGAAGTGGCTGGTCATGAGTCTCTGGTGACACACCCACGCACCTGCAGGTTACCTACGCATTTTCACTCTCTGTCACAAGTTAAAATGGAACTGAAATATCTCTGTTTCACTCAAACACAGACACTGTCTGGAGAGTTGCATCACAAACAATGAAAAGCACATGGTCTGTTGATGTCAAGTGTGTTTGTGTGTGTGTGTGTGTGTGTGTGTGTGTATATAGTGTATATATATATATATATATATATATATATATATAATCAACGTGTGTGTGTTTGTGTATTTGAAGTATTGCTTAAAACAAGGGTTTCTTTTTTAAGGTGTCCTCGTTACACGTTACACTATAGTTAATATTATAATATAATAATAAATTAAGCATAATTACATGCAAGAAATCCTAAGTCAAATCCTAAGCCTAACCAAATTGTAAGTATGTGTAGTTAATTAATATTACTTATATGTATAATTACACTGTAACAAGGACACCTTAAAATAAAGTGTAACCAAATTTCACATTTAATGAAATGGTTTAGTTTTCTATGTACTTCAATGTGAAAAGATATATCATTTTTTAGTTAAGAGATAAAATATTATATATAATGTTATTTTTATATATGTGTATATATATATATATATATATATATATATACATATATATATATATATATATACACACATATATATATATATATATATATACATATATAAAAAAATATAAAAAAACATTTTTTTTTCATACCATGTGACCACCTAAAATTAACCAGTGAAGGTAAGAGGTAAATAAAAAAGGATGACCTACTTAAAATTAATTGTTTCAGGACCTAAGATACACACTTCCCCTTATACATGTGACTCCAAAATCTTTATTCTGATATAGAAAAAAAGTCAATGGATGCGTTATGTGTCAACTTGCCAAGAATAAATGCCTTTAGTTCCCCTGTCACAAAAATAAACGTAGAACTGAATATAGACCAAAGAAACAATACTCCATCTGACACAAATTGTGAATCTCTCACACACACTCAAACACACATAAATGCAGTCTTTTGTGATGTGCAGCCCATCATGGATGCAGCTGTCATGCTGTAATTTTCTAAGTGTTTGTTTGAAATATGGAAAGTTGTTTGTTGCAATGGTGAAATTTGTGGGTGGAGAGAAAGGCAGCTGGTGACTCCAGTGTACAACTGCCAAATGTGTATGTGTGTATGAGCGTGTGTGAGGGGGTGGGTTGCGCACAATGGAAAGTGAACTCTGTCCACATGACGTTTTTGTGGTATTTCCTACATTCACCAACCAAGGAACTGCAACCAGCGATGACGAGAGAACCGTTAACATCCTCATCTCTCTACTTTTCTCTTTCTCTCTAGTTTTCTATTCTCACTCCTTTCCCTTTCAGGGTATATGTTGCTCTTTTTCTGCTCTGCGGTTTAAGGTCACATGACTCGGTGATGACAGACCATGTATGGGCGGAGACAACTGCTTTTTATGAATGAAATGTGTTGTTTATGCTGACTGAGCTATTTTTGTGCACAGGTATATATTTATATATATATGTGTGTGTGTGTGTGTGTGTAAGAGTGCATTAACGTGTACATGTGTGCTGAACCAAAACGTTTCCTTCTCATTTTTCCTCTCTGCTGATTCATACTGTGAATAACAGCTCTCTGTGTTAACTTTTAACACATTCATCGACACCACACACTCTCTCTCAAATGCGGTGACAGTGTTTAGATACAGACTTCTACATTTGTTTGTGAAGGTGTTTACTCATTGAGTCTATGTGTGTGATAAGGCAGCATCCTGTTTCCAATGGGGGCTTGTGTAACAAGGCACCGTGTTCCTAGTGACGTGCGTTTGTGTGTGTGGCAGTAAGAGGATATATATTGCACTACTTGTCTTTGTAGATCTGTGAGAAAACCACAGACAGATCTGCATCTACCCTGAAATATTTCACTTTCTCCTCTCACACGCTTGACTGTGCAAATTCACAGGAAAACTAATTCAGAATCAGGAGGCCACATAATTCAGGATCTGCTTGAAACAGCATAAATGTCCTTTTTCGTAATACTTATTTGCTCAATACAGAATTACAATGTAATCATAAATGTATGAGTCTGCACATTGAGGGTCTTTTATACAAGTTTCACACATTCTGTCCCTCCGACTTTGGTTGCCAAAAACTGGGTTCTATGCAGAATAGTTTGTGAGTGCATTTGTATAAGCACTAGCTATAGAAGAAAGGAGGTCTGCTCTGTTCTTTTTGTTCCTCATGTCTTTTGTTCCAGTGGAAAGACACTCATCGTCAGAATTATGACTCACAATTTCACAAAGCCCCACTGAATGAAGTCAGCGAGACCCTATTGACAAATGCACACACACTCAAAAAAATACATGTTTATGCTAATTAAGAAAAGTGCAGCAGATGCTGTGGAAATTGTCCAGGTTGCTTATTTGTTGTCATGGAGGCCAGTTTATGTCTTTCATGTATACAGAAAATGAAAACTAGCAGCACACACTCACATTCTCCACTCCTTAAACAGCTTTGTTCCATTGTGCATTGAAATAGTCCAATGTTAGGTAAATGTTTCAGGATGCGGCGACACAAAGCTGGGGAGTAAAGCTGCAAGTTAGGCTTGTACAGAACAGTCTTGCAGTCTACAGAGTGCATTCTTTTCTGACCTTTTCCCAAATGCCAGACAGAACAGATAAGAAATGCTCTGAGAATGTTATAGCAGAAGTGACGCAGGTGCAAATTAAATTAATTTTTAGTCTGGGTATTATTTTGTGAAGTCATAGTGCATTCTGGAGCTGAAGAACAGAAGGCTGTACCTGTACTAAGCAGCTTTTGAAAGGGGTTAAACACAGATGACTCTTTTCTTCTGACTGCTTAAGGTCGCAATGAGATGAAAGCAGAGACAGTTTTTTTTCTTCACTATTGTGACGTAAATTCAAATGTACCAGATTATCAAAAATCAAAAAAATATTAGTTCATAGATTTGGTTCTGTGTATCAGTTATTGATTGTGAGATGGGCATCACACTCAATTCTAGAGAAGTGGGAGTTTTAAGACTAAGTTTTGACATTTTGTTTAAATGTGGAGGAGTTTTTTCTCTCACTCATTTTTTATTCCAATAATTTGTTTCATAGGATAACAAGCACAATATGAATGAAAATATATATTGCTAATTACTATACGTTGCATCACAACTTTAAGTTAAGCATAAGAGAAAAGTGCACTTCCTTCTACATAAATAATAATAAGATTATAATAATAAAAAAAATAATAAAGGTATCCGTGCTTTAAATATGTCAGGGCAGTTGCATTTCTGATTTTTTTTTTTTATGTGAATGATTAAAGTACAAAATGTATCAGTGCAAATGCCCTTATCTTGGGTCAGTCCAGTAGCATTTATCCTTCAGTGCTTCTTTTCGTTGTGGAAATCCAGATCTTTCTGCTTCCGCCTTTTTAAATGTCAATGAAAGTTATGGATTTTATTCACAGTTCCCTTGATGATAGCAGTCTGATCTAGTAGACTGCACACACACACACATACTCACACTGGGAGCACACTGATCCCAGCCACTGCACAACTTACAAAGTCACGCTGTGACAGCAGCAAGTTTGACATGAGCGCAAATGAAATATGAGAGATATTGAAAAGAAGTAGAGACAGAAACACAGAGATCAAATGAAAAGTTTATTGGCTCTAGTATTCAAGGAAGTGTGAGAGTCAGCATTGTCTTCATACCTCCTGTGGGTATATCTTGAGGAAAGAACGAGAGAGCGCAGGAGATGAAAAAAGCAAGAGTGAGACTGCACTCTGGGATGATTTTATTTCTAGTGTGCTGTCTTCTGATTTCTTGCCCAAAGACAATCGAGCGTTTGCTGACGATTCAGTCCTAAAACAACAGCGTGACCAATCCTTGGTGGCCTGCGGATTCTTACGCAAAACTTCTCAGAATGCTGTATGTACATGCATGCGTGTGTTTCCGTTTGTAGCAGCACAAGGAGACAAAGAGACCCATTCAGGCCCAGTGTGACTGATGTATTATTTCAGATATAGTCAGAGTTCACACAGCAGACGTTCACCAGAGTTTGGTAACTGCAGCCATGCTGTGGGAAAAAAAGGAATGTTCTGTAACCCGGTTTATATAAAATATGTCAGGTCAGGGGAGGTTACACGTTGATTACACAAACACCACTTTTGACATCTTTTATCAGAATGTTTGACAGTATTTACACACAAGAAATAAGGAATTGTGCCTACTGAAATCTCATAGTGAATGTGTGTGTTTGCGCATGTGACAGGTGAGCTGCTGATGGAATTCTTGGTAAGCAGGAGGAATAAAGAGGAGGTAATCCTGTCAACATGGAGTGACAAAATGGGGGACACATTGTGTCTTCTGACGTGGAGTCTGGATTAGGATTACACAGAGCTGAATTTACTCACCTTCTCACTGATGAGGGAATTCCATCCAGGATTATGACGCACATCATTTACACACACACACACACACACACACACACACACACACACACACACACACACACGCTACTACACTATACCACATGGTAAAAAAAAAAAAAAAACATTTTCTGGGTCTCATTCACTAATTGTATTTTGCAACAATTTGTGTGTGAAATCTACTAACAAATATTCAAGATTCATCAGTAAACTTCTTACTAAATTAATTTTAAAATGACAAAAAACCTGTGGGAACAACTCGATATGATGCAATTTGAAAAAGTATATCATGTGTTATGCAAAATAACTAACTTTGTGTAGGTGGTCACTCATTAAAAATGAACATTTATTTAGTGAAAATGAGTGCATAAATTCAAATAATTACCAAAATTATTAGATCGCATTTAAGATTAGCATTTGAACTTAAAAATAGATAAACATTCCTAAAACAATACATATTTTAAATTTTATTGCATCGAGTTTTTATAGCTTCATAAAATTATGGTTGAACCACTGATGTCACATGGACTATTTAAACAATGTCCTTACTACCTTTCTGGGCCAGGTCAGGGTCAAGAAAGCTCTCAGATTTCATCAAAAATCTCTTAATCTGTGTTCAAAAGATGTATGAAGGATGTATAAAGGTCTTAAGGGTTTTGAATCACATGAGGATAAGTAATTAATAAAATAATTTTCAGTTTTCTGTGAACTATCATTTTAAGTCTAAATATAAAATTTTGTGAGATTCATGCTTAAAACAAGAAACCAAACCAACATGGTTTAATATTTAGTGCGCTAATAGCCTCGTTTGTTTGTAACCTTATTTCACTCACAATCCACATATGCCTATATTTATAATTTAATTTCAGTTTATCAACCACAGTCATGAAAGTGTGTCAATCTGAATGAGCTCTAGATATGCACAAGCACACATGCAAACACACTGATGGTGATTTTGTTAGGTCAGGCTACCCCATTAAGCCTATTAGCCATCCTCAGAAGCGCACTCATCCCTTCTCATAGCTATTTGTGGCTCGGTCCAATAGACTAAGTTAGGGAAAAGCCATGAGGCAGCAGGAGCAGGGGAAGCCACGGCCGGAAACGTTTAACTAGCTTAGCCAGGTCTGCCCTAAGAGCCTTGATCCTCGCATACGTCACACCAAGACACGTCAACTCGTAAGACCATCTTAAGAGTCTTTCCCCATACGCACTTTTAGTTTAAACGCGGACACATTGTAGGAAGGGATTTGAGACCAGAAAGACAGTATGGAAAAAAAGAGAGCAAACTTAGAGGGCAAATGCTGAGGAAGGAGTTGGATAGATGCCAGTAAACCTGTTCAGAGCTTCTGGTTGTGTGAAGAGACTAGGCTAATATCGTTGTTAGCATATAGCTAATAGAAATATAGAAGTCTGAGATCACATTGAAAACCTGGCATTCAAAAGCTAATTTAAATGTGAAAATTAGGAATTTTGAAAAATATTCAGTGTAAGGTACATTTTTAAGATTATGTTTATTTCTATGTCAATAACAAAAATCTGTCATACTGAGCATTTTTTAAATTTCAGAATTTAAAGGGGTCATATGATGTTGCTAAAAAGAACATTATGTTGTGTATTTGGTGTAATGCAATGTGTTTTAAGGTTAAAAATTCTCCGCCTTTCTGAAACGAGTAGATTTACAAAGGTCATTGTTCAGAAAATCAAGGTGTGCTCTGATTGGCCAGCTATCCAGTGCGTTGTGATTGGCTGAATGCCTCAATCATGTGACGGAAATGTTACTCCCCTTAACATACTGTAATGCCGTCTTCCGGCACGACGAGACAAAACCAATAAAACCCATTATAAACGAAGCATTTTTTGCATCCAGTGGGGACATAATTACTGATTATAATGACTATACTTTCTTTTAATGCATTGCGTTGCTTATCGCACTGCGTAAACATAAAACCATAACTGCATTTGTGATTGGAGAAATGACAAACAACAAGCACTACTCTACACTGCTCAAAACTCGCGTTTGAATCTTCAATATCTTCAATATTTGGGTTGAACTGTTCTGGAAAAGTGTTGTAAATACAACTTAACCACTGATTTCTAGTTGTGTCCTCTTTCGGAAGGCCAAACAAAGTAATTTCACTTTCAGAATGAAACACACAGTGACTCCACAACATAGCAGTGGCAGCGGTAATAGCAAGAATAAAAGTTACACCTTCTTTTTTTTGCATGAGTATTTGGGCAGCGTTATGCACATTGTGATGTAGACACGTGGGGGTGTGTTAAAATTAGCCATTTTAGGAGGGCATGGTTGACTCTTAACTTTTATAAAGAGTATCTCTTTGGATTTGAGACTTTAGTCTTTGCAACATTACAGATCTTCTTTATGCACCGAGATCTCGTAACACTCCAAAGAGAAAGGAAACATTTTAATTGCATCATATGACCCCTTTAAAAAAATTATTCAAATATACATTTATATATTACCATTCCAAAAAATTGGAACTGACTGATTTACATAACCACCATCACTCAAAATGTCAGAGCATGTGTACCAACTGAGCAATGGAAATGAAATAATGCAAGCAGGACTTAAACCTGGTCTCTCATGAACACAGTGGCACTTCACATGCTTTGAGGAAATGCACTACCCACAGCACCATGACTGACACTTTTTGTCTTGTTTGTGGATCATGCTTTGTCTGCAGTGTGGGAACTAAATGTCCCCACAAGAACAGTAAAACCTGAATTCACCAATAGTCTTTACAGGCAAAACAACTTAATTAATAACTTAAAAAAGACTTACCAAATTATGCCTTAATTAAAATACAAAAATGCAGAAATCTTAGTTTTAGGGGCATATGTTGAGCTTATTATTCCTTATTATTCTTCAAATAAGCAATAGTAAAAAATAATAATGTAATGTTTTAGTTAGTGTCTAATAATTCTAAGTTGCTTTTTGTTAGATAAATAAAATCAAATCTTTTTTAATTCTGCATTTAAACATGAGTGTGTGTGGACGTACAAGTGCTCTACATTGCCATTGACTCACGCATGTCTGTAAGTATGTGATAAGCCATAGCTGCGCTGGGTTTAAGGTTAGGGGCCCCTGTAGCAGAGCAGTGCAGCTGGGAAGGGGCCCGTGGCTCTGGGTACTTCTCCTAGTCTGACTCAGAGCTCTAATATAGTGGCTCTGTGTCCTCGCCATCTCTGCTTGTAATCTCATTAGACCAGCCCAGCAGCACATAAATTAATAAGACACACTTCTTACCTCTCTCCCTCCTCCACGATCTTCAGACCGTTCAGCTTTTTTTATTTTTTTTTTACAAGACATACATTTCAAAATGACTTTCTGTGTGGATTATAGTTATATTAGTCCAGTGTGAGGTAATAGAACTTTTGTAATGACACGTATTTCATTACTTTTAGCATTAAGTGATTAAAAAAGGGAGAAAAAAAGTGTATCATCTAGTGTGCAACAGATTTGAAGTTATTTGTATGTATTTCATAATAATAAAATCCCCCATATGTTTCCCTCTCAGTCGGTCTCTCTCTGTCCCTTAGGACACTGTATGAGGTGATCGGTTCTGACAGGCTCACAGTCTGAAGTGGGGGAGGAGAGCAGAGTAGGGGTCCGATGGTGATTTACCGATCCAAGTGGCACGTTCCCCCTTAGGGAAATGCCCCCCTCACTTGGCATACACACACACACACACACACACACAGAGAGTTGTCTCTATCGCTCTTTGCAATAATGACTGTCTCTAACACGGAGTCAGCCCACCCAGCTTCATTGTATAACATCCTGAAACCTTTAAGAAAGCACATTTGAGGGTTTCGTTGTGACTGTGTAAGTGTTTGGAATATGCCAGTGTTAGGTCTGTTCAGTAGTGACAGCCATTGAAAATATCACACTCCAAACAGGTCATTTTGCTTAACGTCAATGATCTTCATCATGTGTGTTTCTGTTTGTGTGTACGCATTTGTGATTATGTGTAAGCAAACACCCCGATATAGAAATAGGTGTTCTGTTTTACTTTTCCATTTGTTTATTTTTCCCTTTGTTCCAGGGAAATGAATGCTTTGCATTCATGATCCATTTCTCTTCAAAATTTTGGATGTGGAAAAAGGACCCCAAAGAGAAGAATGGAATAAGATGGGCTGGTCAGCCATGTCTTACCTTTCAAACATTTTTTCTTATTTTTTTACAATTAGGATTAAACTTTTCTTTTTTTTTTTCACCAAATTTGCTAGAACTTCTCTATTTATGTCCCCTGCCTAAACTCTTTAACTTTCCCTCCACAATAAATTATATTTAATTTTGCAATTTTATTGCACAGGTTATTATTTAAAAAGCATTGAAACTGTATTTTCCCTTTTATATAATCAAATTTAAATGACTGCTAGCTAACTTGTTTAAGCAAGTCAGGTTTGTCCAACAAAAGAAAGAAAAGGTTTTAATGTATAAAACATTTTTAAGTTGTCAGCTGTCCATTACTTAAAGGGATAGTTCACCCAAAAATGACAGAATTTATGAACTGATGAACTGTTCATAAAAATCTGTTAAGTTTATGTATTGCACGCTAATGTACAACTGGACACATGTATACATACCTTGCTCAAGGTCAACAGCCCTGAGTCAGCAGAATTAGTCAGACATTAAAAGATGAGTAAAACTCGTTTAAATAATCAGCACATCATCTGGATTAATCCAACATAGCCATATGCCCTTGCCAACACTCTCATTATAACACTGCTGGGAGCCAGAGAATTTGCACGTTTGTGTATGTGTGTGAGTGTGGGTTTGTGTTTAAATGTATGTATGTGGAGTTTTGATTATTCTGTGTGTTTGAAATATGTTTGTTTAAAAAAAGGTTTGTTTGTATTTCTACATCTGTGCCAGTATATGTTTGAGGTATAAGACAGTGTGCACTGCTTCGCAAAGTGTGTGTGTGTGTGTGTGTGTGTGTGTGTATGTGTGTGTGTGTGTGTGCGCGTGCTGTGATGTGGCTGTAATGAGATTAAATTTAGTTGGCAGGAAGAGCACAGTGCCAACGGGTCAAACAAGATGATCGGACAGACAACTTCTGGGAGTCTTTAAGGGCCAATTACACACATAAACACTCATAAACAAACATAAAGAGAGGCAGCATTCATTTTGTCAGTAGCTGTTCCAGCAGTCAGCAACTTGATATGTTACATAGTTTTTGATATTATCATTTGGTAATTTTAAATTTTTATTAAATACATTATAACTATAACCTTAAACCATATCAATCAGTTTCAGATCAATAAAAACATTTTAACAGTAAACTATTAATATTAGTTTTGTTCACAGTTACAATATTTATTGACAGGTTTGGATGTTCATACAACATTTTACAGAAGCGCACTGAAAAATGTTACTAATATAACTTCTGCAAGTGTCTGTTAGCAGCGAAAAAACATCCAATACCTGGTAATCTTTTACATTGTTCTTTAGAAAGAAACACCCATATCAATTACAAAACCAGTTTCCTTGATTCTTTCATTGTTTGAGCATTTGAGGATTATACCTCATATAAATTTAGCTGACATAGATGATAGAGACAAACAACGAGAGAAGGACAGAGACAAAGCACAGCCTGATGAATGGAATGCATGGACTTCTGACAGCTGCATGACTGTCTATGTACCTTGTGTTACATGTGTGTGTGTGTGTGTCCCTGCAGCAGTGCTGTGTTACGGATTGCTTGCTGATGTCTTTGTTCATCTCCTTGAAGCCTAAGGGTTTTCTCCTGCTTTCACTCATGTCTACACACACACCTGTGTTCGGTGGGCCATCAATAGTTAGTAGTAACTGCATTGACTGACAGTATAATAAAAATCTCAAGTTATATTGCCTCTCTGAGCCAATATGGCTGTTAATGAACCAAAACACACTAGAGACACCAGCCCTCAAGCTCAATATCACTGCTGTAGTCATAATGGAACTGATATTCAAGTTTTAAGTATATGCATAGATCTTAACGACACTTTATATGGGATACAGTTTCAGCACATGTGTTTGAAGTGTTTTAGTTTAGTCCATTTTTAGAAAGACATGAGATGAGTTTTTTCTCACTATTTCTATGCATACAGTCATTCTGCACTGAAACATAAAATGTGTGCTGTCTTATGTCTCCTGTGTTGGCGTGTGGTTTCCTTCCGTTAGTGTGCTTTCTGATTAATATGTGAGATATATGAACAATCTGAAGCAGAATTCAGCTGGGAGGTTGGCTGGATATAGTAGGCCTACAGTATACCACCTGATTAAAATGTTTGCACTAGGCTGGTAAAGTGTGCCATGATAGACTAATGTTGGTTTGACAAAGCCTTGTCAAAAGGTTGATAGTAGTTTTAACTTTTAAAGAACTTCACATTTTGCTGGTTATAACGGTACATAATACAGTAAGATATATAGGAAGATCATCAGGTATAGTCTGATAGATAGATAGAGAGAGAGAGAGAGAGAGAGAGAGAGAGAGAGAGAGAGATGAAAAGATAGATAGACTGATGGATGGATGGATAGATAGGTGATGGAAAGATAGACGGATGAACAGATGGATGGATGGAGAGATAGATTAAAAGATAGATCGATAGATAGATGGACTAATGGACAGACAGATGGATGATGATGGCTTTAGCTGAATTTCCATGTCTAATGATACAGTGCAAGAACACACTGTTTTGGCTGACGGAAACAAACCACTAATGCCCATATGAGGGAGAGCAGCAGGAGTTTCCATTGGCCTGACTAATATCAGTGAGAGAGTTCCTAATCTTAATGATATGACAAGGCTGTGGTCATTTTATAGTGTGTTGTGTAACAGGTTTAATCTGGTGTGACTCTCACTCCTCAGGCATGTTCAGACGCCTCGCTTACAGCAAACTTCAGAAGGAACGGCTTTTACCTCATACACATCAGTGCTGGGATCTTTATCATTTTGGATTGTATTTGCAGAGTGCATTCACTCCCCATACCATACTAGGTCTGCTTGACTAGGAGAACCAGAGCAGCAGTGTCTGTCTGTGTGGGAGTTGTCCCATAATTGTGAGCGCAGAGGGAATTCCTGCTGTAGAACTTTTCAGATTCTTAGCTGAGACTTCCTGATTCTTCAGTGCTTCACGTGATGCTGATGCTGTAACCATTCCCACTGATGCTTTCTGAAATGGGAAGCGTTCAACAATGTGTGAGGAATTTTGAGTATGTAACATTCCAGGTGAAGAATGGAGAGATTGTGGTGAAGTTTTAAGGACATAGGAGGTTCTTTCTGATAAGGAGCAGCAAACAGAGTAGTCTGAATTCCACAGGAAGATTTACACTGGCAGTAAGAGACCTTTTTTCTGGCCTCCCAGTACTGAATCCACAGATCCTTGTGTTGCTGCTACTCTGAGTGAACTGTGCTGGCTGAACGATAACATATTTGTATCTAGTTCAAAAAGCTTGTGCACATGCATATGCAAGTACTTGCACACAAACACCTAAAAGAATCTGTCTGTGTCTGTGTCTGTCTGTCTCTGTCTGTCACTTTATCTACAGTTAGATCCATATATATTTTTAGTCACTGACACAATTCTATAAAAAAATAAAAAAAATGTGTAGGTCACTGTCCATTTGTATTATGAAGTGCCACCCAATCAGCTTTGCTACATTTGACTGAATCTGGGCAGAATTCGTCCGGCTGCTTCTGTCCTTTGTCACGTCATCTCTAAACACCAGTCACCCAGTGCCACTGACAGCCATACACACTCATGCCATCACACCGCTCCACCATGTTTCACAGATAATGTTGTTTGCTTTGGATCATGAGCTGTTCCAAGCCTTCTCCACATACTTTTTTCTTCCCGTCATTCTGGTACAGGTTGATCTTAATCTCAGCCATCCAAAGAATGTTTTTCAAGAAGTGGTCTGGCTTTTGTTTTTTAATGTTTTGGCAAAATCTAATCTGGCCTTGTTTGCACCTTGTGGTGAACCCTCTCTATTTGCTCTTGTGAAGTCTGCTCTTGATTTTAGACCTCCTGGAGAGTGTTCTTCTTTTGGCTGGATGTTGTAAACGGGTTTTTCTTTACCATGGAGAGGATCCTCCGATCATCCATCACTGTTGTCCTCCGTGGATGTCCCAGCATTTTTATGTTGCTGAGTTCAACAGTGCGTTCTTCATTTCTCAGAATGTACCAAAAAGTTGATTTGGGCACTCCTAATGTTCCTGCTATCTCTCTGATGGAGTTTGTTTTTGACAAATTGCTTGATCCTTTGACAGCATGATGTGGGTTCACAGCAACAGCTTCCAAACGCAAATGGCACACTTAGAATCAACTCCCGACTTTTTACCTGCTTAATTGATCTAGAAATGAAGGAATAGCCCACATCTGTCCGTGAAACAGCTTTTGAGTCAGTTGTCCAATTACTTATAGTCCCTTGTAAAAAGTGGGGAGGTTCATATTAAAGAGCTGTAATTATTTAACCTTTCCTCCAATTTTTGTGAGAATACCTTCAAATTAAGGATCAGAGCGTGCACTTTAAGCCCATACTCATTATATAACTGTAACTTGAATATGTTTTGGTCAGCAGTTAAAATAATACAAATAAAATTTAACAGAGGTGGATGGAGGAAGGATGCAAAGCGATTAATATGTTGATGTAAATGTGGGTTATTTACTTCAGTTTCTTTTGTGTGACCCGCTTATACAGGCATGTTGCTTTAGTCTGTATGTAGTGAAAGAGAAAAATAGAATATGTTTGTGCTGAGATGATGCCTCACAGACCCAACCCATAATGAGGGCATGTTTAGAGCATAAACTCAAGGCCAAACCACACTCAAAAACACTTCATTTAGGGCAGGTAAGCTTTCATGTGTGTCAGAAAATTACTATGAAGCATATATCAATCTACTGAGCAGTTAAGATGGCAACTGAACGTCACATTAGTGAAAAAAAGACCATAAAACAAATGTCAGTTTGGTATTATGTATTTGTTCTTAAGGTACGGAGGTACAGAAATATTATATTCAGGTCATTTTGACTTATGACCTAAGCTTTCACATACAAAGGAAGGGAAAAAAACACTTTCCATTGACAGCGTCTTAGCTGTTATACAACTTACAAACGTACAGGTCGATGCCAGAGAGTCTAAGAGCATCATCTCCATATAATACACTGTAACCATACCCCTGTGTTACGTGTGTGTGTCTGTGAGACATTAATAGCTCGCCTGCTGATATATCTGGCTCTCTTTCCATCACACTCTGTGTCATTGCACCATCTGATTCCTCTTTGGGTTGGGAGGAGGGGCAGGGTGTAGTGTAGTAAGATCCCCTACCCCACCCAGCTCATCCAGCCAGCTGACAAAATCTTCTGTTGCATCCTTATGTGTGTGTGTGTGTGTGTACTTTGGCAAGAGGGATCCCTTGTGACTGTTTCTTGAGTCCAGTACTCACAGAATGTGCCAAGGGTTTGCCCTGCCTCGGGGGTATGAGGTGACCCCATAACATCTCTCACTGACACACACACAGACATAAAGGCAGCAGCTTTAAATTACCAAGCACACTCTCATCCTCGTCTTACTGTTAAACTTACACACTTTTTTAAAGTGAAGGAAGAATTTTTACATATTATTTGATAAATCATCCTTTCAGCTTAACAAACAGACATATTTAAAGCTTTAAATGTTTAAAAGTTTCATTAAATGTAACAAAATAATACATTAATTCAACTGGCCATTTCTGTATGCGTTTGTTAAGTGATTTTTAAATGCAAAATAAATATGCACTGTGAAATATATAAAAATGCCATTTAAATGATATATACATAATAATATTTATTACATTTTTTAAGTACATAAGCAATTGATTTGCCTTTACTCTGACAAAAAGTAAAGACAAAAAGTTTTAAAATAAAACAGCTATGCAATAATAAATTCTCATCTGGGTATTCCTACATTTTATTTAACTTTTGGGCATTTGTTTTTAAATAAAACATGGAACATAAGATTTTTATGAAAAGAAAGCACCCTGAATGGTACATTCATAATTGCTGCACGCTTGAGAGAACAAGGTAGTGTTGGGTTAAAAGTTATCTGCTAGTTTTACATTTTATAATCTTCCCCAAAATCTCCATTATAAAATGCCCTCCTATGTATGTATGAGAGCTGCATGTTTACATGGACGTATATTGAATTTGCATGGGTGTCTGAGTTACACAATATGACACAAGTGTTACGTCATGAGGTGCTTGTTTTTGTGGACGCTTGCTCCTGCCCGGGCCATTGCTTGTGGATGTTTTTCATATCCAAGTTCATGGTGAGTTCAGCTCCCAAGAGAGGTGTGTGAGTGTGTCTGTATGCGTCTGAGTTTGTAAGAGGGCTCTCTATTCCCCAGACGTTGGTGAAACGTATCACTAACACTGGTATAACGCTAGCCAAACTCTTTCCTGGGTTTTATTTTTAACTCCACCATTGAGACAAAGAGTCCAGTCAGTACTGCCTCTGAGAACCAGGCCACAGGAGCCCGACCAAGTCTGGCTGCGTCACACACTCCCGGTGTGTGTGCGTGTGAGTGTGTGTCCCGCGCAAACGGGCCAGAGCGGAGGAGTGGAAAGAGGCCTGGCGTGGAGTCATCGCTGTGGTGAGAGCATCAGGGGCAGTGGGCCATCGCGATGATGTCATAAGAGGAGGAAGTGGTTTGAGTTGTGTGATATAAGAGGGGGGAAGTGCTTGCCAAACACAAACAGAAGACTATGCAACATTGCACAAATGCACAATTATATTTTTTGCCACCATTTCAAGTTTAGGGCGGAACACCACCCTTTCAGTGTCCTTTAAAGAAACTTGCATACATTTCATTACATTACCCAACACGAAGATCCAAAACACACATACATACAGGCCTCTTGTTTGCCGAGACCCATAATCCCCTCTGGTAGCCAATTCCCCCTGCCAACTACGCCCTCGCTCTTTCTTTCCTTTCTTTAATTTTTTCCCTCTTTTTCACTTTTTTTCCACCTCATAGTGACGCACTCCTCACATAATGAAACTGTTAAACAAGGGACAGACTCTCTCTCTTTCAGGGTGAGTAAAACGATGTTGCTCTGTGTTTGTGGCTGGCTGCATTCAGAGGAAGGCTATTTTTAGGCTTGGTGGAGCTATTTGGAGGCGCTACTTGTGTCATCAGCACCATGCCACGCGCTTGCCATCAGATGGGCAGTATTTTTACACTGGGAGAGAACACTTTAGCACACTCGCAAACTCCAAAACTCATGTTCGGGCTTAGATATGAACATGCATGTGCAAACCAACAAGTACATCGGCACCTGAGCTGGAGAGGGGGGAGTGTGACCCATGTCTTCCCCGCTTACGTGGAAATAAGCTGTTTTGTGTGAATGTGCAAGACTTTTGATTCATCAGCTGCTATAAGTAAATAACAATGTGCAGTAAATAAATACCAGTTTTCAATATATAATGGACTGTTTTCAGGTAAACAAAACTAGAAGTGTATGACACCTGTTACAAATTATGGTAGTGCTAAACGTAAAACAAAGTGCAAGAGGAGGATCTGGAATAAATGAGGAGTTTACTGACGACGAAGGAGAATACAGACTATATTAAGGAGAGACACTGCAGGTGAATAGGGCAAATACATTTTTTGTATTACAAGTTTTCAAAAATGTTATGTTTAAATATGCAAATGAGGCATTATTTAATGAAATATGTGCTAATTTGCATAAATGTCTAGTACAAAAATCAACACTAAATGAAGTCAGTTTCAATTTTTTTTTATTTTTTTTTTTTGACATATTAGAGTCAAATGTTTTTACAGAGGGAATTCTGGTTATCTTTTTTTGTCACTCCATAATTCAGAAAATACTTTGAACAGCCAGAAAACAATATATTTTCACAATTTTGGGGGGAATAAAATGTTGTATATAATCAAGGTAAATATATATGAACAAATCCCTCTGTAAAAACATTCAGGATATAGACAGGAATAAAAATGTCAAGTTTGGTGTGTGTAAGTGCTACTGAAGTGGAGATTTATGGCTCAGTGTTGAAGAAAAAACTCATTTTGAGAAAACGGCCTTTAAAAATGTATTGTAATTGAAATCTATTGACACAAACAGATAAAGTGCTATAAAAGAAACACTTAACAGTGTCTTTTGGATGTTTTCCTTCCACTAGTTTGAAAAAGCACTTTATGAAAAACCAAAAAGCCCAAAATTGACAGGTGCTTGAAAAAAAGTGTTTTTGCCTGCAGTGTCTCACCTTAACAAATAACAGAATTGACATTAAGGTTAGGATACACAATACGATACAACTTTGACATTCAGTATACATTCAGCTTAGACACATTCACATAACGATAAACAATCACGGACAAGGGAGAACTGAACAGACCGGGTATTTAGACACACAGATGGTAATGAGGGAACTGGAGACAGGTGAGGATCAATCAATTAACTAAAACAAGAAAAGGAAGATGACCAAATAAGGAAACAAGTTCATAAACGTGACAGTTCGCCCCCTCCAGGAACGGTGCATCCTCGCACCGCAAGAGGAATACCAGCGGAGGGAGGGTGGGGGTTCTGGAGGCGGGCGAGGAGCAGGTGAAGAGTGAGCATGGGAGGTAGGGACCATGGTGGAGTCGACGGCGGGAGGAGCCATGGTGAAGGGGCCGACGACACCAGGGGGCCAACAGGCGGAGACTGCACCGGTGGGTGAGGAGCCCAAGATGGAGCAGCACAGCCGCAGAGCCAGGGTGACGTCGAGGATCCGGAGGGCCTAGGTGGAGCAGAAGGCTCAGGCGACCAAGGCGGAGGCGGGGTCCTGGGAGACCGCTGTGGAGCCGGAGCAACCTAGGATGGAGGTGGAACCAGAGGGAAGGAGGAGCCTGACAGAGCCGGAGGGATGGAGTGACGAGGTGGAACCAGAGGAGTCGGCGGCGGATGGTCGACGACTGACCAAGGTGGAGCCGGAGGGACGAGGGAGCCCGGTGGAGCAGGTGGGATGACAGGCCACGGTGGAGACGAGGGAGCTAAGAGCCAAGGCGGAGCCGCTGGGTCGAAGGACCGAGGAGGAGTCCAGGGCTCGGAGGCTGGAGGCGGAGACAGGGCCTTAACGCGCCAAGGCGGAGCTGGAGACTGGCAGTCCAGCGGCGAACCATCGTGCCCCGATGGCGCGGACTGAGGGTGAGCTGCGGGACTGACTGGCACCAGCAGGGATGACGAGGAACTGGCTGGTCTAGGAGGAGAGAGAGGAAGGATGGGAGGGAACACAGGAGGATCAGGGCTGGACGGAACCAGCGGAAGTGGAGCAGAGGGACTGGCAGGTTTAGGAAGAGGTGGGAGAGGGAGGCCGGGAGGGAATACAGGAGACACAGAAACTTCAGAGCTGGGCGGAACCAGCGGAGAAACAGAAAATTCATAGCTGGGCGGAACCAGCGGAGAAACAGAAAATTCATAGCTGGGCGGAACCAGCGGAGAAACAGAAAATTCATAGCTGGGCGGAACCAGCGGAGAAACAGAAAACACAGGGCTGGGCAGAACCAGCGGAGAAACAGAAAATTCAGGGCTGGGCGGACGACCAGCGGAGAAACAGAAAATTCAGGACTGGGCGGAACCAGCGGAGAAACAGAAAATTCATGGCTGGGCAGAACCAGTGGAAATGGAGCATAGGAACTGACTGAAGGAGGTAGGAGTGGGAGACTGAGAGGGTATACAGGGGGATCAGGGCTGGACGGAACCAGCGGAGAAACAGGAAAATTAGGGATTACCTCCATAGACCAGTCCATAAGATCCAGAAGTTGCTCCATATTTTCCGAGACCGGATACAGCTCACCCTCAGTCGCGGGAGTGTGGGCAGGGCTTTCCTCCATGCCCTCGATCTCCACAAAGACTCCCACGATGCACAGTGTTGCCGGCTCACACACCTGGTCAGTCGCGCTCTCGAGATCCTGCTTCCTGTCAGTGAATGGTTTGGGCTCTGTGGCTGCGGTGGGCTCTGGCTCCGTGTGTCGGGATGGTGGCTGGCTGGTCTCTGGGTCGGGAGTGGGGCTGGAGATATCCTCTTCGGCGTTGCTGATGGTAAATGAAGAGCCATTTTTCTCCAGCACCCACTCCACAAAAGCGGCGAAATCCTCTCGGGGACCGTTCGCTGGTAGGCGTGCCTTACTTCGCTCGCTCAGGCCGGTATAGAAAAAGTTAGAGAGCGAGCGGTCGGGGAAGTGGGTAAGGCACGCCAGATCTAAAAAGTCCCTGGTATGGTCCTCCAGCGAACGGTCCAGTTGCTCCAGGCATAGGAGACGGACTGCTGGGATGGCCATTCCGGGAGAGGGAAAAAAAATATATAAAAAAAACAAAAAGGAAGAAAAACGCCAAAATTAACTAAACTGTTACAGTCCGTAATTCTGTAATAAATTATGGTAGTGCTAAACGTAAAACAAAGTGCAAGAGGAGGATCTGGAATAAATGAGGAGTTTACTGATGACGAAGGAGAATACAGACTATATTAACAAATAACAGAATTAACATTAAGGTTAGGATACACAATACGATACAACTTTGACATTCAGTATACATTCAGCTTAGACACATTCACATAACGATAAACAATCACGGACAAGGGAGAACTGAACAGACCGGGTATTTAGACACACAGATGGTAATGAGGGAACTGGAGACAGGTGAGGATCAATCAATTAACTAAAACAAGAAAAGGAAGATGACCAAATAAGGAAGCAAGTTCATAAACGTGACAACACCAGAGGCCTAACACATTAAATATGTTTAATAAACTGTTTGCTCCTACATTTGAAATAAGGTGGATAAAGATTGGATGATTTAATATGAACATCTTTTTTTCACAACAGTCTAATCTGTGATTGTTCTACTCTTATTATTTCTTTAATTTCTACACAGTATCTCTTCCCTCCTTTGCCTTGGACACTTGAGCTTGAAGGTCATAAATTAGGAAGTATCGCTTAAAATTGCTATATTGTAGTTTATACAATCATAAGTAAAAAATTCATAATTAATAAAAAAACTATATATATTATATATTACCATTATTATATATAAAATGAATTATATAATACATATATTATAATGATTGTAATTAATTAATAATTCATTTGTTTTATACATTTATATTTATTCATTTTGTAGATGACTTTATCCAAAGCAAATTAAATTTTTAATAAATGCATATGTATTACATATATAAAAATGAATTTACTCCAGTGTTTTATTTTATGTTTTAACCCAGAACAAAACTGGTCTTGAAGCAGATAATTATTATTTATGTAGTGTATGTTACTATGGCAATGAAAACGGGTAAAACCCCTGTTTGTGATACTGAAGAACTGGGGCTTGCAAACTACTCCTAAATGTGTAAAAGTCTGTGTGTGTCTGGGTCTGTGTGTATCATGTAACAGGATACGTCTGTATTACAGTGGTCACGTGTTACAGGAGACAGCCAAACATGAAAAGTACATTTGAGAGGATTTGTTCAGACAGAGAATCTTAGATTCTGATCTATTATAGATGAGGACATTACCAGAGCAATATCCAAAACCATACAACTCTCTAAGACTATCACCTCATTTTTCTCTTTCTCTCTCTCTCTCTCTCTCTCTCTCTCTCTCTCTCTCTCTCTCTCTCACACACACACACACACACACACAGTTATAAGTACTGTTAATGCCTACAGGGAAGCACAGCTGTAGCACAATGTGTAGATTTTGAGGATTGGAACTAATGCTTCCTGCTTCAATCACACTCATGCTGCTATAAAAAAATATTATAACTTTGGGATGGGCCTTTTGATATCTAAATCTAAGGCCCAAAACATATTGTACTCAAATATGAAAACATACACTTTCAGCCAAGCTGAATTTCATGCATCGTATTTCGAAATGCTAAACAGTAATTCATAATACAGCACAAATGTGTTTTATATTTTAAGCTTTGGCCGATGCAAAATACATTGTTTTTAAGGTATGCATTTAATTAGTTCAAGTGTTCACTAGGACTCAAACCCATGACATTGCCGTTGCTAGCACCCTTCTTTACTGTACTAGACAAGGACTTTATCTACTGTCACTTCTTTCTTTCAGACCAACAACTGTCACGGTGGAGCAACAGTTTGAGAAGAATCTTGCTGAACAAGTTAGTTAAGCTATTGATAGCTAGCTTTGACTTGGTTAATTACACATCCTGTTTATGGTCACAGACATAAAACAAGACAGACTAGAACAATTTAGAAACAATTCAGATTTTGGCCAGAAACAGACATTACACTGCTCTGCAAATGCAAATCATCTTAAAATTGGCATTTGCAGACCAGTGTAATGTCTGTTTCAGGCCAAAATCTAAATTGTTTCTGGTGTCCACTGTTCATTGAATGAATGAATGATTGAATGTATGAAAATATTTTTTTAATACAGAGTCATTCACAAGCATTCATAAAAAACAGTGTTGGGGAGTAACTAGTTACATGTAACGGCGTTACGTAATTTAATTACAAAATTACTGTAACTGTAATTAGTTACAGTTACTAAGAAAAAATGAGTAATTAAATTACAGTTACTTATGAAATTTTTAACGATTACAAAGGGGATTACATTTGAATATTTACACACATCCACATACAGATTTAACTGATTTCTTTCCCAAATTGCACTGACTATTCTGAGACATACCGCCCTAATAATTTCCGGGATGCGGAAATACAGTCTGGTTCGTAGAATACAGTCATAAAAACGAAATGCCTAACGCGGATGGAATATGCCACATTTTAGATGACTAAATCAAAAGTAGGTCAGTACACTTGAATCAAAACATGACATCGACTAGTGTCTGTGAATATAAAGCCCCAAAAATGCAACATATATGACTTGCACATTCTGCGTGTCTGTGGAAATCAGGCGTGGACTGGACACCGGGAGAACCGGGACAATACCCGGTGGCCTGGCAGCCGATTTTGCCCCACTATTTAATATCATTATTGTATAATTGCCTGCCGAATGTACTAAAGCGATCATTTGCGAATCCGCCATTTGATAATTAAATCTCTAATAAGTCATGAATTTTTAGTTATGACTCGCGCGCTCTCCGCGCCTCCGCCAAACGGTTTGGATCAGACTCCGAGTAATCAATGCGAGAGAGAGAGAGAGAGAGAGAGAGAGAGAGAGAGAGAGAGAATACAGTGGACTGCTGAAGCAGAGAAGCAGAACTACTGTTCAGGGTTTCAGGTCAGTTTCATCTGTAAAGATGCTTTTATGTCTTTGTTTTTTTATTTATTTAATCAAGCAGCAGCACGTTGCTCATCAGTCATCACTCAAAATACTATATAAAGGACATCATTATTATCTGTTGTAATATTACAGTAGTAATTTAGCTGAAAAAAAATCTGATTTTTTTTATAGGTTTAGGGGGAGCTACGACAGACAACAACACAACCCTTACGAAAATTAACATTTTAATATTTAACTATAAATCCAGGTTACTGGTTACTATTGTTTAACTGTGATAACCAAAAATGTAAAATTATTTTACGAGTGTATTTAATTAAAAATAAATACAAATCCATTTGCAAAAAAAACAAGGTTATTTTACTTTTATATAGGCTAATAAAAGCATGGTAATTTTTTGTAAGGGAAAAACATGACTCGTGTACAGTATTAGGATTTTTCTATAAAGATATTGTAGTATTGTAGAGTATTGTATTGTAAAGTATAGTTTTGTTCAATATTGAGTATTAAAGTCATGAGAGAGATGGATAACAGGGCAAAATAAAGAGACTGAAGAGAAAAATGGAAGTGAATTTGCCGTTCAGGAATTTGCCTAACTTTTAATTATTTTGCATGTCCCCAAATTAAAGATTTAAACCTTTTTTATGTCAGGTCCATACAAAAAATAGTTTTGTCCATGAATTTGTTTGTATGAGTTTGAATTTTTCAGTCTGAATTTTTTTTCCCAGTCCGCCCCTCCTGTAAATTGATGGCAAAGACATGGTTTCATTTACTACACATTGGCCTACTGAAGCTCGCAGTGTTTTCAACTTCTGCTGCCTCAATATAGGAGTACACGAGCACATAAACATAATTTCTAGAACTGCTCTGTGTCACTTCATGTGCAGTTTACTTATTTTGAGAAAACTATCATCATATACAGAGACAGCAGTTTCAAAAAAACACCAATGTTTCAGGAGTTTATTACACAGAATACGTCACATGCTTATTAGATAACTGCATTTAAGTTGATGTATATGCTTTTATTTATTATTCTTTAATTTCACAAATTTAGAAAAGTAATCAAAAAGTACTCAAAAGTAATTAGTTACATTACTTTAATAAAGTAATTGAAAAAGTTACACTACTATTACATTTTAAACAGGGTAACTTGTAATCTGTAACCTATTACATTTCCAAAGTAACCTTCCCAACACTGATAAAAAATGCTTAGGATAGTATATGTTATGTTCACATAGGCCTAAGGATCTATCTGTCAGCGCCATAGCCCTGTGAGCAGTGTGCCGACATATCACATTGTTTCCCTGCGGGCGTCCCGAGTTTACATTTACATTAACTCATTTAGCAAACGCTTTAATCCAAAGGGACTTACAAAGTAGAAGCAATCAGTCCAACGAGAGAGCAACAATATAGATGTGCTGTGACAAGTCTCAGTTAGTCTAGCACAGTGCACATAGCAAGGTGTTTTTTTTATTTATAAATAAACTAGACCGAATAGAATAGAATAGAATAGAATAGAATAGAATAGAATAGGTCAGTGCTAGTGTTAATTAGTCAGGTGATGACGAAAAAATTTGTATATGGCTGTTTTTTGAAAATGGCCAAAGACTCAGCTGGACCATTTGGTCTTTTTTTTTTACAGTGTAGCTAGCTATGCAGGGTCAAAAATAACTAATGCTAAATTGATTTCCCCAAAAATGTAAAAGCAGTGTCTAACCCTATCTTTCAGCATCCTGACCAATTTGTGATGGTGGTGCAAAAATTACACCCTTTTTTTAATACGTTTTGAAGTCAGTGCACATTTATATTCAGGCATACAGAATCACATACACATTTCTTAAAATCCTTTGGTCAAATGCAGGCAGCCCATGTAAATTTGAGGTGTTTTTGGGGTTTGGAAGGTTTTATGGCTTTCATGCAGACTGAGATCATTTGTAATAGCTGTCAAGAGAAATGCAGAAAGCCAAAAAAATAACAATGAGAAAACTCTTGGGCCAAGGAGACTTCCTGTTGTCAGATGGACAGCCGCCCAGACTGTGGTCTACAGGGCGTCACTGCAGCAGCCTAGTGAACGTGTGCTGTATTTGATCCTGTTACTGTGATGTTGTGATGACGTGCTCCCTTCTGGTCTGAAGGAGGGTGTTGATGGGATAAAATGAAGTCAGAAGAGAGAGCTGAAGGCAGATGCACGTCAGAAAACGTTATTATTTAGCTGCCTTCTCAGCACAGTCTACGTGCTGTGGTAAGCATTTGTGTATGTTGTGCGTACATGTCTGTTTGACTCTGGGACAATCTGATTTTTCCCATTTGTCTCATGGGGGCTGAAACAGCTGCTGTAGGCGGAGCTTGTTGACCACCACAGCTGTGACCTCCCAGCTCAGCGTCATCTCTCTGACAAAGATGCAAACAGACATACACATACTCACACTGTGGAGTTTCTGGCGGCGAGTTACTGCATTCCATCTGTCCCTGATGTGCAGTGGTCAAGATTCGTCTGGGTTAAGGGTCATGTGTCTGTGGAGGTGTGGTCAGCCTTGAACGCTGCTCTGATGTCATTCAGGCTGGACCGTGTAGCATGGATGACATAATGACGTGTACAACCTGCGCTGCAGACCAACGCAACTCTCAGAATTGGTGCGTTATGGGATGCTATGTAAATATGAAGATTATGTAACGCACATCATATTTCACATCATTTTTTTTCTCTCCCACAACTAGAAAGCCACACAGTTATTTTCCGAGAACTGTATGATGAGAATGTTCTTGTTGAGAGATGTTTTAATATGAATATGCTTTGCTTTAAAAATTTGCATGAAATGAAAATGTATTCTAGAATCTATTATATTAATGCATGTTATAGATTAACAATTTATCCATGTTTTTTTTTTCTCTACATCTTTGATAGTTTGTTGAAAGACAATAGATGTTGCTAATTGTTTCATCGCAACTTTAAGAACTAATGACTTACTACAATAAAATATTGCTATTAGCAAAAAAAATAAAAATAAACCTGCCAAGTTTGTTCTGTATACTGTATATCTTTTGATTTTTTTTATATAAACATTATTGTTTCCAATCTTTTAACTTCTTAAAATTGACTTAAAATTAGCAGCAGAAGATGCAGTTAAATTAATATTAGTTTATTTATTATGCAAAAACAGAAATTAATGATAAACAATTGTATAACTGTACAATTGTATACTGTTCCTCTTTTTACTTTAAAGCTGGAGTTCAACATCACTTTGCAGTATTAGTAGGTTAAAACTTTTTTTTACATAGTGTGGAGAAATGTTTTCAAAGGATTATTTTCTATAAAATCAAGAACATTTCTGTGCATTGTCTGTTGTCAATAGTAGCAAAAAGCAATGTATAAAGCACAGCTTACACAGAAGACACTTTCAAACCAAACAGCATGGGGAAATCTTTCACCCTCAAACAAAAATCCAGATTCCAGCATGGATTCCTTTTGGTACGACTGGATCTCGCCTGTGAAAATTGATCACAAAAAAATGATCAATGTAATTTAATTTTACTGCCAATTGCCTTTGTAATCTTGGCCACACACATATTTGTGGAACCCTGTTGAAACCCGATGAGGACAAAGCTTTTTGTTTAATAAAGTGCTGTTGTGTCTTACGTTACCGCCACTGTATGATCCCCCATATTTGTTTACTAAAATGTAACAGATACCGAAAAATCAAGATAGTGAGGATATACCCTCTCACCAACCCTTTAGATCATCTCGCCGCTGTGCATGTGTGTAGTGTGTGTGTTTCCAGGGCTCATGCTCAATGGTGCAAAGCCCAATTGTTATCCCAGTCTTAGTCTGTTTGGTGTGCTGCCTCGCTCTTTCCATGTTATCCTGTATGCGATGCATATTTTATAGGCAGGGAGACCCCAGCGTGAGGTGACACGTTCCGGACGCATGCACTGATAAACCCAGGACAACCGCCAGCTTTCCACACAGGCATCAACGCAGAATCACACACTCTACACAGACCCAGTAAGTTTGGAGCTTTTGCTCCGTATGGCTGTTTGCACAATAGTCAATAAAAAAATATTTGCTACTGCACATCCGTAGTAGCGTGCGAGTGTTGTTTGTGAGTTCCAAAGGGTGAGAGAATATGTAGCAGCAGTCAGACAGGTCTAACATGTCATCTCTGTCTCTTAATGTTCCCAGCCAAGTCCCTTTACACACAAAAGCTTATGTGTGAGCTTAAGGGGGTCTCTGTGATATTCAGGACTGTGTACTCTTGATATAGTCCCTCTGCAGGCCTGAACATAATTAAGTTTGATTAGAAGTGATTCAATTAAGCCTTCCCAAGCCATTATAAAAATCTCTTCTGTCGTGGAACAAGGGTTTGGAGAGTGCAGCTTCAGGTGAGTGCACCTACAGATGTCTGACATGCTGCACTGACATGTTAAAGGCATAGTTCTCTTAAAAATGAAAAGTCTGTCATCATTTAGTCACCCTCATGTCATTCCAAACCTGTTTGATTGTATGGAACACAAAAGAATCTATTCTGAAGAATTTTTTTTTTTTTTTTACAGTTTTTGCTTACGGAACACTACTAAATAATATATTGTCATAAAACAACCAGACACACAGGATTCATAAAAAAACTATTTAGTTCAAAAGAACTGAGAATCTGGCTGCACTAGTTTTTTATCTGCTGATTAAGGCATTTAAGAATTTAATGGCACTGTGAGAATAAATGTACACAAAAAAAAGGAAATGGTATCGATATTATTTTCACTTTTGCAACACACTGAATTAAACATGAACTTTTGGGACTATTTACACTTGTCGTTTCATGCAGCTGTTCGATTGGTTAATTTCTGTTCCATTTATACTTGGCCACATAAATGCGTCTCTGCAAAGTGAAAATAAAACTGATCTTCATGTCACAGAAATCAACAGGTGAGTTGCATTTTTCATCAGCTGATTTCAAGATCAATAACCACAACAGCTGAGAAAGCGTCATCAGCATTCAGCATTCACCACTTTGAATGAAGATGAGTGTTTATTGAACATGCAAAGATGATGCAGACTGTTTTTCATTTGCTTGTTTGCTGAAGAGAGATGCTCATCTCCGAAGGGCCATATCTGTGATGTGTATTACAATAGCGCTGTGGTTATCTGGCTTTTTTCATGTACATTTGTCCAGTTTCATCCAGTAATGTTGTGCTGAAGTTGCAATTTGTCTCAAATGCAATAGATTGCTATCCAGTCAAAGAAAATGCATAAAGTGGCCATGTGTAAATAGGCCATTTGAAGAGAAAAGACTAAAATAGCATGTCCTTGTAAAATGTATGTCAGTAATTGTCATTTTCAACTTTTCTTTTACATTGTAGGCAAAGAGACACTGATTATTCTGCTTTATTTGAGGCCTCTTTTTTCCACAGAGAAACAAATCACGAAACATCTCTAACCTAAAATTATATTAATATATAATAATCTCCACTGCAGCCTGTTTTCTGAAAAGTTCAATTATGCATCAAGGGTCGACACACACACTGGCACACAACTCCTTAGCCAGTTAAACGCTCACTAGCATATTCCAAAAACAGTATTATCAGCTGCCTCTCTAATGTGCACATTCAGAAGAAACAAAAACATACATTAGTTATTCACCCCATTCTTTGTCTGCTCAAGGCCATCAATCTTTTAAAAGAACAACTATATGTGCGCTAAATCTGCGAGTTTGCATTTTTCTGGTGTGCATGAATCATTCAGGAGCGCTGTGTGCAGCCGGGACTGGATGGGCGATCCGTGTACCCCTCCCTTTCCTCGCCCCAGAGCCTCCACCGCTGCCTATAGCCAAGACATCAAAGTAATCAACCTCACCTGACCGGCCACACCTCTCGGCTGAAGACCAGCACCATTTTATTATAGCATTGAAAACAACATTCTGTACTTGACTTATAATGGGGCTAATTCAGTGATCAAGGTTAATTGCGGCAAATTACATATCCTTTGAATAGCAAGGATCTGCCTACTTTAGACATTAAAACTGAACAAAGTTTATTATTTGAAAAGTTAATATCAAAGTCTATTCCATAAAACAAGAACGCTTCTGATCCATAAAACAAGAACGCTTCTGATCTAAAAATAGACATAGAAATCAGTGAATATGATTGTGATGATGAATTATCAGTGCATTCTACTAATAAGACTTCATCATTATTCTAGTGTTTATAAAACTTTAGATATCTAATTTTCAAATTATGTAACTGTTATTATTGAATGTATAGTTTATTTTAGCTATTTTTTTACATGTTTTTCCTTACACAGATACTAATTAAATATTAAATTTCATTTATAATTGAATTCTAAAATTGCATTTCATTTAACAATTTTAAATAATTGAATTCATATATTAAAATTCTAAATAAAATTAATAATTAATGAATTAAATGTTTAAAATATTTTAATGTCACATTAGTATGTGAGAATATGTATTTAAAGGGATCATGACATGATGTTTTATTATTAAACTGTTCCTTGAGATTCACATATAATGTTAGTAAAAATTTGTTGCACAAAAAAAAAAAAAATTTCAACAAATGCTATTTTTGGAATGAAGATTTTCTTAAACTAAAAAAATGAATTGAATTTAGTCACTGTGCTTCATTATCGCATAAGGTAGACCCTATTTCCTTCTCTGTTCTCATTAGTTTTCTGTTCTCTCTGCCTATCAATACAAGTGACAGAAATCAAGATAAAATACTATAAAGATTTCTCTCTTTTTTTATGAAAACTCCACAAAGGGAAATTATTTATCAAAATAAATATTAAAAAAAACTTTTTGTTGAGTTATATCTTGTTTGTTGTCATGTTCCTCATTTGTTACTCAAAGCATTACATGTAAATTAGTGTGATGTTGGGATGTCCCAGAGGAGGACTGTTGCTTCTTTTGCCTGGAAGCAACCCACCTGGACACTGCCTAGAATAGGACATTCCTCAACTGATTTTTAAGAAAAGCTATAAAGAGACCAACATTCACCTTGAAGGTGCTGCAGTTCAAGAACAAATACTAGTCAACCATGTCAAGAGCTCTGGAGTGGATTGTATGGGAGGGTTGAATGAAAGGACCAGATACTCCAAAAGAACCATGGAAAGCTTGTCTGGAGTTGGCCAGAAGGCGTAATAGTGACCCAATTGTAATGTGGGAAAAGATTTTGTGGTGAGACGTGATAGCCAATAGCCTTTTAGACAGAAATCACAGCAATATATGTGGTGCAAATCTTTCATTGCAGGAAAACCTGAAGCTTAGGAGAAAGTCTTCAAACACTTGAAAGCACTGCAATTCCAGTCAAAGCTCTGATCTCAGTCCAACAGTGTGGCTCACAAGCACAGTTTAACTAGTCTGAACAACCTGGAGAAGGTCTGCCCAGAATAATGGGCCAGAAGCAAACTCTGCCAAACCATTTCCACAATATATTAAATTGTGCAGATTGAATAATTCAGAACATGTGTGGGAAGGCTGGAACTACCTTAGGCATGGCTCACACGTACCTGTCCACCCATCATGAAACACTCAGGCCTGCATCTTCAGAGCAGTTTACTGACAAAGGGTTTATAGAATAGTGATTTGAAGTTCAAGTTGAAGATATTTTGTGAAAACTGCTGTGGTCTATTACACTTTGAAAAGTGTAATAGACTTCAAACCTTAGACAAACTATCAAGTTGCTATATATAATGCAAAATGTATAGAGCAAAGTACATTATAAATGTTGAAAACAGTTATGCTGCTTAATATTTTTGTGAAAACCATGATACAAAATAATACAATTAAAAAACACAGTACACTCTTTTGTGACATACATGTCTTTACGGTCACTTTTGATTAATTTAATGCATCCTTGCTGACTCAAAATATTAAGTTCCTTCAAAAACCTTTTGAACTGTAGTTATATACAAATCCTTGGTCAGAACTTTCAGAACTTTCTAGACTAATTAAATCATTGAAATGTTCATCTTAAAAGTATTCAGACGAGACCATGTGACTAAAATCCTCAGCTACACTTTGACTGCTGACTGTAGATGAATTGAACTGATTTTGCATAAGGCATAAAATCAAGAGTGTCCTTTCATCTGCTATTGTAAGCAACTGAAGACTAGATGAATCTTGTTCATTTGAGAATGCATAGCGCACACACCTCACTCATGTTGTCAAAAATAACTGTTGGTGTTATTTTTATAAAGGGGAACGGTCGACAGATTTATTTAAAATGTAGCCCCCTCTTTATAAGGGGTAAGCTTTCCAGAATGTGCAAAGAAAACAGATGAGGTATGAATGAGAAGAGCGATAGATGTACTGTACTGCAGTGGACAATGACAGAGGAAGGACAGAGTGTGTGAGACGTGACAGTGACACCCTGCTCCTGCGCCCCTCTCCTGTCCTGTGACAACACAGGCTGATGCTGGCTGGGACAGCAAGGAAACACACATGCACACTCATGCTTTCATAAGCCTTGTCTCGAGGCTAAGCATCACAACAGTCACGTCTGTTTAGACGTGTGAAAACTCAGAGAGAGAGAGAGAGAGAGAACAATTTGGTCTGTTGAAACTTGGTAGTCCTTTCCTCAGTTATAATAAGAATTCTTTAGATGTTTACTGCAGTTCACTTCATTTTTAAGTGATATTTCATCCAGAAATTTAACTTTTGTCATAATTTGCACACCCTCATGCTTTATAAACAGAAGTAGACTGCAAATACCATCGATATGATGCTGTTTTTGTTTGTTATTTACTTTTCTGAACTTTTTAAAGTTTTACAAAAGCATGAAAATAAACTGTATTAAAATATTTTGTTAGTTTATTTTGTTATTATTTATAATATACCATTTAGTAATTGAATAAGCCAATTTTGAATGAGCCGCATTCATTTTATATTTTCAGTTTTCATTTGAATTCAAATCTATTGTTATGTGCATTCATCATTGGTTTCGTTTTTATTTCTATATAGCTTTATTTTTTATTTCAGTTTTATGTTAGTTTTTAATTATTTTAGCACTTTTACTTATTTAACTTAACTTAGGCCAAGACTATTTAAGCCAAGACACATTTCTAATTTTCATTTAAGTTAAAACTTTTTTTCATCTAATATTTATATTTTATTTAATTTCCACCCTATTTCAATTATCAAAAATTATTTGTATTTTTTTCATTTCCATTTTGATTAACATTAATTACACTGCAAACACACAAGAAAAATACTTTACATGCATAAAACATGTAATTAAAAAATAAAAACTATACTATAATTATAAAATTGATTAACTTTAGACCCATGGAATTGACTGAGAAAACAGCAACACTTTTTTTTTTGCTCTCATTTTTTGGCGGTTCATTTTGAAGCATGACAGCCTACCCTTCAGTGAACATTAGAAATATCTCAATTTGTGTCCTGCTAAAGAAAGTTTATATAGGTTTGTAAAGTACACAAGGGTGAGTAAATGACGAAGCAGCTTTTAATAAAATTAGATCAGCAAAACTCAACCGATTGAATTATATCCTGGGCTAGTGACAGCTGCACCTGACCCATGGAACAAACTCAGAAAGCAAATGACACGCTTACACACGCTATATCCGGCTCGTACACTCTAAACACGTACACTGCGTGTGTGTGTGTGTGTGTGTGTGTTGTCTTGTGAGAGCTAATCCAGTCCCTGCAGAAGCATGCGTTACAATTGCTGAAGTCTTTAGTGATTTAAAGCATGTGTGTTTGTGTAATAGTGCTGAGTGTTTGTCACATAGTCTTGCCTTTGGCCCTATCTCTTTAGGCGAGCCCCTCTCACATCTCACCACCTGACTGGCCTCCTTGAGTGCACTGATGCAGTAGTGGAAAAAAGCAGGCCCTAAAAATAACTCTCACACACTCACCCACTTCAGGGATGGGACAGAACATGTGTGCGGTTGAGAGGTGGGGTTAATATTAGAAAGCACATACAGTAATATGAAGAGGGGACACCGGCTGCTTTGCCTGCACCATTTTAATCTGTTACTTGGGATCTCCTCGTGCCCCCCAACGTCACACGAACGTAGCGCATTCTTCGGCAGGTCACACGTTCAAGCGCTCACACACACACACACACACACACACACACTCTGCATTCCAGCGGCAGTCACACGCGCTGTATCATGACTGCTGGCGCTGCTGCCTCCTCGGCACTCTGTTCCCTGTTATTTCTGTCTGTCTGGACCTGGAAAAAGACAGTGGTGGAGAATTCAAGAGGAAGGGAGAGAAAGGTGGGGGGTATTCGAGCCTCGCTGCCAACGGGATCACATTAGGCCAACTTACTGTCTGTCAGGCATCCAGAGTTACAACAGTTCCAGATGATCGGCTGGGTTTGGTTTAAACCGCCACCGTGCCAGCTGACGTTTGGCCACGTGCCACTGTTCAAAATGAAGACGTGATGACACCATTATCACTTTAAATCAGATGATGATATTGAGCTCATTGGCTTGCGATCGTTTGCTTGTCTTCTGTCAGTAGATCTGCTCTCTTGTCTACATGGCCACCGGCTCTTCCTCATTAACGATATTGGAATTTATTAAACTGCTTTTTTTGTTTGATTAGGATATGGAGCTGGCCTCTTCTAGGCATGTGTATCTTGTCATCTTCTCTGTTCGGCATTGCAATGTCTGTAAGGAATTATTATTGTGTAGGCTGGTTAGTTGCACTTAAGTTATTATTTAGAAATATATTTAATATAATACCTTTGCATAATGCTGTATTTCCTGCAACGATTTTTGGTAGCTGTGTTCTCTAGCTGCTGAATCTATTGAATGTGATGCAATAAAAACACAGTGTAGTGTGAAATGTATTCTAATGTCATCATGGGCTTCATGCAGAAACAACATATAATTTGTCCAGTGCAGAATGATTCTCAAACAAACTATTCTTATGAGCCGAAAATGTCAATATTTTTAGTAACTGACTCTTATGAACCTGTTCTTTTTAGTGAATCAAAAAATAAAACAATGTAGTCTGATAACCAAACAAATGACTCTTATAATACTGTTCTTTTCAGTGAATCAAATACAATGGCATGTAATCAGATTGATGAACAAATGACTCTTTTGAGACAGTTTTTTAATGAATCAAAATGTAAAGTGCACTATAGACCTATCACCAAACAAATGACTCCTATGAGCCTCTTCTTTTTAGTCAATTCAAAAAAGAAAACAGTGCAGTCTGATAACCAAACTAATTACTCTTATGAATCTGTTTGTTTTAGTGACTCAAATACAGTGGTATGTAGTCTGATTGATGAGGAAATGTCTCTTTTGAGCCTGTTTTTAGTGAATCCGAATAAAGAATATAGCTCAAACAGTTAGTTCAAAAAGCCCAGAAGTTATCAGTTTGAATCAGTATGACGAATCCTGAAGGAACATTACTGAATTAACATCTTACTCACTGAACTGAATATTCACTTACATCCAAATCAAAATGTCAAAAATGAAGAAAGATTTCTGTCATTATATATAAGCATTGTCAGCAAAGATACATACATACATACTTGATGGTCTTCTTATGTGTGTGTGTGTGTGTGTGTGTGTGTGTGTGCGCCTCAAAGGACCTCAGTAGCATTGGACTTTGTGTAGGATCGATAGCGGCTGTCTCTCCATTCCACGCTTTATCAACCATATGATCCATTAAAGCCAGGCACTCTCCTAGAATGCTTCCGCACACACACACACACACACACACACACACACACACTGCCATCATGAAGTTGCTGCTCTTCTCCCGCCATTCCACACCAGTTGTCCGCTCTGGCTCCCTGAGGAGAGCAGGCAATTCCAATACGGCTCAAACTCATTGAGCCATACGCCCCAGCTACACTGCCGGACAAACACACACCGTGCACATGAGGCACGAATGGACAGAGACTGAAACAGAAATACACCCAAACATCAGAGACTCCCAGATCAAAGACACAGATTAATAAAGGAGGACAGCAATCAGCTTTCTTTTTGACTTTAAACACTTCATTCTGAACCATAAATGGGTGAAGGTGTCATAACCACAAAGGGTGTGTGGTATATGGGTGATTATTCAATTAGAGAAGAAAAAAACTCTTTAAAAGGATGCAATTCCAAAAGCATTGTAATATATTTAAACATACAAATTAATTAAACATATATATATATATATAATGTATGTTTAAATATATTACAATGCTTTTGGTATTGCATATATATATCTATATATATGTATGTATATGTGTGTGTGTGTGTGTGTGTGTGTGTGTGTGTGTGTGAGTGTGTGTGTGTGTGTGTGTGTGTGTGTGTGTGTGTGTGTGTGTGTGTGTGTTCTAATTTTCACTTTTTACAAAGAAACATTACATTTACAAGTGATTTTTTCAAAAAAGAAAAATTGTAAACTTTTACAAAATGTTAAAAAAAAATGTTTTGTCTACAATGTCCCCAATTTTGCTGTCATTACTATCACATCAAACATTCTGCAGAATAATTTTTATATATATAAAAAAAAACATTTTATATTTACATTTTAACTTATTTAGTTAATAATATAAGTGCGATAATATGGCATGTTGGAAGATCAGAAATGTTATATTACAGAAATATTTTAGCAAAATGCATACCTCTTTATGATGTACCTATTCCAATATCCTTGTTACACAATTTTAACATAAATAAAACATGGTTTGAAGAAGTCATAAAAAAATCACCCATATCTGTGTATGCACTGGGTCATGACAAATTATTCACTTTGATATTTAATGTGAGCAGACGCATGAACATTTAGGCTAACAGTTCTGAGATTATTATCTATTTCCTAAGAACAGTGAATCGCCTTGGCACAGATCACAATACACTTTTTATGTTATGTAAGTCCAAAAATGAAAGAATGCAGGAGGCCCACTTCCCACAGACGAGGAGTGGCTTGTTACTGTTCTGTGTCTTGATCTATTTTATACCAATGTCACCATATCATCACCTCCAGGCCATTACAAACTCGTCTTCACACTATATGTCTCTTTCAAGAAGACAAACTGCACTTGTCAGATTTGATTTCACTTTGTACCACAGTTTGACAGGCACATGTCACAGTGCCTGTCAGCAAAAACTGTAATGTGTCACACCTGGTTTACTCTGCATGCGAATGTGATTCTACGGTGTTTCAAATAACTACTGAACTAATCAAAGGTATGTATGAAGCATGTTTTGTTAAAAAAAAAAAGTGGGCAGATTAAAGCTCAGCACGATCATGCTCAGGCCTGTTTGCACCTGGTATTATCATCCATCTCAAGTGTTCCATTACGGGAAAATGTTTTTATATATCAATCATATATTACCGACAATGTTTAATACTCTTGTTTTAGCACAATGGATGTCTGACACTTGTGTAGACAAACTTTTAATCAACAACACATTTACATTTACACTACAAATGCAATGTTGTAACATACGTTTCTGCCTACCTCCAAACATGGTTTGAGTCATCAGATCACAAAGCATTTTGGACCCAGTTTAGACCTGACCACTCCCCCCTCTTTCTTGTTCCAGTATTACACAGAATTTCCCCAAGTGGAAGGGTCCATCTTACCAACTTTTGGGGGTGGAGACAAACTGCGCTCTTTCCTGAACCACATCCTCTCAAAATGAGCTAAACCTGCATTTCCACCTTGACTTGCCACTGCCAGCCTGGGGTTTCCAAACAGAGCCGCTCCACTTATGGTTTCCTCCACATCACCACCTTTTGACTTGAAATAGTTTTATTCAAATTTTCATTATAGCTGAAGTTATGTGACTGAACTGATACAGGAAATGTGTTGAAACTGATATCACTAAGGGACAGCAGTGAACGCCTGACCGCGTGTGTCCTCCGAGGAAATGAGGAAGGAAGTCTGTATATATGTGCATGTGAGTGAGAGAGAAGGAGAAAGAAAGAAGTGTGTCTGCATTGACAATGAGCCATGTGGCCTTTTGAAACTGTGTATATGAGACTTGTGCATGCTGCTCTTGTTGGTGATATCTGTGAGCGTGTTTCTCTGGGGCTGTCCCTCTACGCAGTGGTTAGAGCTCAGGAAATGGTTAGAAAAAAAAAAAAGACAAATATACGAACAGAAAAAAAAAAACTGAATCTTGAGGTGTCAACACACTCATCACGTTGTCAAATTTCATAGAATTCTGAAAACCTTTCAATGTGATAACACCTTGTCCATTAATATGTTAGTGGGCAATATATCAGGGGGGAAAACACAAATGAAAATATAGGCCTAGAGAAAGTATTTTAAACAGTTGTTACTTGACACTTTGTTATTTGAATGTGTTGCAGACTGTGCTTTTAATATATAGGCACACTCTTTGAAACATTCTTGATCACACTTTTTTTGTATCCGAAGCAAATAATCTGAAATTATTTTATGTTAATGCATTAATTAGTCATAAACTCTGGATCTCGGCCTAAAGTAGCACATAGAGCCCAGTGGACAACAATTAAAACACACTTCATGAAATCTCTCACACACACTCAAATGCACAAGTCCTTGTCCATATGGATCCATTTTTGAGATGATACTGAATAATTCTGACTGCGTTGTTAGCTGTTGGGATTAGAGTGAACCAGAGGGAAACCTTACTCTCAGTTAGGACATGAATAATGAAGAACACAGACTCGGACTCAAACACACACACACACACACACACACACTCTCTCTCTCTCTCTCTCTCTCTCTCAAACACACACACCGAGAGGCTGTTTAACTAAGAGTGGGTCACAGCGCCTCCTACAGTCCAATCTCCATCATTGACGTTCGGTTCTATGAATACACGCTAACAATTAAATCACAGCTGCGCCTTCAGTTTCAAGTGTGTTTGTGAATATTATCGGCAAAAAAAAAAAAAATATATATATATATATATATTACAACCCAAAATAAAATTTGTGAAGGGTACTACTTTTTGGGGGATCTATGTCTTTAGCAAAATTTGTATGACATACCCTGAGGTAAATGACGAACTTAGCTGGCCTGTTTTGATTTTGAACATGACTAAATTATGTGCAACAGGTTATGTCCTGTAGGTGATGAAATATACAAAAATAGGTCATTTTATGTAAGTTTGCTAAGTGTTGCAAGTGTAAGAATCCACATAATTTTTTTCTGATTTCTGTTAAACTATGGCTAAGGTTACTGTACAAGTGTTTTTCAGTCAAAAGAAAAACGAGTACCTCCCTCGTGAATTCATTTAGCATGCATATTACAATTCTACCAATCACTAGATATTTTAAATGCCATTTGCCTTTAATTCGAACAGTTCTTCTAGCATCAACCACATCTCCTGTTTTATGTTCAATGAACTTTGAGCTCGTATCAAACTCAGTCCCCTGCATTACAGACTGCACCTTAAACATGCCCAAAGTCATATAATAATTACAGTTACAGATTTTCTGGTTTCTGGAGTACTGAAAAACCTGTAATTTTCTAAGACTGAAATGAAAACAGATCATCAGAATATATAACGAGACATTTACACAGGCAATTTAAAAGCAAAACCACCAATTGTACAGTTTTAAAATATGAATAGCTCCGATTTAAAGAAATTCTTTTTTTTTTTTTTATTCCCTTTGTATACAATGGTGTTGCAGAGAAAGGTTTAGGGTGTGCACAGGTGTGTTGATGGGACATGGCTGCAGGCTCAGTGAACTAGGGGTAATAACATATTACATCATGTTCAGAGACGGGTGTATCTGATCTCATACGTGCACTAACAGCACATCTGGAATGCACATTTGCATGCAACCCCTTCTTCTGCCGCAAACTGAAGATATGCAAATTATGCCCTGTGACGCAAATCACACCCTCAGATTTTTTTCCCCCGCCATAGATTAAAGAAAAACAATGGTGACGTTGTATTGCATTTTATTGTACAATTTACATGTATAAAAAAAAAGGATGTCCTGATCTGGTGAGCTGGAAAAAATTAAGAAAACGGCAAGCAAAAACTGATGTTTTTTAAATTACCAAATGGTTGTAGTGGCTGCATTAACTTGTACTTGTATTGTAAAAAAAAAAATAATAATAATATAATAATAATTATATATATATATATATATATATATATAACCTTGAAATGGTAGTTTTAATAAAGAAAAAAGGGATTGGGTGTTGATGGTCAGAGTTTGGTCCATATCCAATGGCTTAAGATTCGGTGACAGGCTTCAGGGTCGGAGTCCAGAGGTCATGCAGGTTTAGGAGCGGGTGTATTTGCCCCAGATGTGCAGCATGAATACAGATGCGATAAAGAGCAGACTCATCACCAAAACTGGAACCGGACCACTGCAACAAGACAGAACCAGGAATAGATGGAACCACTGCCAAATCATTCTTATGAACATTAAAAAAAAAAACAGCAGTAAGACAGAGGGATCCCTAGTGGAGGACATAGAGACTAAATTCAGTATCTATTTCTCACATTTCATTTACAATATGTAATAAAATAAATAAAAAAAGACTGGCACAAATGTCCTCCCAGTGGGCCAATCAGGACTGCTCGTCTTGATCATGTGATAGAAGATGAGTTAATTAGGATTCTAAACGCTGGTGAGTTGGATACTGTTAACGAGCTAGTTGGAAAATGTGGGGCTTTATTAAAGCAGGAACTGACCATCCCTTGGGTCACTAGGCAGCCGTGTAACCATGCCGACTGAAGGGCCACCCCTCAGGCTTTAATTGATGTGACCTTTACTGAGGGAACTTTAATTAAGCTCAAAACACAGACCCACACACAAAACCTTAAAAGTGAAAAATACTTCACACACAACTCCACACAGACTCTCCTACTCTAAGAGACTCTTGACTGTAAATACGGTCACAGTCGACTCCCTCAAATCTATTATGATATGGTTGGCTTATTTGTTTGTACGCAATGAACAGATGTAACGTTACCGATCTAGAACAGCAACCTTAAAAACAAGCACAAATGGCAGCAAAGGAAGACACTATTATAGAAGTTGGTTGCATTGAGAGAATGGCTCTAATTACAGCACACACACATGAACACAGCTGTAGGAGGGAAACGGCAGGGGAGACATCAAATAAAGACGGAAGTTGAGCCCATGAGGCCAATTTCCTGTCGTTAAAATTTCATGTTTATCCTTATAAATGCTAAACCTCTCAGAACCCTCTGCCCCTCCCTTCCGTGTCACTTCCTGTTGAGCTGAGGGGATGAATTAAAAATGAGCATCTGTGTTGGTTCTTTGCACATTAAGTATCTCAAATTGTAACCTTTGCTTATTTTGTCTTTAAGCAATAAAAATATGTCTGATATGATTTCATTGCTAGTAGATGTTTTCCCACACACAGCTGTTTGTTAAAAAAAAATAAAACCATAATTGCTAGCAATAAAAAGGGGGGAAAAATACTGTATGAGAGCATTACATATCAAAATACGATTTTATTACAAAAAAAGCACTGAATAAAAATCTGAAAAAGAAAACTGTCCAACATCTAAAGAAATGACTTTGTAATTAACAATTTTTATCTGAATTGGCTGGTTGTACCTGAATTTTTTTTTTATTTCTGCAATCTATTTTCAAATACATGCAAATGAAGAACTGAATAATAATGGTGCCTCAGAAGTAAATTAATTAGGAAAACCTACATTTAATAATAATAATAATAATAATAACTCTTATTCAAGTACATAAACTATTCAAAAGTTTTTTTTTTATGTTTTAAATGTCTTATGCTCACAAAGTCTGCATTTAAAAGTAATAATAATATTGTGAAACATTATACCAAGTAAAATAATACATTTCCATTTAATTGGATTAAAAATAACTTTCTACAGTCAAATTTTAGAATGGAATTTATTCCTCTGATGGCAAAGGTGAACGATGTTTCAGAAGTCACTGAAATACACTGATTTGTTGTTGCTTAATATTTTTGTGGTAACAAGATACATTTGTTTTCCATAGGATTTCAAGTTTAAAGCATGTTTGGTTTAAAAAAAAAAAAAAAAAAAAAAAAAAAAAGGATTTTTCTTTTTTAGAAACAAAAAACCTCTCAATCTTTGAAACTGTAGTGTAAATTTTTTTCTTCGATTTTTAGAATATGTTGTTGTATCTCTGAGTGGACAGTATTTTAATCATTCTGTATTGTGTGTAGGGATGTCCAGATCCGATCACGTGATCGGAAATCGGGCCCGATCGCGTGGTTTCAGACTCGATCGGAATCGGACGTTACCTCCCGATCAGGAGGATCGTTTGTTATGCGGTGGCACAGAGTTAGACCCTTTTGACTCCTCACAGAAACAGCGACGCGTGCGACATGACATCACTTTGTTTTCAAGAGCTGGTGTGAATAAATATAGATTCAAACTCAAAGAGACATGATAGTTTGCGCATGACCTGATATTTCATTCGGACCCAGGATACAGCGAGATGAACATCACAGAGCGCTAAACTCTCATGCAGTGTGTGTTTCATTCATACTCGAAGCCGGAGCGCGCTCTCGCGCTGATATCAGGATATTCCTAATATGGACAAAAGCGTCCAGCTATGCTGTGCTGCTCACAGGAAAACAGAAACTTATGCAAACACGAAGACGTTAATATACGATTACGACAATAAATTGTTCTTCAAGTCATCTCCGGCAGGTGATAAATAAAGTATGAACAATGCAGTGCTGATTGACATAGTATTACAGTATAGAAACTATTCTGCATTATTATGTGATAAACAGTGTTTGTAGTATATAAACAAATCATTATTATTTGTTATTGTCCAGCATTTATAGATTTCTAAGCCAATTAAAAAATAGAAATTAGAGAAAAAATAAAGTTGCCTATAATACCAGTCAGAAGTTTTTGAACAGTAAGCTTGTTAAGGTTTTTTTTTTTATTTATTTTTTTTTTTTTTTTTAAGAAGTCCCTTCTATTTACCAAGCCTGCATTTATTTGATCCAAAGTACAGCAAAACAGTAAGATTGAAATATTTTTACTAGCCTATTTAAAATAGCTGTTTTATATTTGAATATATTTCAAAATGTAATTTATTGAAGATCCTGGATCTGTTTTTTCGCTCTTCTTTATTCTTTTTTTATGTATTATAGAAGTATCGGATCGGGACTCGGTATCGGCAGATACTCAAAATCAAATGACTCTGACTCGAGGACAAAAAAACCTGATCGGGACATCCCTAATTGTGTGTGAATATGAATCCTCACACTTTAAGTCCTGGTGAGTCCTCAGTATAAAAGCGCCACATCCCTCCTGTGCCCGCCGATGCTGTGGATCGGCCTCCACTGCGTGCAGCACTGCTAGGGGCCTTCCTGATGAAATCAACAACAATAAAAAAAATCTCTGCTTAAATATACAGGACAAATCAAAGTGTCAGAGATTACCAAACACTCACTAATCAGTGCAGCTAAATCAATGAAATCAACCCCTGATGATGTCGAATTTGCAGGACAAAACACTGATTAGGGCCTCAACTTCTGACTTGTCTAAAACAATATCTTTCAGGTCTGCTGATCAAATCACAAAAACACAAAGAAAAGCTCTTTGATCCAGCCTGATGGTGTATTAAGGCCCAAACCAAACTCTTGCGAGGTCCTTTCTTACCTCTGTCGGGCTGAGGTGCCGGCGGTGCGGGGGGCCACGGTCTTACTCGGGGACCGGCTGGAGGCCCCAACATTTGTTGCACTAGATGCGGGTCCAGGCTGAATAGAGGGACAAACAGAGGATGTAGTAAATCAAGTGCATTTATTGTCAAAACAAACACCTTAGCTAATATGTTTCACCAATATACCATTTATTAAGTATATATAAATAAACTTTAACGCAAGCACAATACATTTTCATTAAAAGCTTCTAGAAAAGATATAGATCAACAGATGTTCAAACGGCAAAATAATGCACATAGGTTCTATATTATAAGCTGGTATTCAGACTGAGACCGCGAGTCAGATTTAGACTGTAGAGCTGGTGTGGGGGTCGAACTTAAAAGAGCCACGTCTCTCATACAACTGCAGCTAGCGAGCGAATGAAGCCTACAAACTTAATACATCTACTAGCATATAACTAAATACTATTCAAAACTGCAATTCCAGTAGTTGAAACTCAAATCTAAGTAGCTGCAAAGCAAGTAAATTGGCAGAACTAAGTTAAGTACAGTTAACGTGTGCCAGTAACGGTAACGTTATGTTACTACTGAGCTAACGTATCACATAGCAATCCAGATATAACTGTAACGTTAAGTACGCGCAAACTACTTATTATTTGTTACTATTTGTTATTAATTACTTACCATTTTGTTCAATAGTATATATTTCAGGAGTCTGTGGAGAAAAGAGTGAATCTAGCTGACAGCCTCTTGCTGAACTCCAGCCGATCCTGACCACTAACAAGAGACAGCCTGTTGATGACGTTTCACTGAAAAGGCCACGACAGCTACAGAAAGGACCCATATAGGTGCCAGTTATGTGCCTGACTGGAACTGTGATCCCTCACGTTACTTTTTAACACTTTTGGGATGGTTTCTGAACCTAGATTTGACATACAAAGTCAAAACAGGTAATAAAAAAACAGAATATTTTCAGTAAAAGTAGCCTAGCTTCAGAATTTCATTTGGGAAAACTCAAAGGCGGTTCAATGGAATTCAGTGACGTGTTATGTGCGATGGATGATGTGTACAGAGTAGGGTAGACATTTTGGCTCAATCAGGAAGCCGGTTTCACGAAATTGCGAACTTTGAGGCTGCTGAGTATTAGTGTCAGTAATTGTAAGAGTACAGGTGAGTGCGTTGTCATCACGATATTTTTAAACATATTGTCTGGTTGTTAACTAACACTGTAAGCACAATTTGATTAACATTAAATATGATGTTACAGTGTTACTACTTGGTGTGTAGCAGGGTAACGTTATATACGTTACTGAGTCTAGATTTATATTTTACTAATATAACATGACATTGAGAATGAATATTGATGTTTTTCAGCTCTGAACTGACGTGTCCCACTTGTTTATAGATACCTGCAGACATTTAACGTTGCAGGACTGTTATAACATTTGTGACCCTGGAGCACAAAACCTCTTAAGTAGCAAGGGTATATTTGTAGCAATAGCCAACAATACATTGTGTGGGTCAAAATATTACAAATATTACACCCTTATGACTGGTTTTGTGGTCCAGGGTCACATACATACATACATATATACATACATACATACATATATACATACACACATATATATATATATATATATATATATATATATATATATATATATGAATGTAATGGAGCTTATGATAGATTGTGACCCAGTGACATGAACAGAGACGTGTGTTCTGGCCTGTTGTAACAACACAGTGGCATGAAATACTTGGTTAATCATCTGATGAAATCATTGTTAACTTTTATCTGTTTTTAAGTAATTTAAAAAAATCATAAAGTTTTCTTTTAAGAGCTTATTTATAATGATTGGTATAAAAAAAAAGAAATGTCTTCATCTAGATCACTAGGATTTCTATACAGCAGCAACTGGAAAGTCTAGTTTCTTTGTCTCAAGCTTAAAAATAAGGTGTATTGTTCATTTGACCTCCTTTTGACTCAGGACAGGATGGTTCGTGTGGTGTTCCTGCACCCTGATCTGGGTATAGGTGGAGCTGAGCGTCTGGTGGTGGATGCAGCTGTAGCTCTGCGCTCTCGTGGATGCAGCGTTCAGATCTGGACTGCACACTATGACCCCCAGCACTGCTTCTCTGAGACGCTCTCACCTGACCTGCCTGTGGTGTGTGTGGGCGACTGGCTGCCCACCAGCGTGTTCGGTTATTTCCACGCTCTCTGTGCATACCTGCGCATGATCTATGTAACTCTCGTCCTTGTGCTCTTTAGTGGGGAGGAGTTCGATGTTGTCTTCTGTGATCAGGTAACTACTAATGCTACTAGCACTAACTACTAATTATCAGTGTTATTTTTTGGTATTAAAGTATTTATTCATATTTTGTATCATCTATCATTTTAATATTTTCAGTAAAAAATGTAAATGTTTTTTTTTGTACATGATTTTTTATTTTTTTTTTCTATTTAGCTTTATTGTTTATTGCACTTTTAGTCATTTTCGGTATTAAAACTTATTTATTTTAGGTAGTTGCCACAGCAACATTTCATCCAACATTTTATTTTATTTCAGCCTAACAGCACTTCTCTTTTTTTTTAGTGGTGGACTTTAATAAAGTACTGAGAAACATTTCCAAACATATTATCTAACTTTTACTCCTCAAATGTTCCTCGTTAATTTGAACTGAAGATATCTAGACCTACTCTAAAGCATTGCAGTGATTTTTTTTATGTATGAAAGAATCATTTTTTTTTTTTTTTTTTTTTGGATGAACTGTTTGTATAGGTTTACAAACTTGAAATTATTTTATTATGTGAGAAGAACGAGCTAAGTAATGCATTTTAAATTTACATTTGTGCATTTGTGCAACACTTTTTTTTTCGGTTTATGCATTCACTGGGAATCAAACCCATGACCTTGGTGTTGCTAGCACCATGCTGTACAGTTTGAGCTACAGAAAAGCCATCAAGAGACATAATATATGACCAGACTATAAAAGATGCCGTAGACATTGGTCAAATCAACAGTTTATCAGACCACAGACTGCTTTGATTGAGCAGTCAGAATCAACAGAATCGTTCTCCTCACAACCACAAGGGTTCATTTTGTCTGCTCATCTCTCCCTTCTTTCAGGTTTCAGCATGTATACCCTTTTTGCGTTTGGCACGCCACAGAAAGAAAGTCCTATTCTACTGTCATTTCCCTGACCAACTACTGACACAGCGTCGCTCGGCTCTGAAGCACATATATCGAGGCCCCATCGACTGGTTCGAGGAACTGACCACAGGCATGGCTGATCGCATTTTGGTCAACAGCCAGTTCACTGCAGGAGTCTTCAAACAGACGTTCCCCAAACTGGCTGAGATTCAAACCGACGTCCTTTATCCCTCTCTGAACTCGTCAGCTTTTGATGTTGAAGTAGAGGGCCTCAGTGGACTGCTCCCTGAGGGGCGGAGCCTCACCTTTCTGTCAATCAACCGTTATGAACGCAAAAAGAACCTGCCATTGGCGCTACAAGCGTTAGCGGCCCTGAAAGAGCGTCTGTCTCCAGGGGAATGGGAGCACGTGCACCTCGTGATGGCGGGGGGTTATGACGAGCGAGTGGTTGAGAATGTAGAGCACTATGAAGAGTTGCGCTCACTAGCGTCCTCTCTAGGCCTGGAGGACCACGTCACCTTCCTGCGCTCCTTCTCAGACAAACAAAAACTGTCTTTGCTGTACAGCAGCACTTGTGTACTGTACACTCCAAGCAATGAACATTTTGGCATCGTCCCCATTGAGGCCATGTACTCACGTTGCCCAGTTATTGCGGTCAACTCTGGTGGACCGCTAGAGTCTGTGGCCCATGGCGAAACAGGCTTCCTTTGCAAACCCACCCCTGAGTGCTTCTCCGAAGCCATGCAGAAGTTTGTTATGGACCCTAAACTCAAGCAGTGTATGGGACAGGCTGGAAGAGAGCGAGTACAGAAGCGCTTCTCGTTGCAGGCCTTCACCGAACAGCTCTACAGTCACATCATAAACCTTACCCAATAACCAAATATGACATCATAAAGGCCATTCTGCTTTGGATCAGCACACATCGGATGCATTCAGCCAGTCCGGTTGCCATGGTGGGACTAATGAAAGTATGTCATCTCTAATGATAGAAAAGAGCAGTGGGAGTTAACATGGCTTAAGAGTTCAATGCAAGCCTTGAAGAATGTGGTGCACCCATCTGACCGAGAGGTTAATGAATTATTGCGTGCCAGCCACATTGATCAAGCATGTCACAGCGAGACCTGAGGACCGTATATGTGTATTTTTTTTTTTTATGCCATAGGCCTATTAGAGAGTTTCTCGGGTAGAAATCGATCGAGAAGTTTTCTGTGCCCTGCTCTGTTTGCCAGTGTCTCTGCTTTTGTGTAGTGATAACAATGGAAGGTGTTAAGAGTTATTAAAGTCTCAAACTAAAGATGTTTGTTTGAGTAGAAAAAGAAAAAAAGTTTTCCTAGGACACTGAAGGTCATATGCTGTATTGGGTTTAAAGGGTTGTTACGGACTCTGTATCTCCTCGTGCTATTGATACGAGACCAAAGCCCTGATTAAATGAGATGCTGCTTTGTGACTGTGTTGTTTGTCTTTGTCTCTTGGAACTTTTATTTTTGTATATATTGGATATAAGACCTGAGAAAACAGTGGCCTGTTTACATTTCCAGAATTAAGAACAGATCACTGTTGTGTTAACATTTCTATTGTAATTTCATTTGACAAACCGTTTTATACTTTGAGCAGAGTATCCCAAAACACCAGTTATAAACCAAATAAATGGATAGTTCACTCAAAAATGACATCCTGGAATCGTTTACTCAACCTCATGTCATTCCTAATCCTGCATGACTTTCTTTCATCTACAAAACACAAATATCTTTTTAAAAATTTTTCTGTACATACAGTGAAATACATGTTTTGGACTTTTTACAAAATATATTTTATTTTGTGTTCCACAGAAGAAAGAAAATCATTCAGGTTTGGAATGATATTATTGAAATGGATAATGATGCTGTGTGAATTTAACATTTAAATTGCTGTGTTTTTTTTTACCTGTGTGACCGCATTGTTCATAACAAGAATGTGTTCTATAATGCCAAAGATTTGTTTTCAAAACGCTCTGCATCCATAGATGTCCATAAATCATTTTAATATGATCAAAGTAATTGCATTTCAGGATTTTGGAAGTTGTAAACACTGAATGTTCTTCAAGCACCCCACTTTCTTTTTTTATTTTTAATTTTTAATTTTTTTTTGTAATGCATTTACATGACTCTTAAAATCTACTGGTAAACTCTTAATCCATATCCAGTAAACTCTTAAAGTTTACTGGATCTACATCAAGAATAAGGCTTTGGGGAAAATCCCAATTTATACGTGATAGGGATTTATAGTTGTTATAAAAATAAAATGCCATTTTAATGATTTCCAACACTTTTCCATGTTTAGAAATCAAATTCTTTAAAATGAAACAATAGATTATTGAGGAGACATAATAAAGTAAGAAATATATAGATTTTTAGTTGTTTTAGCTTATGTTAAAACAAATGTTTTTCTTATTTTAAATCATTTTGAGCCCCCCTTGGATGTTTGCTAAGGCCTCCTACTTGGGAACCACTGCTCTGCTTTAAACAGCCTGTCCACACATGAATTTATCAATATCTGCGATAACCTCAGTGCACTTGGGCTCGCATGCTAAATTAATAAGGTGGTGGGGGGGTTTAAATAGGTTTTAATTCTGTATCGCAGACGGTCAGATGTATTACCTCTCTAGTGTCACATCTGTTTTGTTGGCAGTTTGGGAGCAGTTTTTGTTGCTTTTCCTCATTAACACGCTATGCGTTAAAGATGAGGACCTTATTTTTAGCCGTGCACTGATTGGGTTTTAATCATAACATAAAAAGAGGGGTTATGGGGCCAGCGAACATGTAAATCAAGTGGGCACAATAACAAGGTCAGAATGCACAACCTTACACATTCTCACTGTGTTAGAGCTAAAGATATGTGGAGATGATTGTTGAATAGGTAAATGGAGGAAAGTCCTAGCTTTCGTAGTGCAGATATGATGGACATGACCTGTAATTAATTGTTTTCATCAAGCCTGCACTTGAGAATACAATGAGCAAGACATATTGAGCTTCATATTGTTTGCTGCAGACACATGAATTAAACTATTGGCAATACATTTTCTCTAAACTGGCTCTGAAATGGAGCAGAAAGATATGCAGATTTCCTTCATTAATATTGACTGAGATATTTGCTTGAGACGCATGACACTAATTTCCAGTTGAGTTCGTATTTGCTGACCAGAGGTAAATGAGCAGTTGTTTGGTAGAGAATGTGTTGAAAGAGGAAACAGGAATAATATCTTGCCCCTGATGGAAACACACAGACAGGAATATCTCTTGACTGTTTTGTGTGACATATTAGTTTACAACCATTTGTATTCATAGCCTGTCTTTTAGCGTTTTCTTATATAAAACGCTTGCAAATTATGATTTCAGATTTTACAGCTTCGATAAAATATTCCTGCACATTAGCATATATCTGGTGGGGATTATTGGTGTGCTGTGAGGGGTGGGTTTTGATTTACATCTGTGGTGTAAAGCAAATAAAAATCTTACTCCGTTTTTAAAATGGCAATCAATAACGTCCCTCAGTGGCAAGTTATGAGCAAAATGATAGCCTCAGTAAAACCAATTATTTATCGCTAAAGATAAAGAGATGTTACATGTCAAATTTATAATAGACAACAGCCCCATGCTGGACGCTTAGAAAATGTCATTTCTATGCAGTTAAAGGCTATTGGTATTTCATAACTAGTGTTAAAGAGTATAAATGTTATATCAAATACACAAGGGACCAGTGTTATTCAGATAAAAGTGGCTTTGTGGAACACAGAAGCTTTGGGTATCATCAGTTTTGGCCTCCTTGTTTTAAGAGTTTTGTATTATATATTGAAAGTTTATTTTTCCTAACCCATGTTGTGCACTGGCTGCTGTTTAGAAGTTTATGCTTAAAGCAAGAAAACTGTTTTTCCAATTAGGTAAGAAATAAACGTAAAATCTATAATAAATATTACTGAAACAAGAAAAATATATATTTAAGAAACATATTACTCCAATCCAGATAATATACCTTTAGTTAAGTCATTAAATGCAATCTTTAAATGTATTGAGATAAAAAAAAACTACAACAGTGAAAATAATTTTCAATAGATTTTTAATACATTTTTAATCATTTTAAACAACAACCTTTTTTTAGTTTTAATGCCTAAAACAAGAAAAAAAGGACAAATAAATAAAAACAAATCCTAATTCTGAAAACAAGTCTTCAGAAAAGCACATTCATCTTGTTTGACCCCAATGACCCTATGCAGGAAGCTTCGAAAATGTGGTTTCTATGTTAAAAACTTGATACTTCGTATCTAGTGCTGTGACGGGATCATTTTTATTCAGATAAAAGTGTTTTTGTGAACCATTGGATATCATTTGAACTATAAACGTTGACCCAAACAAGAACGCAAGACCTTTGAACAGCCCCTTCAGTTTTTGCCTCCCTGTCCAGGTGTTTTGCTCTTATGTAGGAGTGCCATGTGTTTATGGAGATGGTGTGTGTGAGGGTGTGTGTGGCTGAGATGCTCATTGCCCTCAGTGATCCTGGCTACTTTCCAGCCCTCAGTTGGCCCTTAATCAGCGAGCTGTCATTCAAACAGAAGGAGTGACACCGCGCATATTCATCAGTCATCTGGGACCCCCGATTAGATGCGCAGCTACCCCCATCCGCCCTCCTCGGGCACAAAAACAACTCCCCTCAGAGTAAACACACACACACACACTTAGCAAACCAAGACACACACACACACTTAGCAAACCAAGCATTGCTGATGCCCATCGACTTCAACTGTCCGACTCCATAAAGCGTTTAGCTGTATTGCAGGTGTGTGTTTACAGTAAACGCATTTTAATTTGTTCATTTAGATCCAGTTGTAATCCGGAGGACCGATCGCGTGACGCTGGCAGCGGTTGGCAGAGTGACAGTGATGCCCAGCTGGAGATCAGCGCTCACCTGAGGAGGGGTCGCGTCAATCACCCATCCCGTCCTGCGTCCCGCGCGCCCCCCGACGCCGCCTATTTACCCTCAAACAAAAGCGGCGTTCAACTTGAAAGCGCTGCGCGTGAGCGGGTGTGTGTCGCGATGGCAGAATAGATTGAGCTGTCAGAGCAATTGCTCAGAGGGAAGATTAATAACCAACACAAACAATAACGTACCGCCATCACCATAAATATGCTAATGACCGTTATCAATACAGCAGCTAATGGAAGCGGCGGAATTACAGAGACGGCCAAGAGAGAGGGCACGAGGGTTAGCCATTTATTCACAGACCACTCTGATAAACCCACAGCGCGGTCCCTCAATAAAAGCACCCACCCTTAAAAGCCACCAGCTCGCGAGTAAGACAACACTTCATTGTGTGTGTGTGTGTGTGTGTGTGCGTGCGTGCGTGAGAAAATGGAGAGGTAAAGGAATATGCGTGCCAAGGATTTAATTAAGAGTCACCAGGGTGAGCTGAGCTGTTGGGTGGGGAGGGAGAAACTCAGCTGCGGAGATAATGACATTGTGGACCACTGATGTTTACTAGTAGTCGGACATCTGTTTATAGGAACTCCAAGAGAGATAACTTCTATAAGCCTTTACAACAAAATAATTTTCTTGCTCTGTATTTTTAGGCTCTCCCATGACTGAGGTTTTGGAGATGGATGTAGCTTTTTTTGTATTTTTGTCGTGTTCCTCAGTACTATATATATATATATATATATACTATATATATGTATATATATATATGTATGTATGTATATGTAAACTGAGCTGCAAATTTAGGCTTGTTTTCTGGAAATTTAATAATACATTTGTGTGTGTGTGTGTGTGTGTGTGTGTATAATGGCATGGGTATGACATAGGTATTACAACGTGAAGGTGATTTGGGACACTTTCAGTGTTCCTGTTAATCAAAGAGGCTTAAAAATAATTTGTACTTAGGTTTTTTCTTTTTTTATCAAAACATGCACAAAGTTTCCTGTAAGGTTGGTGTACGGCCATAGTAAATATAGTTTGTACAGTATAAAAACCATTACGCCTATGGAGAGTCACCGTAAACCATGTCTGTGTATCTAAATACATTGAGATTTATGCTTAAAATCATTGAAAATAATTTGCCAATGGTAAATGATGTCCAGTACAGCATTGGCAAATATAAAATTTTTTGTTTGTTTGTTTTAATGCTTAAAATAAGAACAAAGTGCCAAATAAAAAACTTTGTTATTAATTTTGAAGAAGTGTTAAGAAATTAAGCTTCTCAAATACATGTGGTTATTAAAATGTTATTATTATTATTTTATTTTTTACTCAGAAATCAGGCCAAAAATCTGGTTAAGAAAATATTTTTTTTGCCGTCATCAAGCTGTACATATGCATCTTTGTTGATTTCTTTCTCTTAACACTTTGTAAAAGGGTGACTTGGCCATCCCCAGAGCTTCAGGGTGATGCTGTTAACTGAGTGTGTGTTTCGTGAATGAGTTAAAGCGTTTCATTGGAAGCATATTTCAGGATAATAAGGTCATTGGGGACTATTCAAGCAGCGAAGGGTTACACTGGCATAACACTTTAGTAACACGGTCTAAGCAATAGAGTGATCTTACAAATTACATTATTGAACATGCCCAGTATTTTAAGCCTTTTACCCATTTTGATATTTGATAAGGTTATGAATATATGATTGTTGAAAGTAACAGAATACCAAAGTCCATTTGACTGTGTGGAGAATGGAAAAGAGGAATTATGGGCCAGCTGAATGAAAAACACAACTTTAACAAGTTCCAGAGGTGTGAATTAAGCACACACCGATGACTCTTAGAGAGTGTGTAATTGCTAATTGGCTCATTACTGATCTCTAATGGTTAATTGTGTTGTTGCAAATGGCCAGCTATCACTCAGATTCCCATGAGAGTGATGAAGGTTATATGATTTTAATGACTCACGGAGTTTACAGCTATTGTGAATGTGATTGTGTGCGCTTGATGAAATAATGCTGTCAAGCCCATGATGAAAACACATATGGTATTCTGAAAGTAAGAGACTAATTAAGAGCACAAAGTTTTTATGAAAAGATTTGATGACCCTGTGCTGATTATTGACCAAAAATAATTTATTTTAAACTAAATCAGTGCTGCGCCATTTGGTAGACTCGCCCAACACGTTCTCACATCCACTTTTGTATTGTTCCAATATGACCCCATTTTTGCCATGCCTCATCAATCAAAGTGAGATTTGACACGTATTAGTATAACATTAGCCCTATTAGAAGTGGTAACTTTACCATCTAAGCCCAAAAAGCATTTATATCCACTGGCGGTCTTTAAAAAGTGTAAGTAACAAAATTGCACACATTTTATTAAATTACAACCAGGTTCCTGTTTTAATGAAGTTTGAAACAGTGATGTTGTTGTTGTTATAACAACTAAAACTATTTTTTGTTAATTTAAATAAAACTGAAATAAAACAAAATACAAATATTAGATTTAAAAAAAAAAAGGGTAGAAAAATGAGAAGTGTTGCCTTGTTTAAGCTACTAAATTGTAACTACTAAAATGACTAATAAACATTTACAGGCAAAATACGTAAGATATATATATATTTTTTTATTTAAATACCCAAAAAACACTAGAACATTCAAAGAATGTTTAAATCCAGAAAAATAAGCAATTTTAACTAGTGGCACGGACCGTGTCCATAGTGTCATTCTGTCGCTAGCCAATGACATCATAACCCTTCGATTTCCGGTTTTGTTTTGTAGAAAACTTGGACACACTAAAGACGCTTTAATATGTTGTGCATTTTAATAGAGCGGTGATGACCGCACAGAGTAGCATTATAGCAAAACTTTCAGATGTATGTTTTCAGCACTGCTGTTAAACATATATTTTATGTAGTCTTTTCATCTTTAACATCACAGCTCAAATCAACCTGGCTGCTGAGTCACAACTTCTGCCAAGCAACTACCATTAAGAAAAAATGTAATGCTAAATCATAGCTTTCACAGCATATTTCCAAAAATCTAATTTGAGTTTTTGCAACTCAACGTGAAACCAATCACATGTCGGAATTGTTTTATTGCAGAAGGTAAAGGATGATATCTTAAAAGGAGGGGGTTGAGAAAGAAAGAAAAAAGAAGATAGGAAGAAATCTGAGGGAGGTAAAGGCAGGCAGCCAAAGGAAACAAGAGTGAGTCAGTCCCCCCAGTACATCAGAACCTGAAGCCATTTCTTAATCTTTCCGTCCCACGCTCCCCCCTGTTCCTCGCGTGCCTGCTGTGTGTATGCAAGTGTTGAGGGCCGATGTTGTCAGCTGTCAGTTACAATATTGACGCTGATCAGGCTTAGCTCTGGACACTGAGCTCATAAAACTGGTCTCAGGAGGTGCGAGCGTGTGTGTGTGTGTGTGTACCTGAAGGTGTGAGGGTATCTCCTGGGTGATTTTCACTAGCTTAACCTGCAGTAGGGCTGTAATTAACTGGGGCTAATTATTGGCAGGCAGGGGTTGGGATGCTTATGAGAGATCCCTGTGCTGCCTGTGCAGATAATCACAGCTTAGGGCCCTGTCAGGGTAAACTGTATGTGTGTGTGAATGTAGAAATGCTAGGAAAGCAGCATCGATGGATTCATGGAAGTGAATAGCCCCACCTAGCGAGATTTGACATTTTAATTTTGTTGTTCTACAAGCATCCTCTTTACATCCAGGAAGCTAAACAGATGTTACGGCTGCTTTTAACTATGAAAGTTGGCTGCTAATGTGCTAACAAATGTAAGTATCTCAATCTTTTTTCTTTTTTTTCTGATTGCCTGTAATGAAATTGACAGCAAACAGCAGCTGTTGAGCTGAATTGACTTCATCTCTTAATCATCATTTCCCCATTTCCTGTCATTCGAACAGACGCATAGCATATTCAATTAGCAACTGAACCCCAGCCAGCAATCTATATCAGATGGAGGAGAGGAGAGGAGAGAAAGGAAGGTGGAGGGAGGGGAGAACACATGGGAAATCACTGCATGCTGTGGCACGGTAAACATCTGTACCGTGCTCCACAAAGGAGCTGCTGAGATACTGAAGGTCAATAGAGAGGGGTCAAACAGGATAAAGACACTTGGATATGTCATTTCCTCCCATTTTTCCATTTCTATTTATTTAAAAAAAAATCGAATTATTTCTTTTTAATACTGAATTTGTTAAAGGAATTGTTTACAGACTGTGAATCGGGCCGAAATTCTTAGCAAAAGTTTTAGCCTTAAAGGAATAGTTCACCCAAAAATGTGAATTTGTTTAAACTTTACTTACACACACACCATCCAAGATGTAGATGAGTTTGCTTCTTCACTGGAACAGATTTGGAGATATTTAGCACTGCATCACCACCTAATCAATGGATCCTCTGCAGTGAATGGGTGCCGTCAAAATAAGACAGCTGATAAAACTTCACTCCAGTACATCAATTAACATCCTGTGAAAAAGAAAGCTGTGTGTTTGTAAGAAACAAATCCATAATAGGCACTTTAATCATCATAATGCTTTCTCCAGTGAAAAAAAATATCCATCCCTGTTGTCCTCTCACATTAAAATCCACCAACATATTAGTTTTGGACTATTCTTGATCCGTGCATTTCTCTCCTGATTCAGATGAGATGACTTTTTCCATGTAAAAAAGTAAAATTATGGATAAAAACTAGCAATTTACCTGGAAGCAAAAGTTCATTGATGTGCTGTGTGGATTACTTGTGGATCATTGTGATGTTTTTGTCAGTGTTTGGACTTTCATTCTGACGGCACCCATTCACTGCCGAGCACAGGTGAGCAAGTTAAGTAATGCTGCATTGTTTCAAATCGGTTCCCGCGAAGACACAAACTCATCTACATCTTGGATGGTCTGATGGTGAGTATATTTTCAGCAAATTATTCCTTTAAGGCTAGAATACATCACAACGTTTGCCCAGATTCTTTTCCTTGGTATACAATCTAGAGAAGTTGAGGCTAGTTGCCAAGAATAAGAGTTGGTCTGCAGACATTGTGTAGTGTATGATGGGCATAGACTTTGATTTTTTTGGCTTCAAAATATGAATCCATCCAATTTTTTATATTTTGAGTCAATTTTAGAACACATATCATGCGCCTCCCTGCAAACATGCAGCCTGATCTCACAATCAAAACGTACATATTTAGACGTAAATTAAAACTGTCCAATACGTATGTGCCTTTACGTATTTACAGTGTCATTTACGTATTATCTGGACGTAATTACAGGTTCGATACGTATCGAAATTTACGTAAAAACAACCTCAAATACGTACAGATAGAACGTGTTCTCTGACCAGTCAGTTATCCATAGAAATTTGCTCATGAAGCTGCTTTTCAATGCGTATCAGATTACTTTTTTAAATATTTATGTATATTTTCCCTTTTTATACTTTTTTTTTGATAAATGTAGATCCCTATACCTCACCCGAACCTAAACCTACCCATTTTATACAGAATGTTAAAAGAATAAAACATAATAAAACACAATTTTAGTAAAAATATAACATTAAAACGTCATTTTGAGCCACTAACGTTAATCTTACACCTACCCCTAAACCTACCCATAACCATTTCTTAAAACTACATAACGTTACTGTTATAAATAAACAAAATAACAGACAAACAAACATAATGTTAATCATTTATTTTTTGCGAAAAAATATCAAAAGTGGTACCAAAAGTAGTTCAAATGATAATGAGTTCCAGTCGCAGTCCTCTCTGGAGGTAATAGTTTTTATAGGGTACAGAGCAGAATTTAATTTATTAATCCGTGAAATTATGAATCGGTCTTCTCTCCGTAAAGGCGCACTGGCGCAGTAGCAGTACTGATTTCAAATGTCTATCAACTGAAACACGACATGTCGCAATCTGTGACGAATCATGTGAGAACCAATGAGAGTTCGATATTAGTGCCGTAAACCATGTCGTAACGTTCCTGTGGCGCACTGGCGCTATTTTCAAATTAGTGATGGGATTTATGGCTCTTTGAGGGGATCCGGATCTTCGCGATCCGTTCCTTTCAAAGAGCCGTTCAAAAGAACGGCTCTTTTGGCTCTTTTAAATATTTAGTCAGTTTTAAGAAGCCAGCTTGGGGGCATCTCAGTTTATCCTGGAAATAATCACTGGGAGGAATGATGAGGTGAGATTTGTAGCCAAATAATTAAAACTCAGATATCACACACCAATATCTGAGTTTGAATTATTCTGAAATATTGATTATTACCTCATTTGTCATGTGTGGACTATATTCCATAGGGTTGCACAAATCCCTCTGCTTAGACAGTGACATCACTATTTTGGATTTACCTTTAGTACAAAGTGTGTGTGTGTGTGTGTGTGTGTGTGTGTGTAAAGCTACGTTGACTTATGTTATTCATACAATACCTACTCAAACATCAAAAACAAAGCCGGCTGCAATGAATTTCTGTGCAAAACAGCTTTTACTACAAACACTTTCACACAAGAACATTGTTATCACACAAGAACATTTTGATAGAAAACAAAAAATATTTAAAGTAGATAAAATTAGAATAAATAAAATGGAAATGTCTACATACTACATACTATTACTACTGTAAACTTTGCAAATAGGACATCAGCCCCTTCAAGTCAATGAACAATAACAAAGTGGGCTGCAATGAACATGCACAACTAATATCATCACGCTATAAAGGGTTTGCCTGCGCTGGGTGCGCCCCTCCCCCTATAATTGTTCTGTCTCGCGGAGGAGCTCATTTGTGTGCATCTGTGTGAAATACGCATAGGAAAAAAGAACGACAGAAAGAACGGCTCCCCTCCAGCCGCGACTCGGCTCCCATCGTTCATGTTTATGAGCCGTTCAAAAGAATCGGTTCGTTCGCGAACGTCACAACTCTATTTCAAATTCGAATCATAACGAGCGCGGGCTTTGACTGTGACGGACGCTGTTGCTGAGAATGAAGATGAAGATCGATTGATATGGATATGTTCCTTGCAAACATCTGGATTCTAAAGATATGGAGTACAGCAAACAAATAAAATGGATGTGATTTGTAATTGTATGCTGTGCTTTTGTGTATCTATGGTTTGCAGCATGCACAGAAATGTTATTTCCTATTAAGTAGATGAGTAAACTGCTTTCAATAAATTCAATAAAAACATTTATTGATATGACAATTAAATACAACAGATTTAAATCATTAAAGCCACGATTTTAATATTAATACATGGGAATTCATATAAATTCACACTTTACGTTAGATTATTTACGTTTTTTTAGCTGCTAACACGTACGTATTTGTACGTTTTACTGCTATAAATACGTCTAAGTTGTACGTTTTTATGTGCATGAAAACGTAAGTAAATGTACGTGTGGTAGAACCACATTTAACGTAAAAATACACACGTATTCTCATGAGATCACGTTGCAACATGACACATTTCTGCAAGAGTTTCTGGTAGTATTTGATTTGAGTATTTTTTTAATTTTTTATCTGTTACCATTTAAAAATTTAGAAAATGAGTTATGTTGTATATTTCACCTTTGTTATTCCAGTTTCATTTTTTTAATATATGAGCAGGATACTTGTTGTTTGTAAGACTGTTTTTCTTTACTGCAATAATTAGATTTAATGTGAGATACAGCAGTATAAATCTATATAAAGAAATGTTTTGTAGTACAAGATGCATATATATCCGCAGTGGAGCTTTCTACTGTGTGCATGTATTAATTAAGAGTTATTATGTAGTGTGTTATGAATTCATCACATTTTATATGTACCAATTACAGCAGGAACTGCAGGTTATTTTCATATCTACATTAATTACATTAACAAACACTCCGACAGTAGATTATTTATGTGTGCGTGTGCGACTGTTTGTGTGTGCGACCATAAACATCATGATAATGATAACCTCATCAGTGTCTGTGATTACAGTAATGATGTTAGTACACAAATGCACTGGTCTCTCATTAGGAGAATCTGTCCACGAGGCAGAGCAGGGGGTCTTGTGTCTAAAACCTAATATATCAAATCCATATGCACAGAATGCAGTTTATGCTTGCTGAATTAAGTGCATGTGTTGGCTGCGTACTTTACACACACACACAGACACACACAAACACAAAGGCTAAAAGTAGGTGGACACATGAAAAGGTGACCATGTTGTATCCTGTCACATCAACAGTAAAATAAAAAAGTTATTATGGTATTGTCATGCTTTGTAGCACTTTGTTACTTAAAAGTTTCTTAAAAGCTTTTTTTAAAGTAAATTTTGCACTTTTTTAACATGTTTCTCGTTGCTGTTCAATTATATTGATTCTTATTATGCATTGCAAGTAATAATATTATAATAAAAAGTAATAATTATGCAAGTAATAATGTTCATTTCTGCATAATAAGGGGTCATTTCCATTCATAGTCTTCAAGGACATAGGCAACTGTTAAGAAGTTCCCTTTTTAAAAATCAGTTTCTTGTTAGTTGAAGAAGATTTGTTGAATAAAGTCGTTATTTCTGTTTTCTTTGCACACACAAAGTATTCTCATAGCTTCATAAAGTACAGTTGAACCACTGATCTCACATGGTCTGTTTTACCGATGTCCTTACTACCTTTCTGGGCCTTGATGTGTCAGTTCAGAGAGCTCTCGGATTTCATCTAAATATCTTAATTTGTGTTCCGAAGACGAATGATGGTCTTACGAGTTTAGAATGAGATAAATTAAGTAAGTAATTACAGAATTTTTTTATTTTTGGGTGAACTTATCCATTAACTGTGTTCATTTCTTACTGTTTTCTCCTGCAGTTTACGTGCCTCTTTAAGTATCAGACGAAAACAGTTGTTTCCTGATGGAGAGAGAGGAATCTAGATTTAACAACACTTGCGTTTTTTAGACAGCTTTTCTATGTTCATATATATATCTTTCTGATTTTATAAAACCGTTTTCTTTTCCCGAAGGCCTATTGTTGCACCAGCTGGATGGAAACGTAATATAGTATGTATTTGACATGTAATGCATCTTGACACACATGGCATGGAGATGTGATTGATCAGTGTGTACCCGTAGACAGACTAATCAACCAAACACAGCATTTTGTCAAACAACACATCGACAAGCGCCAGTCAGCAAACATACCCTGGATTTGAAAAAAATCTGAAGTGTTCTGCAAAAATTCACTATAGCATATGTTAGACTGTGGAGTCTCCTTCCATCATCCCTTGTCATCTATCCTGTGGGCAGCCAGAGTGAATGGCAGCTCCTAGCGATTCACAAAGAACCGCAGGTCAGTTATGGCCTCCCCATATAACCAAGGTAAACGACCGAGATTGGTGCTAAACTGGGTAGTTTAATTGAGTTAGCTCTAATTCACGTTTAATGATGCTATTGATTGGAACGCGCTGCTGTTTGTGTTCTAACAGCCTCTGTCAAACCAATCAGATTAGCTGAGTACACCTGTATAACGGTGGAAACAAATAGCACAAAGCAAACAGATTGACGATTGACGGACAAGCTTGCAAGAGAAACGCCGTGTTCGCTCGAGGATCAAATAGCAATCAAGCTGCAGTCAGACAAAGCAGAAATATCTGTGACCAGACTCCAAATGAGTGCCAGAGAGACAAAGAGAGAAACGGAAAGCTCACAAGTGCTCGCCCTCGATCTCTATTTGCTCAAACTAACAATAGAAGATCACTCTTTGCTGTGGGCGCACACACATAGAGCTCAATCTATCAGCACAACACAGTCCCGTGGGAGAAGGAACATAACGCATCCGACCATTGCCAGATTAATGGGTTAACACCCGGCACGTGCCCATAATGTGCTCCTGGGGACACGGAGATCAGGCCTCGACAGACAGTCCCGTCTTCAGTGGCCAACACAGACACCTATCGATCCTTCCGGATGTGTGCGTGTCTGTTCAGTGTACTAGACTCAAAGCGAGGGAGAGAGTGATGGGTATGTCACCAGTGCTTGCTCTGCTGACAGTACGTAAGGACTGTTGACAAGTTAAGATGAAGCCTCACACACAAGCGCTCTCAGGAATAATAGGGCCCTTTTTCTTTCTGTCAATAACCATGAAGGGTTTCAGGGTGTGTGTTCGCACTCAAATAGTATCTGTAAAATATACGTAATGTGGGAATAAAAGAAAGCCCTGGAGGTCAAACTGTGGCCTGGTTTAACAAAGTCCAGCAGGCGTTCACACATGGTGGGATTTGAATCTGGTTTATGTCAAATTTGCATGTTTCCTTGAATACGGGGGACATTAGGGGTTGAACATGTAATGATATATGACGTCAGTAGTTTAAAGTTGACAAGAAATGAAAATTCACTATTTTCTAAATTGATTAGAATTGTCTTCTCTTTGATCACGTATGCCGGCCAGACTTCTCTAGTCATTTACAAAATTTTTTACATTTATTAAATCATGCCCTTTTCTTATTATCAAGTGCAAGCTTCCATTCAGATCTGCCTCTGAAATAAGTCCAAGTCAACCACGTCAAGTTTTGTCCTTTATGATAATACTGTTCAACTGGATGTGCATCGCAAAAGAGAAGAAAAGATACTTTCATTGCATCTCAACTTAATTGCAAGCATTTCGCTCTCCTTGACATGTATTCTGATGTACATATGTAATATAGACGTTAAAACCGTTCAAATAAAGGGAACTTTCTGCATAGAATTCGTTTTGATACCTTAAATACTTTATCTTGAATGATGGCATGAATTATTTTATGTTAGCAGCTTGACATTTTAGTGACATTTACACTGAATAAATATGTAAATGAATTCAAATTAAATAAAATAAAAAAAACATGCACATTTTTTGCCATCACTTTTTTAAAGTAGACAAACACCTATTTTTTCACTGTTAATGTTAATATTTTTTTAAATCTTAATAAACAAGTGAAAATCAGACAGCATTTGCTACGGCAGTGGCTCAGTGGTTCATGTAGGTTGTCTACAAACCCGAAGGTTGGTGGTTCAATCCCTGGCTGCACCTGACCAAGTGTCGAGGTGTCCTTGAGCAAGACACCTAACCCCAGCTGCTCCCGACGAGCTGGATGGCGCCTTGAATGGCTGACACCGCAGTCGGTGTGTGAATGAGTGTGTGAATGGGTGAATGTGAGGCAAATTGTAAAGTGCTTTGGATGGCCATGTGGTCTGTTGAAAGCACTATATAAATATATAAATGCAGTCCATTTGCTATCAGCACTGCATGTTGAAATTTAGTTTGTGTATGTTAAAATGCACAACATGCCTTAAAAGAGTCTTTCTTGAACATTTCAAATTAATGTTAGTTTGCAGATACTGTTTTGGTTTTAAAACTCAGTGGTCAAGCAGGTTCCATTGTAACATTAGAATACTTGTCTCTCTACCTCCGTCTTCTTTTTCTCTTCCTTTCCTTCCATCAGTTCGTCTCCCCTCTGCGTTTATGAATGGGACCTGCGGCCATTGTCTCTGTGTCAATCACACACTCTCACATACATACCCAGGAGACACACAATTGACATTTGGCAGATTGCTCTGTGTGTGTGAGAGTGTATGTGTGTGTTTTAGGTTATTAAGATAAGGCAGGTATGCCGTAGGTTCTTCATTAACATGTTAGGGGATCTCATCATCCTTTCTCCTCTAGCACTGTGGCTGTAATTGGGTAAGGCTATTAGACACAGAGTGATCATGCCTGTGTGATGGCAGGAGGGGGGATGGTGGCATGGCCAATGGGGGAGGATGGAATCTTATAACTATATGACATGTGTATGAGAGCACGTCTATCGGTGTGTATGCGTGCTGATGGGATAGGGCTATTAAAGCTGATGTCGGTTTAGGTACACTTTAATAGTCCTGCTAAGCAGCGGGTAATTGGCCGTATCCTGAAAAAATCATAGAGATTGATTTAGAGGTGCCTGAATTTAAGTGGACACCTTGCAGGGGTGAATTTTAAGCTGTAAATTGTGGCTTGTGCCACTTGGCATCTGTAACTGCACAATGTGAATGTAAGAAATGGATATATGAGTATACCGTAAATACCTCTAATAATACTGGCTTTGTTATTGTTAATAGTCTTTATATTATATTATATTATATTATATTATATTATATTATATTATATTATATTATATTATATTATATTATATTATATTATATTATATTATATTATATTATATTATATTTTTAGACACACAGTCAGAGCAATTGTTAACCTATGGATCTGTTACTTGTTCTAACCCATAAAATTGACCTTTGTTGATGTAACCTGACTGCTTTTTGGATGTATTTGTTTTCTGAAATATCACTTATTTTTGTAAGGTCTTTTGGTAGTGAGAACTGCTCTTCTGTTTTTAGTTTCTCCCCCATTAATTTTTCCAGTATGATACATTTTTAGCTCTTTATGTATCTGTTTATGGTCTCTTATGAACTGCAGCTGTGAGTACCTTCTCGATGGCTCTTTAGAGAAGAGAGATGTAGTTAGTCTGAGCTGAGTCTGTGGCTAGTATTAGCTTTTGTTTAACTGTTTCCAGAGGTTCTGTTTTGGGTGTTCCATTCCATTTTTCCTTTCTTTTTTTAATCCATGGCTCTATCCTTGATCTTTAATCTTTGTTTTGTAGCTCAACAAGCCTTGTGATCTCACTCCATGTGGTCTTCATTTTAGACATTCTCCTTCCGAGAACAGATAGCTTGTTGATTTACCGTGAAGGATTTACCGTATTGTTTTCTGTTAGTCTGGTTGTTGCAGTTGTACTTGGTGGCAAATTGCTAGTGACTTTGGTGTCTTTAATGATAATCTTGAATCACATTCCACCATATTACTCAGATAATGGCTAGAAAAAATATATAGTGAAATGATGTGACAGGGGCTTGTTGAAGTGTGACCAAAATTAAAAGGACGATTTAAATGTACACTATAGTAAATAGTTTCAATATTGCATAAGCATCTTAATTCCCTATATTTCTGCAAACTTCAAAAGTTGTAGATTCATGGTGCAGTATATTAATCACATCATATGAATCCTTCGCCATATCTTTTCTGCTTAGAAATGAAACACTGGCATCTTGTGGTTGACGGGAGGTTTACATTTTCTCCCGCTGTCACTGTGAAAAGCACAAAAGCTTTTGGTTTAAAAAGATGTAAAAATGTCATTTTAGATTTAAACACTTAAATCTAAGAATGGATTCCCATAACTTTTCCATAAAATAAATTGAATCACAATGTTCCAATAAGTTTAAAGGGCTATATGTTAGTATAGGCCTATGTCTATGTCATTTTTATAATATTATATACAAGCCTACTACAATCTATTTGTTACTGTAAAATGTAAAATACTATATCTGGTGGTGCAAAGAAAAGTCACATGATGGCGTTTAATTAATTTAAATGGGCTCCACAGAAACTGACCAATAACAAAATAAAAAACTTTACCAAAATTGTTAAAAACTGCTACCCACAATAAATAAACAAAATAAATAAATACGCTAAAAATCATATAAACATTATCTAAACAACTATATAACATATAATGCATCATGACTGAGAACTAAAATAAGATTTTACTTTATATATACTGTATATATATATACTGTATATATATATATATATATATATATATATATATATATATATATATATATATATATATATATATATATATATATATATATATATATAATTCTGGAAATAACCTTTAATTTGACATAAATTATAAGGTAGTTCTTACTTCATAAAACCACACTGCAACGATATTTTATCGTATAAATATAATTCTTGCCTAGTTAAAACTACCTTTTTAAACTGTGAATGATACGTTTATTCATATATTTTATTAGAAAACCATTTATGATATTTTACAGTAGAATTAGGCCAGTTTATGTCTTTAAAAATCTAACATATATTAAAACGTTTAGAACCTAAATTTAACCAATTCGAATGTTTTACTGTTTTTACATTCTTTCCCTTTTAAACACTTTTGCATTTTATACAGTGTGTGTGAGACTGCAATTGATTTCCACACGTAGTGCGATGCTATTGGAACGCAATGCTGGCAATCTCTATCGATTGACGTGCAAGGCGAAGAAAACACGACCCGAGAGGGGAGACATAATGTGTCAAAACAGTGTGCGGCGGTCCTAATGATTCAGAAAATGTACAGTCATGTAAAAATAAGGAAAGAAATACTATTGCTAAATAGTGTATACAACTGATAATATCACTGTGCGCCGTGTCATTATCAAGCAACATCCCTATCGGTTACAAATCCCACCATAAGCGGATTGGTTTGGCCCTATTCATTTACGGCACCCGAGTCGCTCTCCTCTCAGCACCCCATCCCCCGCAGACCAACCGAAACGTTTTATCATGAAAGCGATTTAATTAGCTAGGCTACATTTTATTATTCGTTATCAATCATCAGTAGCCTTCTGGAATGCGACGACTACTAAGTCAGACCAGAGTCTCTTCGCTCGTACAATAACAATTAGCGTATCATTTCCAATCATGTTTCTCCTGCATCCGCTGCTGCAGATCTCCGTTCTGCTGGATGCGGTTTCTGCCAGCCCTACCGATGATAATGTGCTGCGGGCCGGTCATGGAGAACACGGAGAGCCGGGGCATGAAGAACACCATAAGGATTCCTACAGCACATTCGCCTCCGAGTTCCTCGAGTCCAGATACCTCTCAGACGAAGGTATGATGGGATAAAACGACTGCGCTTAATCTGAAGTCACGAATGCTGGTTTTGTGTTGTTTCTCAGTTCTTAGGCGCACTGAATGATCCATGTCTGTTGCCCTCCCTCGAACACAGGCCTATTAATTAGGTTACTAGTGTTGTCTGTTAGTGATCATTATTAGCAATACTTTTATAAGAGACTGGTTTTGATTCACTAATATAATCATTTGCATTCATATGGTTCAACATCAGCACCTTGGTCAGCACCCAAAAGCCTGTGAAACTCACATCCAGACCAGTTACCCACAGGCTTTCCCAACTCTCCTATTTTGTAATCCACTTTTTTAATAAACTGCAGATACTCAGACAGTGATTAATGAAGTTGCAACACATCGAATAGAATAGAAACTCTTATTGCCCCATGACTGGCCTAGAGTTGTAGGTACAGCTGTGTAACACATGTTTTGGATAGTTCTTAAAAGCACAAATGTGTGAATTTTACAGTGTCATGTATAATGTACAAAACAATAGAAAATACACTACCATTCAAAGGTTTGGGGTTGGTAAGATTGTAATGTTTTTGTCCAGTCTTTAGTGTCACATGATCCTTCAGAAATAATTCAAATACACTGGTTTGGTGCTCAAGAAACATAGCTCTGTATTTTCATGGAAACCGTGAACATTTAATTTTGGATTATTTGATGAATAGACATGTCAAAAGAACAGCATTTATTGAAATTGAAATAGATTGTAACACTTAAAAATGTCTTTATTGATATCCCAAACCTTTGGACAGTAGTGTATGTCATGTCCTATAATAATATAAAATGCAAGACAGTGTAAATTATTGTTTATTACTATTGTGTGTGTTTGTTTCTGAAAATAGTATTACACAACATACTATATTATGAAAACTTTAATTATAACTATATAACTTTTAACTATTTTAAACTATATTACCCAAAGCTTAGGCTAAAGCTAAGTTGCCCCTCCCGCATTACAGTGTATTAAGTAAAATTAAAATGTAACATACAAATATATGACATAATTAATTAATATTTTAGTAGCAGGACTAGCTGAAAATAGTTGATTAATGTGTTGTTGTCTAATGTTTCAAATAGGTTACCCCTTCCCAGCTGCACCTCCTGTAGACCCATTTGCCCGCATCAAAGTTAGTGACTGTGGAATAACCAAAGGATGCATCAGGTGAGTGCATGGAATAAAGGTTCAATTGAATAAAAAACAATGGGTTATTGTGGCATCAGACTGTGCATTGCATGCAGTAATGCAGAATCAAGCTGCAGTCTGCCATGCTGTCCAGTACACTCATAATATATACAAAAAATAGACATGCACATCATGGATCTTTGTAGGTCTGTGTTGCTGATTGTTCATACAGGGTTAAGTTCACTCAAAAATAAAAAGTCATCACTTTGTCTCTCTTCTGTTACTGTAGATATGGCAAACCAGGCTGTGACGCAGAGACCTGTGACTACTTCCTGAGTTTCAGACGCATTGGCACAGATGTGGAATTCGAGATGAGTGCAGACACTGATGGATGGGTTGCTGTCGGTTTCTCCTCTGACAAAAAAATGGTAAGGAGAGAGGGATTATATATATATATATATATATATATATTAGTGGTGGGCATAGATTAATTTTTTAAATCTAGATTAATATCACTGTAATCTTGGAATTAATCTAAATTCAAATGGCTCATTTGAATTCTGCCGAAAGGCATTCAGAATATGTGTGCTACCAAAATAAAATAATGACTAAAAGTCTTTGAGAACGGGTTTCTCAAGCCAGGTGGTGCATTAGACCAGTGGCTCATCTCCTGTTTCCAAAATGCATCACAAAGTGCTTGAGAAAGCTGTAAACTAATTCCACATTGCACAAGGTGCAAACAACCTTACGCCTGTTTCACACATAATCCGTCTGCAGTGCGTATGCATTTCGTATTTTTTTACCCATGTTAACGGATTCCAGCATTCATGCGGTTGCGGTCCGTCAGTGCGTTTCCTGGAGCGGTGCATCTGCAGCAGTGCAGCGATCGTTCACGTACCGAGTAGCGGACTGCAAACGCGTCCTGTATGAAAGCACAATGAGTATGAGTCCGTGCTGCTTCTGCACCACATACGTAACGCACACGGACTGTATACGCACTGCAGACGGAGTATGTGTGAAACAGGCGTGCGTCTTGTCGAGGTTTCCATTGGGAAGCTTCTTAAAAAAAAAAAAAATTCCCTGAAGCAAACCCGGCGGCTTCAGCTGTATCCATGTTAGCACGTCACGTTTGATGTGGTAATTTCACAGTAGGCATACACACAGGTTCGAAGACTCGTTCACGCCCCCTACAGTGCAATTCGGCTAGGTATACATCAGCGCTAAAATATCAAGGTGAAAGTCATCATAGCTCGCCTAGTATAGACCCAGCTCTCTTTTTTTTATTATTATTTTTTTTATAACTTCCCAATGTGCTATTAATGTTCTGTATGTGTTTGTCTTGTATGTGGTGTTATCATGCTGCAGAACAAATTGCCCCTACGGGGACAATAAAGTTTTTACAATTACAATTACAACCCAACTTTGAGAATAGATAAACGGCGATATTTTTTTATCGCCCGAGAAGAGTCTCCTGTTAACGCAGCACTTTAACGCCGATAACGGCCCACCACTAATATATATATATATATATATACACAGGTCCTTCTCAAAAAAATTAGCATATTGTGATAATTCATTATTTTCCATAATGTAATGATACAAATTAAACTTTCATATATTTTAGATTCATTGCACACCAACTGAAATATTTTAGGTCTTTTATTGTTTTAATACTGAATCTCAAAAAATTAGCATATTTCATCCGACCAATAAAAGAAAAGTGTTTTTAATACAAAAAAAGTCAACCTTCAAATAATTATGTTCAGTTATGCACTCAATACTTGGTCGGGAATCCTTTTGCAGAAATGACTGCTTCAATGCGGTGTGGCATGGAGGCAATCAGCCTGTGGCACTGCTGAGGTGTTGTGGAGGCCCAGGATGCTTCGATAGCGGCCTTAAGCTCATCCAGAGTGTTGGGTCTTGTGTCTCTCAACTTTCTCTTCACAATATCCCACAGATTCTCTATGGGGTTCAGGTCAGGAGAGTTGGCAGGCCAATTGAGCACAGTAATACCATGGTCAGTAAACCATTTACCAGTGGTTTTGGCACTGTGAGCAGGTGCCAGGTCGTGCTGAAAAACGAAATCTTCATCTCCATAAAGCTATTCAGCAGATGGAAGCATGAAGTGCTCCAAAATCTCCTGATAACTAGCTGCATTGACCCTGCCCTTGATAAAACACAGTGGACCAACACCAGCAGCTGACATGGCAGCCCAAACCATCACTGACTGTGGGTACTTGACACTGGACTTCAGGCATTTTGGCATTTCCTTCTCCCCAGTCTTCCTCCAGACTCTGGCACCTTGATTTCCGAATGACATGCAAAATTTGCTTTCATCCGAAAAAAGTACTTTGGACCACTGAGCAACAGTCCAGTGCTGCTTCTCTGTAGCCCATTTCCTGCACACGCCTGTGCACGGTGGCTCTGGATGTTTCTACTCCAGACCCAAGGTCTGGAATCGGTCCTTCTCCACAATCTTCCTCAGGGTCTGGTCACCTCTTCTCGTTGTGCAGCGTTTTTTGCCACACTTTTTCCTTCCCACAGACTTCCCAATGAGGTGCCTTGATACAGCACTCTGGGAACAGCCTGTTCGTTCAGAAATTTCTTTCTGTGTCTTACCCTCTCGCTTGAGGGTGTCAATGATGGCCTTCTGGTCAGCAGTCTTACCCATGATTGCGGTTTTGAGTAATGAACCAGGCTGGGAGTATTTAAAAGCCTCAGGAATCTTTTGCAGGTGTTTAGGGTTAATTAGTTGATTCAGATGATTAGGTTAATAGCTTGTTTAGAGAACCTTTTCATGATATGCAAATTTTTTGAGACAGGAATTTTGGGTTTTCATGAGCTGTATGCCAAAATCATCAGTATTAAAACAATAAAAGACCTGAAATATTTAAGTTGGTGTGCAATGAATCTAAAATATAAGAAAGTTAAATTTTTATCATTACATTATGGAAAATAATGAACTTTATCACAATATGCTAATTTTTTGAGAAGGACTTGTATATATATTTGGTGTCAATGAATGCTAAGAAATACACAATGATATTGTTGTTGTAGGGAGGTGATGATGTCATGGGCTGTGTTCATGACGATAACGGACGTGTACGGATACATCATTTCTACAATGTGGGCCAGTGGGCCAAAGAGATCAAGCGCAACCCAGCGCGGGATGAGGAGGGCATCTTTGAAAACAATCGTGTCACGTGCCGCTTCAAACGGCCTCTTCACGTGCCACGGGAGGAGACGCTGGTGGACCTGCACCTCAGCTGGTACTATCTCTTCGCTTGGGGACCTGCCATACAAGGTGAACACATACAGCCTGGCTTCAAAAGAGTAGTTCATACAAAAAAAAACATTCAAAACTAAAATGTACTCACCCTCAGGCCATCCAAGATTTAGATGAGTTTATTTCTTCATCATACAAGATTTGGATAAATTGCATTGCATTGATAGGTGATAGGTGTTTACAGAATTCGAGTCTAAGCAGCTGATAAAAACATCACAATAGCGTAACATGACTTTACTCCATCAAATAATGTCTTGTCAAGCAGAAGCGTTGTGTTTTTCTGATAAACAAATCCATCAAGATGTTTTTACCTTTAAACCATTGCTTCTGGCTAAAATAAGAGTCATCTATCCACAATATTGCTTACTCCAGTGAAAAGGTCTGAATCATGAGAGAAATATACACATATTTTACAAGCAAAAAAAAACTGTTTAAACAAATATTCAGTGGATTTTGATGTGAGAGGACAACAGAGGACAGACTTATTATTAGTATTAATTGGCTATTTTGGCCAGAAGTGATGGTTAAAAGATAAATTCCTTGATGGATTTGTTGCTTATAAACATGCAGTTTATGACATTAATTGATGGACTGGAATCATGCATTTTAAGACATTAATTGATGGACTGGAATCGTGCATTTTAAGACATTAATTGATGGACTGGAATCATGTGGGTTATTGTGATGCTTTTGTCAGCTGTTTGAACTGATGGCGCCCATTCACTGCAAAGTATTCACTTATGACCAAGCTAATGTAATGCTGTAAGAGATTATGTAATAAAAAGAATCTCTCCAAATCTACATCTTGGATTGAATGAAGTGGCAGCAAATTTTCATTTTGAACTATTCAATTAGGGCTAAAAATTTTATATTGCCCAATTTATGGGGCTCTTGTTCCGTTTTTCTTCTCAGGTTCCATCACAAGGCATGACATCGACTCCCCACCGGTGTCAGATCGCATGATTAGCATCTATAAATATGAGGACATTTTCATGCCTGCCACAGCCTATCAGACATTCTCCTCTCCCTTTTGCCTCCTCCTCATCGTTGCTCTTACCTTCTACCTGCTGATGGGCACACCATAACTAGGAAAGCCGTGTCACTGAGAGAAGAAATTAATAAAACAAACTATGGAGCCACTATAGCATGACTGTGTGCCAACTTAACAATATGAGAAACAGGTAGCACATAAATTGCAGTTATAATATCCTCAATCTACGTACACTAGAAAGGTATTTGGACTGTGGATTAATATTCATTCATATACAAGCAATGATTCTCATTTAGAGGAGAGAGGGTCAACCATACACTTATTATGTATTACAATATATTTTATTTTAATGAAAGAGTAGAAAAACCTCAAAGGGTATGTTAAGGTAGGTATAGCCTACAGTAGTTGAAACAGTCTGAGCCAAATTAATGTTAATATTCAGTATACTTAAAGTGCAGTCACATTAGTGAACTTTCAGTAAAACATTTGCATTCAAGAAAGTCCATTGTATATCACTGTCAAACCAAGCAGCTTTCTGTTGGTCAAAGCTGTGAATCCAAACTTAATCTTGTTGCGAAATCGGTGTGGGGAAATCTTTCGCCCTTTCCAAATTCCAATTCCAAATCAATGACTCCTATTGAAATAACTTGATTTCACCAACAAAAACTTGCTGAACATTGATAAGTGTGACCGTATCTCTACAGTGGCACATATCATGACACACAATGTCCCACTACAGGACTCTACGGAGAAATGAAATGCCTCGTTCTGTTGAATGGAATATGTTTTGCCAAATCTCAGTAGAGGTGCTCTGCACACACATGCAAAGTATTCATAAAACATCTCTGCCTTCCAGTTAGCCAGCATTGCCAGCTCAGTATTTGATGATGCATGCCAGCAAACCAGCCTCGTCTGAGCCATTTAGATTAGGAACAGAACCAGTCCAGGAGAGAGTCATCTGGTTTCCATTTTAGTGAATTGAAGACTTTCTAATCTATACTTCAAGGACTTCATGCCATTGTAAATCTTAGAAATAGTCCAAGAACTGACTACTGCCTGTGCAGAAAGATTTGGATCACACCAGTTAGTGTGTGATTGTTTTCTGCTAATTATTTGGCATTCTTTGAAAATGTTCTGTAATAACATTTGTATAGCAAACTGAAGAGCAACACGTAAAGATGTTTAGAATTTAGTTTTAAATACGTTGTTATATTCACCTTAAGGATGTATGAGGAAATCTACTTGGAGGAGTGATGCGATTTGTTTTTGATGTGTGCCAGCCAGAGGTAATTATGTTATGTAGCATGAATAGAGACATTATATGCCAGTAGTCAAAGAACAATGTTTGTTATATTTTAATATACTTTTGAAATTTAGAGAATATGCAACGAGTGTGCATAGTGAAAGACTGTGAACCATTGGGATTTTAAACATTTGTCATAAAATCTCTTACATCATTAGCAGATTACATACATTCTGACAAGTTTACTGTGACTTCTTGCTTTAATTGAAAAAAAAGAAAGAGAAAAAGATACCTGTTTGATGATCCTGACCACGACACGTACTGCACTTTTTAATAAAGCTATGAAAGACAGTTGAAAATGTGTAAGAAATTGTCATATTTGACTGGATTAACTGAGAACGTTTTGCCGGGGTCTGAACTTGATGTACTTGTCATGACAGCACCTTGAAGAATAGTAGTAAATAAAATCAATTTGTTCACTAATTCATCCAGTCACCTTTTCTGTAGTTAGGCTGTCACGCCAGTAGATGGCGATAAGTATTTTTGTTGTGCTACGAGCGAGTCACTCACTCATTCACTCAAACGATTCATTAAATAAATAGTTGTATTGTAGTATATTATTTTGGATACATAATATCCTTTATAATCAGATTATCACAGAATAGATTCCCTCCATTTTGTGACTTTTCAAACTACAAACTGATTCTATTAACATAGTTTAAATGTAGTTCCAAACCTGTTTGACTTACTCCATAACACAATTTTTTAAAGTTTTTTATTTTTTGAGCAGCGCTGTTAACCATTGTATTATAGTAAATCCTTTGGTAACCTAAGACTTCTACAGCATTAAAGGGAACCGTATAATGGCGAGTAAATATGGACAATTCTCATTTTGGGTGAACTATCACTTTAAAAGATAACGAACCACCAGCGCCTAAATTAACAAAAACAACAACAACACACACACACAAGGGTGGTAGGCTGCAAACCACCGTAACTTGACTACATTTCCCAGACTTCATCATACACGCTACGTCACTCTTTGCCCAGCCCGCAGTTCCAGTGGATCCTCCGGACTGAAACGGAGCGACGCCAGCGAGCATGGCAGACACAGAGGACCCTGGTCCAGGCGAGGCCACCGAGCCGGACACCCCGCGCACCAGCCGGCCACACTACGTCTCGTTCAGCGAGACCGTTCAGCCAGCTGTCGGGATGGTGAGCCATCTACTGAGCCAGCAGACGTCCCTGAAGTTCGACAAAAACATCAAACAGGCCTTCTACAACACGGGAGCGATGATCTTCGTGGCGATCTGTTGCGGAGCAGCGGTGTTGGTCTACTTCATCCTGGAGGCTTTTCTGCGGCCGCTGCTTTGGGCGGTGCTGTGCGGCACTTTCCTGCACCCCTTCAAATACTCGCTCGCCCGCCTCGGCCGCTCCTGGCTCAGCAGCCTGCAGGACAGCGGCACACCGATAGTGGTTGGGACTCTATTGGTGCCGGTGTGGTGCGTGAACTACGGGGTGGAAACTCTGGGAGGACTGGTCATAGATCGGCTCAATGTACTGCTGGCTGTTGGGGCCGGTGTTCCCCTACTTTATTTCCTCTATCTGTTCTGGAGCGTCATTGGCATGCAGGTGATCCTCAGTCACGTCTGTACGGTCATCTGTCTCGGCCTGGATTGTTTCAGCGCGGCGTGGGTGAGTTCTGTCTTTGAATGGGACAGAGACACGCCTCCTGTCAGACAATGCACAGGTGGATGAGTGGTAACTTGTGGGACAGGGACTTCAACTTCATTCCTACTTAGATAACAGAATAATTAATGAATTTATGTACATTTGTTAATGATAATATTATAACATTCAGAATTATTTGAAACTTACATTTTGCAACAAAGTTTGGTATTATAATAATTAGTGCCTTATATATTGTATGTGACCCCCTGGACCACAAAACCAGCCTTAAGTAGCACGTGTATATTTGTAGCAATAGTTAAAAATACAGTGTATGGGTCAAAATTATCTATTTTTACTTTATGCAAAGATTCATTAGGATATTAAGTAAAGATCATGTTCCATGAAGATATTTTGTAAATTTCCTAGCATAAAATATATCACAATTTAATTTCTGAGTAGTCATATGCATTGTGAAGAACTTAATTTGGACTACTTTAAAGGCGATTTTCTATATTTAGATTTTTTTTCACCCTCAGATTCTAGATTTTCAAATAGTTGTATGTTGGCCAAATATTGTCTTATCCTAACAAACCATACATCAGATTATTCGTTCAGCTATCAGATGATGAATACATTGCAATATCAATTTTTTACCATTATGACTGGTTTTGTGGTCCAGGGTCACATATTGTGTTTAAAGCTAAATTATTCTCTGTTAGTGTTGAGCACTATCATGGGGTGTCACATTGTCTTTCTTTCATCCATTAGAAAAACATATATTTAACCTGCATTGCAAATCTGTCAACCTCTGTATTGCCACATCTGGCTTTGGACAACCTAACCATGTGCAAATATGTTTGTATAGAAATGTATTCATGAACATAACTGACCATGTGAGGTGTCAGTTTATCTAGAACTGATGTTTAGTATATGAATGGGAATTGGATCATGGCATCCCAAGATGCTAAAAATATGTCTTTTAGGCTACACACAGGCCAGATGATAGATCATAAGACATATTTTAAGTTCTTCTAAAGGTTACAAGAACTCTAAAGGTCTAAATTTCACCCCGACTTTCAATTTAATTACCTCAGTATTTGATTTTTAGTTTTAAGTTCTCTCTAGTGCTTAATTTAATTCTTACATGTCATGTGGTTTATTATTAGTCTAAATTGTTCTTTGGCCCAAAAATCCCCATCCAGCAGTACCTTGTGATCACCTAATAATAAGAAAAAAATATTCAAGCTGGCGGGGACACTGGCTCTATTTTGAAAGAACTGGAACCAGGAAATGATAAACTATATACTTTTTTTTGGTGATAATTATAACACAAATATGACAGATTTTCTTATTTGGTAAAACAATTCCTTTGACCCACTTAATTGAAGTGTGTGCTGATAACACCCTCTGAGTGCCTGTGAGGGCTGTGAACATACTGAGGGTTTTTGTGATTTATAAATAGATTGGTGGGAAATATTTGGTGCAGGCACAGTGGTTACCAGAGATGCCCATGTGTTCTCTATCTTTCTTTTTCTCAGGTTGGCACTTTAGTTGTGGGCTATGTGTTGGCTGTGGCATTTAAGTGGAAGCCTGGAATGGAAGGTTACTTGCGTACACTGTCTGTGCCTGTATGGGCAGCACTTATTTTCTACATGGGTAAGACCTTTCTGTTTTGAACTGGTGAATGGCTCTGTTTGGGATTTAGTATTGACCTACAGTCCTGTCAATGAAGGAATGCTAAAAATCCTCTCTTTCCCAGTTTCTCTGACAGGGTCTTGGCGTGTGCCTGTGTTTGTGGTGGTGGTGTTACTGCTAATAGTGGGTTCTCAGGAGAAGCCAGCGGTTCCAGGGAAAGGTGAAGAGGCTCTCACTTGATTTACCTCTGTTCTTGATGTCCTCTGACTCTTACTCCTCTATTCTCTATGTGTAGGTGAGCTCTCTGGTCAGGTGCTCTCCTTTGCTGCTAATACAATCTTCATGGCAATCTCCTGCAGTAATGTCAGCCATGCTGAAAAGATCCAGGAAGAGAAGAGCACCAAAGAACCATCCAAAGGTGACACAAAAAAGATAACAGACCACTTATGCTGAGTTAATTCAAAGTCATGTAGATGTTTGAAGTTATTTGCAGAGCTCTTTCCCACTTTGAGGGATAATCTGTGGGATTCTGCAGAAATGATTTAAATGTGCAAGATTTTGTGTGGGTCAGGTTATGACTGACTTTCAGAAGTGTGTGCATTTTTATTTAATAAGCATATAGTCTATTTTGCTGCATGCATGTGAGTGAAGTGGGGCACTGTTTTCTTTTACATGTTTGAAGCTCATGATCCTGTGTTTATAGTGTCTCATTTGCCATGAGTTAAAGAAATCGTTTTTCTTTGTCATCATTTATTTGCCCTCATGCTGTTCCAAACCTTATGCTGAACGCAAAAAAAAAAAATTAAAGATATTTTAAAGGATTTTGTAGAACCAAACACTTGTTGTGCACAAATTACTTCCATAGTAGGGAAAGCAATACTATGGAAGGTAATGGGGGCCATCAACTTTTTTGATTACCAGCATTCTTCATATATCGATCTGATATATCGATTTACCGATATTTCCCCCGATATTTAAGCATTTTATCATAATCGGATATCAGTTTTGTAATATTGGATTCCCGATAAAACCAGCAATCTTGTGGGTGTTTTGAGAATTGCGCGCTGGATCGCCATTGTAGCGCATCTTAGGGGAGATGAGACCACAACAACAACAGCGTGCAGGTACTTGATTTGCTGTAGTTAGTAAACTTTATTTAACGTAACAGCCAGTTATTTACAAATTAGATGCATTAAATTAATGCCTGATATGTAGTTTATCCTGCTTGGCTCTAAGAAATAGAGACCAACTCACGGAGTCATGTTAAATAATACTGTACATCAAATCCTGTCCCAATAAAGACGTAACTTTTCCTGAATTTAAATGCAGCCATGAATGAGCGCATGTTGGAAAAAAAAGCGCTGAATTTAATTCTCTCTGTTGTCTGTGAAGTCAAAGTCACGCAGATAATACGACAATAAAGACGTAACTTTGCATGAGTTAAATAATACAACCATCAATGAGCGCATGTTGGAAAAAAGGACTGAATTTAATTCTCTCTCTGTTGTAAATTTGCTCCATCATTAGTCTCTTGAAGTCGCTTTCATATTGCTGTTCACTCACTGGTTTGATGTGTTTGATGCTCAGGAAATGCTCCAGCATGGCCATCGCATGTAACTTTTAACAAACTTGTTTAAAACAAGCTTATTTTGTATTAACGGTTACTATATAACCATTATTTTGCTAATAAACATCTACATAAATTGTTTTTAATGGAAATTATTTATTATCGCCGCGAGTGATCACAGTTTGAGTATAGTTCTGTGTAACTGCATAGATAAACTGCGCTATCAGCAGGCATTTCATAATCTAGAAGGACAAAACATTTATTAATAATTTTGATATAACATTCCAGTTGAGAAATGCAATAAAATACAATGTTTTGTTTGTTATATTCCAATATTCCAGAGAATATTATTCAGTGAATTTACATTATCCAGTGAATTATTCTTGACTCTGTAGCTATTAAACAGCTTATAAAACTACTAAAACGTTAGTTTATATATTTTCTCCATTTGAAAACATTAGACAATCTACATTTATTTTGCTTATTGTTAATATTAGTGTTGTTGCTGTTGATGCTTTTTATGAATAAAATGTTTTTTATTGTTGTAATATAAAATTTAATTTAACATGAAAGACTAATTTTAAACACTTTAAAAAAAAGATGAATGAAAAGAGGAGAAACCAAAGTGAAGTGTGTTCTTTCTTCACTTAGTCATTTATTTACTTTATAGCAGTTAATAAATATTGGTTCTTCATATCAGTTATCGGGCACATAAACATGCAAATAATTGGTATTGGTATCAGTTATAAAACAAATCAATATCGGTCGATCACTAGCATTTCACTAGATTTGTACTGAGAAGCCTTTGTCAGCCTGTTTTCATAGTAATAGCCTTCCTTGCAGTTTTCCACCAGCTCTTTATTGTAAATCTACAGCAGCGTAAAGTAAAATAATTAATATACTATTCTTTTTTTCTTATTTTATAAAAATCCACTCTAAGGAATTTCTGACAGTTTCAGTTGATAAAAAATACTTCATAGTTCAAAGTAAATTTTTAAAGAAAATTTATTTTTTTTCTTGTGGCATCAAAATTTTTATCAAATGTCAGTATATTTTTAAGGTACTGAGGTTAGAAATTCCTGTATGGTAACGACAATTCTATCATCATTAGTAAAGATTTCTTCTGCCCCTAACAGAAGCAATGGACCCCCCGAAGAGACTCTTTAGCATTCCCTCATCCCGGCGGCATAGCAGACTAGACTTCAGGGGAATCCAGCACAAAGAGAAGGCCAGTGATATTTACTTTGTGCTGCTTGCGTGGGCTATAGTGCTGGTGCAGATCTGGCTCAACCTCTGGATCTTACAGTTACTTCCCATCCCTGTTGCTGGTAAATTTTGTGTTCATGGTTCTCAGGTCACAAGGATAGTATGCATGTTTTCATGGATGGGTGTTATATTTTCCAGTTTGGGCCCTGAAGAAGATGGTTGTCCATTTTGGGATGAAAGACTTCATCTGGCGGTCTCTAGTGAAATGGTGGGCCGCTTCTGAGACATTTGTAAAAGACAGACAGGATGCTCTGCTGCCTGGACCAATCAAAGGCCTAGCTCAGTTCTTGCTTCGGGTCGACACTAAGGTAATATCTTGTATAGTTACACACACACACACACACACACACACACACACACACACACACACACACACACACACACACACACACACACACACACACACACACAAGCACTCACCTGTCTGCTGACCCACTATCCTTCACAACACTTGCTTGCTGGTAGTTGTCGCCACATGCACACATTTAGGTGACACAGATCTATGATTATAAAGAGGAACTGAATGTGGTTGTGGCTTGCTAATTCCCTTTTATTCACATGACTAAGACAAGAAGTATTCATAACTGACAGAATAAAAGCTATGAAGGGCAGATGTGGATGTTTCTGTTTATATCATTACTTGTAGAGGCATTTGGGAACTAAATGAATGTTTAACAGAATTGGTTTTCAATGTGAAAGAGTAATTCTGTAAGGAAATGTTATTAACCTAATAGTTGGTACATATTTCCTGTCTCTCAAATCTGCTCATGTACTCAGTTCAAATCAAGAGTAACTATTTTAAGTCCGTGCACAGTGATTTGGTAGTTTTACATTTTTTTTGTTGTCTATTGTTTGTGACATGAGGAAGTCATCTCAAGACCCAACTCATGCCAATGTCACTTTCATTTTAGTGGGTTTGATCTTTGGACGGTCTAAAGAGAATGAAAGCCCAATGTTGCAGTCAGTCTAGATGAAATCCTACACCACTTAGAAAGCATTTGCCCACTCCTTCCTGACCCCATAGAAATCCAGTAGATTAACTTAGTTGTGCCTTCTCTCATTCTTTAGCATGCTGAGTCCCACATGCTCTTATGTGCAAATGTACTAAAAACATGCAGGCTCCAAAATTACCACTCACCAAGAAGCAAATGAGAGTAATATTAGCTTGAGAACAATACTAGCTAGTAACTGCTGACTAAACAAGGAACTACAAAATAATACATGACTTCAATTACATTGTAAGAATTATAATCTGACCTTCAATGAAATAAATTACACAAGCAATCCAAGACATACATTTGCTGTGAGTTGTGAGTTTGATCTCAGAGGAAAATTCAAATATCAGAAGTCCATTTAAAGGTGTCATGAACTTGAAATCATAATTCCCTTGATCTTTTGACATATATAAAAAAATCTGTAAGTTTCAGAACTCAAAACTTTCTCGTAAAGGCTAAAAGAAGCTTACATTGGAGCCAATCTGCCAAAAAGACAAGATGTGGAATGTGCCACTTTATGACATAATAGTGTGGCTAAGCACCGCCTCCACAGAAGAAGGTCAACGCTGTCTCCTACATCACTGCATGTTTAGCCTCGCCCACCGATTTGCACATGAATAAAATGAGGTAAAAAAAAGATGAGGACACTCAAAAGAGGATAATCATAGCAGTTATTTATTTTGTCCTTAATAAAGGCCACCACATCACACCTTGTCTTTATTGTTCAATAAGAATCTCTGCTTGTAACGTCAATGTCCGATCTTGTTCTGTTTTTTGCCTTGAAACCACGTCGATGTTTGCTGCTTTCCTGGATACTGATTGGTTGTTTCTAATAACCGTGTGTCTCTCTGTCTCCCTCCACAAAGCTCTGGCATTGGCTTAACAAGCAGGTAAATTATTTTTGCTGGCAGGTATACAAGAGAAAGAAAAAAAAGGGGAAGAGAATGAAAGAATGACAGTGTGCGCTCCCATTAAAAGCTTTGGAGTGATGCTTTCCCCCTCTCCACTTCACCCCTCCATCTTTGAGCTCTGCTTCGCTCACTGGCTTATGGCTGTTTGTGCTGTGGAAAGGAGCGTGTGACTCTGGATGTGACTGAAATGCTGACATACTAACTGTCAGAAAACATGCAGAACAAAACCCTGAGGAAGTCCACGGTCTGTTCCACAGCTCTAGATGTGTTGGGTTGGTTGCCTTCAGAGTGTGTGAGATGCATGCAGGAAGAGAACCGATACTGGGAATGGAGGTTTGAGAGAGGGGATGCTTTGGTCTGTGAGACCAAGGCTGGTGGCGTTGTGGAGTATTTCAGGTGTGGGTGGGTTTGGTAAAGGGGTTTTCTTCGGTTTGGTTTTAAGTAGACACACAAGCTTTGCCCCAAGAACTAGTGAGCTGCCTACCTGTAAAGGTAGAAGTGAATGTTTTGCAGTGCTCTACATGCACACTACACAGGCCTAATTCAATTGATGAAAAATTACAAAGTTGTAAATCTTTTGAACTTTCTATGTATTGAAGAATCCTTAAAAAATGTTTCATGGTTTCAACAATAAAAATAGAAAAACATCCAGAGAATCACCGCACCTTCAGAACAATCCAACCGAGGTGCATAGAAAAAAAAAGTTTCCAGAAAAAAGTACAATACCTGAAAAAATGCCGCACACACTCAAAAATCTAAAAGTCTCAAGCGAGATGAAAGCAGTGCAAGCAATTTACTGAAAACAAACAAGGCAAACTTTTTGGTCACATGCTGACCATTTTCAATGCCAAGCTAACGAAAGGTGCGTTCGACTTTGGTTAGAAATTTTGTCCAACTTGAGACTCCACATGACTGTCACCTGTTTCTCCAGAGCGACTGCAGATGTGCTGAGGACGACACAGCTGTTTCACGATTGGCCAGATTCACCACATGTCAAGCAGTATATAAAAAGAGTTTCTGTTGCTCATGAAAATGTTTCTGAAACATCTGTGTATTTGACAAATATTGCATTTAATTCACTTCATCTGTAATAAAAGGATGCAAACACCGCGTGAGTGTCACTAATGGGAGCACAATATCAATATCCGGCTTGACAAGATATAACAATATAAAGTAATAAAGAAAAAATGACCACAACATCTACATTTAAAGCAATGAATAGTATACATCAAATTGGAGCTTGGCATTGAGAAGCTGCGCAAATCCACGTTCATTTCCAGCGTTTATTTGCGCATCTTCTCAGTTTACAATGGCTCCGTGTAGTAACAGCTGCTCTATGTGAAATCACGCACCTGAGGGAATTTACCGCTGATTAGAGAACCGGCTTTACTGACGAGATGCGCATAACGATCGGCCGATCGTGATCGGAGCAGCCCTAGCCTTGATGCCTTGTTTTTTTTTTTTTGGTTTACTTTTTTTCAGTAAATTGCTTACACGGTTTCCATCTCGCTTGTGATGTTTTGATTTTTGAGAGTGTGTGGAACAATGTTAATTAGGGGTGCACGATATATATCGGCCAGTGATTAATGATGCGCATCTAGTCAGTAAAGCCGATATCCTGAACTTTTATCCTACCCGTCAGATTTTCCTATCCGGGTTTACTGCGCATGCGCACATCAATATCGCGTCCTTTTTTCTCATGCTAAACAATGATATTTAATGTATCTGCATTACTGTAAGGCTAGGTTTAGGGTTGGGGTATGGTGTAGACTTTAATAAAAACGCAATCTAATTGGTAGAAAATAATAGTTATTGTTGGTTTCCTGTAGCTGTATCCCTTCTAGCCACAACTACGAATATTACACATAATCACTGTATTTGCAGTACTTTAATAAGGGTAGGTTTAGGGTTGTGGTAGGTGTAGTTAATAAACCATAACTTTACAGTAGCATTTTTTGTTGTCGAATTGTACTACCCACTGTTTTAGTGGGAGGTAGGAAAATCTGACAGCGTAGGATAAATTGACAGAACACCGGTTATCTAATCAGCGGTAAATATCATCAGGTTCGTGATTTCACATAGAGCAGCTGTTACTACACGGAGCCGTTGTTAACTGACAAGATGCGCAAATCCAAGCTGATAATGAACGTGGATTTGCGCAGCTTGTCAGTTAACAACGGCGCCATGTAGTAAAAGCTGGTTTATGTGAAATCGCTTTACTGACGAGATGCGCATTAATAATCGGCCGATATATATCGTGCACCCCTAATGTTAATAGTAAATGTTTCTTGAGTACCAAATCAACGTATTAGACAGATTTCTGAAGGATCTTGTGGTGCTGAAGACTGGATTAATGGATGCTGAAAATTCAGCTTTGCCATCAAAGGAATAAATTAGATTTCACAAATATTACAAATATTACAAAGTTCAAATACAAATATTACAAATATTACAAAGTTCCAAATAGCTTTATTGTTTTTGTTCTTTGTATTATTATCTGATTTATGCCGTTGTAAATGTTCCATGTACAGTAGCATCTCATGGGTTGCGTCAGATTAAGATGAGTCTGACTGTGGCTTGTCAGGAGCAGATGGTGAAGTTATTTTCAGGTCTGATAGTATGTCCCTCCCCTCAGGAATCCTGCTGCATTTGCCAGCATTGCTTTTAAACTGCATATTAGTCTTAGAGGAGTAATTATTTTCTTTTAGACTTTTTTTTTCAATTTTATTAACAGAATAAACTAATCCTTCATCAACATTACCAGGTTTGTGTGTGATGTTAACATTTATAGCACTAACGGAACCAGAGAACATGATTAAATATGCAAGTGCCGCCCGCAGGGCCGACAGAAGCTGGGTGAGCAGAGAAACCGAGTCCACCTGCCAAAAACAAAAATATGCCCACCTCCTCCTGTTTGCAACCCCTCACTGTTTCCTGACAAGATGATCATCAGCATTGCTGTTAGCCCATTCACTCAGCAGATAGTCTTGCTTAGTCATCCAACAAGTTAGCAGATGTCAGAGCGGTTTAAAAAAAAGGTCAGCATGATTTTGGTTTTCATCATGATGTTTACTATTAATATTTTCACAGGGTTCTATCTAAAAACGCAATTTAGGCTGCATAACTGAACTTCTGGACCTTCTGTTAATATTTTAAAGGGAAACTTTATTTTTAAGGGGTGGTTGATTGTGATTTTTACTTTTTTAACCTTAGGTAATGTGTATATTGTCTTTTAAAATTGTGGCAGTTTAATGTAGTGACTACAACGAGTTACTTCCTGGATTGGTGACATCACAAACCCTGAAATTGACATAAACCCCTCCCCTGGGAACATGCAACAAAGGGAGCGAGGCTGTGAGGTGAGGGGCGTGGCCTTTCTGGATTACACTAGGCGTTTAGCAAATCACAATATACTGGGCCAGCTAACCAATCTGAGCCCATTGCGTATATCTGAGGGAGGGGCTTCATAAAAACCAGGAATTCATCGGAGCATTCATAGGAGAAGGGACAGAGCGGTGTAAAATAAAGGTAAATTATGGGAAAAGTAATACATATTAGACTGCACCCCATAAACACAATCAAGCCTAGAAAAAGTAGTCAACCACCCCTTTAATCTTAATTTCTGTCTCTTCTTCACACAATGCAATTGTGCAAGAGTACTTGAAATACTGTGGGAAAAACACAAGGATAATATTTCTCCTTGTTGGGTGAACTTTATTGTTTCACTGAAAGAGGTGAGCATTTTACTTTTAAGTATTCATAACCAAAGAACACAACATTGTTCCTCAGGTTTGGCAGAGGGAAGAAGGTTTCTGTGTTGTCACACACTTGCATGTATGATCAGATTTGTTTGTGGAAACTTACTGAACTCTTTTTCTCTCCTTCTTTGCAGATGATAGTGTGGCTGGAGCGCTCTTTGGATAAGCTGATCAGTATTTTCATTATCTTCCTGCTGGTAACTGGCACACTGCTCATGGCCTTGCTGCTCACAGCTATGGTACCGTGTTTCCAAGCCACTGTCCTTGGGACGATTATTCCACTGCGTGACGGACGTGATCCGTGACTTATCCCATGCTCTGTACGCATGATCTCTCACCAATTGTATTTTTGTTCACAGGTGCACCAAGAGAGTGTTCATATCATAGAGGTCACCAGTAACTTGATCAATGAGACTGTGTCCAACCACCCAGAGTGGGCCAAGTAAGCTGAAACACATACTTGTCTCTCACTGGAAGTTAGGAATCTTCTCGAAATGTTGCGAAACTGACTGTGTGTGTTTGTGTGTGGTGTAGTTGGCTCCCAGAGGCCCAAGTTGTCCAGAAAGCTCTAAACTCTGCTGCCACAAATGTTTACCAACATGGGAGAGAATGGATCACACATAAGGTCGGAGTTAAGAGATGAGTGCTGTTGAAGCTATATGGAACAACATTCATAACATTTGAAAAGACAGATAAAATTAAATTGAATGCTGACCAAGGGCTGTGAAATGACAAAAAAGCACCATTACGAAAACCATAAAAGTAATTAATATGAATCTTGGGATATATTCCAAGACTTCTGTAGTAATATGATTGCTTTGGGAGGGAAACCAACTGCAAGTTATTCACTGAAAATGTTCTCATGTGCCATTGTCCTCAAAACGTTGTTTGCATTATTTTGAATAGGCCCTTGTGGAAAAGAAGAGCACTTTAGCATAGGCTGCTATAAAAAAAAGATGACTAATTATGGAAATAATATATTCTTAATTGCAAGTTAATATATATATTTAAAGGAGCTATGTGGAGGTTTTTACTTAAAAAAAATCTTTAAGATAGAGTTTTCATTTGTACATGTATGAGCCAACCATGATGTAAAAAAAAGAATGACACCTCGACTGTCCACCACGGTTGCCTCTATCAGCCTGTAGGCTCAAATGTGTGTGGAGGAGTCGGGCCCGAATTGGCGTGGAAATTCACAAAATGTGACGTCATGCATGTTCTCGTCTACTTGGGCTTACAACCGTACGGCTCGCCAGCCATTATAGTAAGCAGCGGCAATAGTGTTTTCAAATGGACTCTGCGGATGGAAAGAAGCGACCAGCCTCGAGCACAATTCAGACACCCACGGACACTCCTCGTAAGTAAAAAAAAAAAAAAGAGCGTGCGCACTGAGAACGAGCATGAGACTGGCTGCAGTTCCTCTAACGGCCACTGGTGTCAGTAACGGTTAGAAATTTCAGAACCTACGCAATGCTCCTTTAATGCAATTTTCCAAACTTTAGGGTGCTTTATCCACGTAACTTCTTTCTTTATACTGTATGTAATTTTATAATTACTAATTTTGTCCTTGAAATATTGTTAAAGTGTACTACTGAATGTACTGACACTATATTGTACTAAAATATATTTGAATCTCTTGAAACCTATTTGTCATGTATTTAAATATATTTGTAATGATGAAGCTGCAATTAAGGACATTAAAAATATATTCACTTTAAATGCAATACTGAATAACACACTACAGATTATTAAAAATGATTTAGAATGTACGTTACAGCAAATATTTTAATTTGACATTATTACAAATGTCCTCTTTTCAAGTAAACTTAAGTGGCCTTTTATTTCATTTATTTCAATTATATTAGCTGCAAGTGCATTTAAAAAAAATGCTTTTAAGATTTTAAGTATGCTACAAGTGTGCAATAATTCAGTGCACTTCTTTTTCACAAGCATGTGCATATTCACGTGACCAGTTTTGGTTAGTTATGAGGAAAAAAATCATAAAGATATTGACAGTAGGGTTTAAAAAGTTGTTTCAGAGGTAAAGTTATTGCATTTTCATTAAACATGAATTTTTTTTCTTTTCTTTTCTGAAATAACATTTAAGTAATTTAATTATTAAATTAAATCTTTAAATAAAATTTTATGGGCATGCCTTTAACCGTTTATGTTTTACAGTATGTCTCTGTAAAGCTGAATGAATCATTTATTATGTGAGTGATTTTTAGTGTGTGTGTGTGTTGTAGCTTCATAAGATGTTGGGTGATAAAGTAAACAACACAGCTGTGATTGAGAAACAAGTTCTGGAACTGTGGGACCGTCTCTATCAGTCCTGGATTGTGAAGGTAATAACAAAACCTTACTCAGTTACACACACTCACTGACATGTTGTTGGTTGTATTCCAGCCTGTGTTTCTGTGTTGTAGAACATGACTCAGTCTGGACGACCCCGTGGACTCAAGCTACATATGCACAGGCAGAACAGCTGGCTGGGGGACATACTGGACTGGCAGGACATCGCCTCATTCGTTCAGGAGAATATCGAGACGCTGCTCTCGGTTAGGCTCCAGTGTGTGTGTGTGGTGGGGAGTGTCTTTGTTTGACAGACTGATGAATATGTTGTCTTCTGCGCTAGATATTGGAGTCTCTGTGGGTGGTGATGAGTCGAAATGTTGGCTTGCTGATATCCACAACAACCACGCTAGTCACCGTACTGTTCCATAGCGGCTCCGCACTGCTCAACTTCGCCCTGTCTCTGGTAATACACACATACACAATCTGATTGATGGGACTGGATATTAGTGGTGGTTTTAAATACTAATAGTTGTTCTGGATGCATAGGTGATTTTTCTGACCACGCTTTTTTACCTGCTGAGCTCCAGTGGCGAATACTATAAACCTGTGAAATGGGTTATCAGCCTCACACCCCTCTCCCAACCTGGACCCTCTTCAAACATTGTAGGACAGTCTGTGGAAGAGGCTATCAGGTACACCATGTCCATATGGATCTGTGGTTTACCAAGATCCTTCATATTTTGAAGAATCTGCGTATCCAAACAGTTGCTGGTCCACGCTGAAAAATTGTATTGAAGTCGCTGTGGACCATCAACTGTTTGGTTTTCCACATTCTTCAAAATAGCATTTACAGTATGTTCGGCAGAAAAAGAAACTAATTCAAGTTTAAAACTACTTTTGAGTGATTAAATGATGGTATAAAAATAAAACACTATGACAGAATTGACAGACAGAACTATTCCTTTAACATTAATAAAACAACAAAACAAGAAAAATCACTTACAGCTCTTGACTGAAGAACTTTAATACAGTTGCTTTAGGAATCGGTTTATAAAGTGTTTTATTTTGATATTTGTTGATTCCGTTTCTTGAATGCTCCTGCTAAATACACCTTTTGTACCTGAAAATAAAGCACTGTTTGTTTTATTTCTATATTATGTGTAGTTGTAATGTGTACAGTCATGGCCAAAAGTTTTGAGAATTACATAAATATTGGAAATTGGAAAAGTTGCTGCTTAAGTTTTTATAATAGCAATTTGCATATACTCCAGAATGTTATGAAGAGTGATCAGATGAATTGCATAGTCCTTCTTTGCCATGAAAATTAACTTAATCCCAAAAAAACCTTTCCACTGCATTTCATTGCTGTCATTAAAGGACCTGCTGAGATCATTTCAGTAATCATCTTGTTAACTCAGGTGAGAATGTTGACGAGCACAAGGCTGGAGATCATTATGTCAGGCTGATTGTGTTAGAATGGCAGACTTGACATGTTAAAAGGAGGGTGATGCTTCAAATCATTGTTCTTCCATTGTTAACCATGGTGACCTGCAAAGAAACGCGTGCAGCCATCAGTGAATGGACTGCTGAGGACTGGGGCAAAGTCATATTCTCCGATGAAGCCCCTTTCTGATTGTTTGGGTCATCTGGAAAAAGGCTTGTCTGGAGAAGAAAAGGTGAGCGCTACCATCAGTCCTGTGTCATGCCAACAGTAAAGCATCCTGACACCATTCATGTGTGGGGTTGCTTCTCATCCAAGGGAGTGGGCTCACTCACAATTCTGCCCAAAAACACAGCCATGAATAAAGAATGGTACCGAAACACCCTCCAACAGCAACTTCTTCCAACAATCCAACAACAGTTTGGTGAAGAACAATGCATTTTCCACCACAATGGAGCACCGTGCCATAAGGCAAAAGTGATAACTAAGTGGCTCGGGGACCAGAATGTTGAAATTTTGGGTCCATGGCCTGGAAACTCCCCAGATCTTAATCCCATTGAGAACTTGTGGTCAATCCTCAAGAGGCGGGTGGACAAACAAAAACCCACTAATACTGACAAACTCCAAGAAGTGATTATGAAAGAATGGGTTGCTATCAGTCAGGATTTGGCCCAGAATTGGCCCAGTCGAATTGCAGAGGTCCTGAAAAAGAAGGGCCAACACTGCAAATACTGACTCTTTGCATAAATGTCATGTAATTGTCGATAAAAGCCTTTGAAACGTATGAAGTGCTTGTAATTATATTTCAGTACATCACAGAAACAACTGAAACAAAGATCTAAAAGCAGTTTAGCAACAAACCTTTTGAAAACTAATATTTATGTAATTCTCAAAACTTTTGGCCACGACTGTATATTTGTTCTTATATTTAATAACAAAGATAAAATAATGACACAGATTTTTCTATCTTTGCCCACTTTGAGCTAAATATCTGCCTTTTTTTTGATACCTTGAAAGACTTATAATAGGGAAATTAGTTTTGGCTGCTCAGACAACTTGCAAAAATGACAAATAATTGTGATAAACCGTGGATCGTGATATTTCTAAAAAAATAAAATAAAAATAAATTTGTGATATTATATTTTCTTCCATATCGCCCACCCCTAAATCATCCCGCGACCACCTTGGAAGTTGGAAAGGCATATTAAAAGTAAAACAACAATATCCTCGCTAGCAATAACTCTGAATTGTCAATCAGTTTGTAAAAGTAAAGGCAATATTTTGTAATGCACTTGCAGTGGAAGTATATATATATATATATATATATATATAAACATGAGGGAAGCAGACATGAGATGATATAGAGATTTAACCAAAAAAATGAAAATCTTGTCATCATTTACTCAACCTCATGTCATTCCAGATGTGTATAATTTTCTTTCTTCTGTGGAACACAAAAGAAGATATTTAGATTTTTTTTTTTTGATAGAGTAAAAGTCAGTTGGGTCGAATGTGTTTTTTTTGTGTGTGTCGAAATATCTTTTTTTGTGTGTTCTGTAGAAGACATTTGTAGAGGATTGGAATGACACTAGGGTGAGTAAATGACTATTGGCTGAACTATGCCATTAACACCAGTAATATATACTGTACTTCGTGATCACCACAAGAGGGCAAGACTGTTCTGCTTTTTCTGCCATTTCCCCATTTGAACAGATCATTTAACAGCAATCATGATCGGAACTGAAATGGGCGTGAAATTGACTGGGAATAATATGCTGGTTAAAAATTTGGAGGGTTCAGTCATCTGCAGGTAAGGGTGACCCAGAAAATGGAGAATGAATGGGGTCACAGATCTGCTGTAGGTAGCACTGTGGTGTCTTTGAGCATGATGCTTAACTTCAGGTTTCTCCAGTAGAAATTTGCATAATGTAATTGGCTTGGATAAAAAAAGTTACATTCACAAGCACATTTCCCTTCATAGACAATGCCAGAAGCTGTGAAAGTGAAACGAGGAGAGGAATTCACAGTTTTCTGTCTCAGCTCAGTGTGTTTGCTGATGCTGCCGTCACCCAGAATGCACAGAGATGTTCCATTAGACCTGTTTTCATGAGCGCGATCACAGAGAAACTGATTGACTCTGACTCCAGTCAGTTTTAGGCTAACTGAGGGGAGAACAGCCCTCTGTCTAACTCTGTTTTCTGTACAGGGGTGTGTTTGATGCTTCTCTGAAGATGGCTGGATTCTATGGCCTTTATACTTGGCTTACTCACACAATATTTGGCATCAACATCGTCTTCATCCCCTCAGGTGAGATTAAAATAAACAGACATAAAAGACTCTCGTCTTCCTGTCTTAGGCATGTTTCCCACCACATGTTCTGCATGTTCACACTGACAGTGTTTGTGTTGCAGCTCTGAATAGAAAATATCAGGTATCTGGATGTCGTCTTGGAGTATTTCTATTATATTTTAAAAAGTCATTATAAATATGGTCTGTTGCAAATCTAATTTAAATGAAAAAATGGCTGTTAAAGGTGCAATAGGTGATTTTTTACATGATATATGAGTGTGTACTGTGTATAATTATTATGAATTTATAAATACAAACACATACATGAATGTATTTAAGAAAAATGTTAGAATAGAATATAATAATGTAAATATATAAAATGTATATACATGTAAATAGTTTCAAAATATATACTTATGTATTTATATATACATAATAAATAAACAGTATGCATACATATTTTATGTAAACAAAAACTTTTGCGATTAATCGTTTGACTGCACTAATTTATATATTCTGTGAAAGGAGTAGGACTAAGAAATGTTTGTCCAATCAAATTGACTTTCCTACCTGCCTGTCAGCATGTGTATTTGCATACTTCTGCAAAAAAAAAAAAAAAAAAAAAAAGGGGTGTGTGGATTTGAATGGACGTTCAAGTTCAGTGCTATAAGGGTAAAGTTAGCATTCCCTACTGCACCTTTAAAACTGTCAGCAGCTGCTTATGCACACTGTGTGAAAGCTGTATCCTGTAAATATAGGTGACAAATTATAATTTTTTACATTTATTTGCATGTGGTGTAAAACGGTCCTTTTTGTTCATTTTGTGAGGAAAATTATAATGTCTATTTCAAAGTTGTTTTTTTTTTTTTTTATTCATCCAAGAATTCTTTTTCCACAAAAATTACTTGTCGGTTTTCATCTTTTTATAGTTTATAATAAGTATTTTTCTTGAGCAAATCAGCATATTAGAATAATTTCTGAAGAATAATGAGACATTAAATACTGGAGTAATGACTGCAGAAAATTCAGCTTTGCCATCCCCCCAAAAATAAATGACATTCTAAATTACATTAAAATAGAATACTGTTATTTTAAATTGTAATAATATTTACCAATATTATAGTATATTATATTATAGCCTTGGTGAGCTTAAATGACTTAAAATAAAATCTTGCTGACCCCAAGGTTATGTTCTCATTTTTGTCTGTCTTTGTCTCTCTGCAGCAATGGCAGCAATCTTAGGTGCGGTGCCGTTTTTGGGGACGTACTGGGCGGCACTGCCAGCGGTGTTGGATTTGTGGCTGGCACAGGCAGAGGGAGTTAAAGCTCTGCTGCTGCTCTTCTGCCATCTGCTGCCAACATACTTTGTGGACACGGCCATATACTCTGATATATCAGGGTGTGTTTGACTTTTTTTACTTGAAGTCCAAATGTCAGCCAAACGGACAGTTTACCATTTCGTCTTTATTCACTAACCCAGAATATTCCTCTTTGAATTTTGTTGGGAGTTTGGTTTTATTTTTCAGTCTCTATCAACAACATTTGTTCTCAGTTCGTTTGTATATATTTGTATACCACACCCTCCCATAATTTGCATTAATATTATGTGTATATGCAGAGGTGGACACCCGTATCTGACCGGCCTTGCGGTAGCAGGTGGAGCGTACTATTTAGGTTTGGAGGGTGCCATCTTTGGTCCCATCCTGCTTTGCATACTGGTGGTGGCATCCAACATCTACAGCGCAATGCTAATGAGCCCTAGCAGCAGTCAGACAACGCCAGTGCAGAGCCACTTCCCTCTACATCATGGCAGGTGATTACAGTCTATTATCTTTTGATTTGCTTTCAGCCTAAATTAACTACTTAATCATTGTAATTACCTTTCAAACTCTCTTTCTGTTCAATTCTCAGGTCATTCTCAGAAACCCCAATGCAGCTGAGGAAAAGAGATGAATGAAAGGCGTTTGAGCAGCAGCCTGTTACACTTGTTAACAGCCCCCCCTTCTCTTGTGTATCCCATACACTATAAAAGAGGGTACTTTTTTAATATCTTCACCCTAAGAGATCTGTGGTTCTCATAACACTTAGAATATTGATGCCCCTTGATGTCGACCTCTGTGCTTACAGTTCATTTAGCATTTAGCACTGTGATGCTAAATTTGGGTAATGCTGGGATACCGGGCTCAAAAAAAGCTATGCAGCTTGCACACTCCAGTGCAAAGTTTAGTTAGCACGCCTGTGCGTTGTCTAGCACTGTACTTGTGAATTATGCCAGTGCCACGATGCTAGTATAAGTTAGCACACTAACAATACTACGTTTACATCGTGCTTTACTGTAACAATCCACCAGGGTCCCACTCTGTGGAGCATGTTTTCAGCCTATTAGATCACTGATTATTTTTTGTTTATCTGGCAGTACTGATTATTTATCCCATATTGTGGTTTTGTGTGGTACTGTTGTCATTGTCATGTAAATGGTTAAGTTTGTGTTAATGAAAGGAATTTACTCTCAGATTTGACTATTTAAACACCTGTTTAAAGTGTTTTATCTTTGTCTTTGTTCCTGGAGATCTACTGTACCTTCCTGCAGAGTCAGGACTGAGCAGCGCTGACCAATACAAATAATCTCATTCAAGCTGAAGATTTGATTTGTTTATGAACAAATTCTATCTCAGAAATAACAATGACACTAACTTAAACTAGTTTTTGCATCTCCGCAGTTCTGTATTTGTCATGTTTGTGTTTTTTTTTTACCAGTTTACGTTCATATTACCTCAAGCGTCTTAACAGTTATTTTTTTGTTTCTGTTGGCTATAGACTGAATTTGTGTAAAGTACATAGAGATGTTTATGTACTACTCTTTCTTACATATGCATTTCTATATCTGCTTGGATTTTATTTCACGTCTCGTGCAAAGCTTCCTGTTTAGGAAGGATGTTAAAATCCCTGTTTTGTAATAATGTATGTGGTTATTCCTTTTTGTAAATGCAGTACTGTTGTTCAGTGCTCAAACATTATAAACAATCATCTTTTAACCATTTAGACGAGATACAGTTTAGGTAGAGCTAAATGACCAAATGCTGCTGGCAGAAATGATATCAGCTTGTTAATAAGAGAACCTGTGTGTCAAGCTTCAATACATTGCACTGAATAGATAATGTACTCACTCTGCTGTTTCCCCTTTATTTAGGCTAGGTTATTCAAAAAGTCTTCAAATATTCTGTTAAAGACGTCACTGAAGACTGAAAGTGTATGCACTTTTTTGAGTTCATGCCAAATAAGAGAAATATGATTTATAGTTAATTGATGTAATAGCTATATGTTAAAGAAAAAAAAGAAGCATGGTTTTATTTTTTATTATGTGAAATACAAAAAAAGACTGAGTGTTTGTTTTGTTCATACGCAACACTATTAAATTGTTTTAATAAAACTGATTACATTTTTAATTGGGTACATCTGTATTCGCTGTCTTTCTGGTTGTGTGAAATTTAATTGTGTTTTATCAGACTCATTTGGGGAATTGGATGTTGCAACCCACTGCAATTCCTGAGCTGATTTTAAACCATTATCACAGTCATGTTGAAATGATCGACGTTCAAAGCGCACATTATACGTCCATCAATAAGTAACTTTTCTTTTAGTATAACGCTGTGGGTCTGCAGCTGGACATATCTCAAAACAAGCAGAGTGATATAAAAAGTCCCAGAGCTGTTAAAGGGATCATGAATGGCCCTTTTATTATTATTTTGTACTGTTCTCTGAGGTCCACTTATAACATTATCAATATTTTTACGTCAGAAAACAATTTAGAAGTAACAAGCAATTTTTTGTCCTGTTTTTGACCCCCTCATCAGAAAGCTCTGTTTGAATAGGTGTGAAGGATTGTAGACTCGGAAGTAAACGGCCAGTACTATGATTGAGATATGTTGTGTATGTTTGAATACTGCTGTGATTTAGGTTAAAAACACATAAATACTCAGGACATATCAAGCGATCAGTAATAACAGATAAAGCTATTATTGATCACATAATAAAAACAATTGCACTTGTGTTGCAACATTACTGTCGAATCCAATTTAGTCGGCACTGCATCATCTTTCAGTTTGTAAACGAATTTGCGGTAAAGTGGAGTGAACAAAGGACGAACCCTTACTTATGTGGTCTGTAACTTAAATATAAAGTTCCTTAAAATGTATCGTTTGGTTTCTGCGTAGACCTGCATTTGTCGCTGTTGTCATTACCTACTACACGTGCGAATCAATGGGCGTGGCTAAAAACAGGCAGTGATGTAGAAGCAGGCGTTGATCTTCTTCATGCTATCACATCATAGAGTAGTTCCAGCTGTTTTTAGACCAACAAGAAAGTTTAGAGCTCTGAAACTTGCAAAAATAAACAAATAAAAAATTATAACAATAACCTCTTCAGTCAAAAGTATAAGGGAATTTTCATTTCTCAGTTCATGACACCTTTAAATAGTGAAATTTAAGGACCAAAATGAACTGTTAGTGTTTTTTTTTTTTTAGTTATTGCAACTGTTATTGAGCTCAATGTTACCTTTGGCCTCAGATGCCCTCTGATGAGTTCACACTTTCTTGGCCATTCTTCACACTGTCATATCAGAGAGCTATAAATTGAGCCACCTCAGAAAGGATTGAGGTGGGATTGAAATCGATTGCCATTCACTCTTGCTCAATTACACTGAACTGTGCTATTGACTATCTCTCTTTCTCGTGTGCGCTGTGAGTGAATGTGAGAAGGCCTGATCGCAGAGTCTGTCATCTGTTAAATGAGCAGCAGACGTGCAGCTTTGGTTTGTGAGGCTTATATTTTTGTTTGTAAGGTTCCAGTGTTCCATTTTCCCCCTATTTTTTTATTACATCAAAAGAAAAAAATAATTTTAATGAAATGTGTTTAAAAATTATATAGCCCAATGCTTTTCTAAATTCGTAACATAGATCAGTCAAGTTCCTTCATGCTTAAATTTAACGCATCAAAGCATTTTGTTCATTAAATAATAGCAATTATATAAATAACATACTGCTTACTCATTTTGAAACCTGCTATATTAGCATGTGATCATGCTTGCATCACCAATATAAGAAAATGTTCCCACATGACCTTTCATTCCAAACCTTATACCACTCATTATTCTACGTCAGCCAATTAGTCTTTTATATTCTTCCTCGAAACACAAGTGAAGCGCTGGTGAGTTTTAATAGATGAAATGATTCTGGGAAACCAGATGTTCACGCTCCGATATGGGGTATACGGTTTATAAAAAGCAAGGTTTCCTATTATACTCAGCATTTATCATTCATTTGCTAAACTAAAAATGTGTGAATTTATTTTCAACAACTTTTTTAACATGAAACTGCATGTGTGCACATGAACAAAGATCATACAGGCTAACATAGAAGTTGGACTGTAAACTTTCTGTGGTTTATTTCTCCAGCCTGTGGATCATCTCAACACAGGGCTCTCTAACCCACCAATCAGCAGGCCAGACCCTCATCAATTCAACAAAAAAGACAAAAACAAAAGACATCCCTTTGACAAATATAAACACACACACTTGACACTCACGCATCTCTACAGATGATCTTGAGGCCCTGTCCAAATACTTGCAAGATCCTTACTCACCCTCTGCGATGAAATGGCCCTTTTATTTACAATCTAGAATCATCTTTTTTAGAATCTAGAATCTATATTTACAGTCTTACAATTCAGAAATTTACAGTCATTACTTAGAATAGTTTTTTCAGAATGTAGTCTATATTTAGAATCTTTTTTAGAATCTATAATCAATATTTAGATATTTAAAATGTAGAATGTTTAGTTATCTTTTTAAGAATCTCCCGTGCATTTACAATCTTACAATTTAGAGACTCACATTTGACCTTTTCTTATCTTTATTTTGAATCTTTTGTTTTAGAATCTAGAATCTTACAATTTAGAATGATTTTTTTTTGGTACACAGTGACATACTTTCTGGACTAATGACCAGGACACAAAGAGTACAGATCATTTAAAGTATTTAGACAGGGTCAAGAGTTTTCAAGGAGAGAGAGAAAAAAAAATCCTGATTCTACATGACAAACCTCAAAACAGAGGGGTTCAATTTCATTTTCCAACCATCTTCAACCATCACAGCTCAAATGAAATCTCAGACCATTTGAAAATAAAATCAGAAGAATGAAATTCATGAATCTGAAATGCAGGACAATCTCTTTAGGCTATCGGACATCAGTTGAAATGCAGCAGGCAGCCTTCTTTCACTTTCAGACGCCAAATGAGGCTATGAATTAAAAGAAATTCTACACAAAAGTCAGTAACAATTTAAAGTGAACGTAAACAAAGAAAGATATCAGACTAAAGAGTTATTTCTTGTGCATGTACACAGTGAGACCGAGCCCTTGTACAGTTAGATGATATGACAGAAGATGATCCATCTCTTCCCGATCAACCCACATTCTTATGGGTAAACTATGTCAGCTGAAGGGCTGGAACCCAAAGGAAGGCAACAATTCAGGGTGAGTTCAGGACTGTCCTGAAATTGTGTGTTAAATTCCAATAATATCTTTAAGAGACAGACCTGACATAAAAAACAACAACAAACAAGTGAAAAGAGCTTGTACGTGGCACTCAGAAATGCAGAAACCAAAAAAGTATCAACCTTCGGTGTAAAAAAAGGTTACATGAACACAGATGATATGAACAACATCCTGGTCATTGATTATAGCTCGATAAGGTGATTGATTGTAGGTAGTCCACTGGCAGAGATGAAGATGGATAGACAGGTCAGTGTGTGTGTCAGTGGCCAGTAGGGGGAGCCCCTGCCTCAAACGAATCGCAGACCACCGTAATGTCCACAGACAGGAGACCCATCCTGATATGTGACTCTCTTGAAATCTCACATGCACACACATGCACTCAGCCTTTCCTTCATGTGCTAGACACCCTTCATTTCTACACGGCATGAAAAAAATGTAACTTAAAAAAGGGCGAAACTCCTGTGGAAAACACTGTGATTCAAGCATTCCCGTCACGCACACACACATAAACACACACACTGATACTCTAAAAGGGAGGCGTTCTCGTAAACATAACCAAAATGCCCGCTGCCCTTCGAACGAGGAGGATAACGGCATCAAACTCGAGTTTCTTTCTCCATGAGTCTTTCTCTCCATCGTTCATTCGGTTCCTCTGCAAGGTGGAGTGATGGGGAGATTCATATACATACTGTATGCGGTTCTGTTCTTTGAGATCATTTGAAGGCAGACCCCCGGGATTGAGAGGAAAGCAGTCCTATCTCTCACGTTCTCTCCATCAGGGACGTGTTGAGAGTCTGTCCATCTGTCCGTCCGTGTGCGAGCTCAGAATATCTCGGGCAGTGTGACGTTGCGGAGCAGCCACTGCTGCGAGCGGCTCCCGGTGCAGTCCTTGACGCTGGGCACCTGACTGTCATCTTCAGACGCCTTATCCAAACACTGATTACTGTTCACGTGTACCAGGCTCAGCTTCTGCAGGAAGAGAGAGACAGACATGCGTTGTGGGTGAGACGTCAGAACAAAAACACCAGTTATGTTTAGAACAGAATTGTTGCTATATATTGCTATATATAATGCACACTGATCTCACTATGCTGTATGTCAAGTTCCACAAATGGCATCCAATTATCATCACCCAGTAGTTGTCAAAATGTCACATTTGTTGAATTACGTACTCTACTGTATAATTACTGAGAACTAAGAAAGGGGATTTAAGTGACTTTGAACATGGAATGGTTGTTGGTGCTAGACGGGCTGGTCTGAGTATTTCAGAAACTGCTGATCTACTGGGATTTTTACACACAACCATCTCTAGGGTTTACAGAGAATGGCCTGAAAAAGAGAAAAATTCCAGTGAGCGGCAGTTGTGTGGACGAAAATGCCTTGTTGATGTCAGAGGTCAGAGGAGAATGGGCAGACTGGTTAGAGATGATAGAAAAGCAACAGTAACTCAAATAACCACTCATTACAACAAAGGTATGCAGAATACCATCTCTGAATGCACAACATGTCGAACCCTGAAGCAGATGGGCTACAGCAGCAGAAGACCACACTGGGTGCCACTCCTGTCAGCTAAGAACAGAAAATGGAGGCTATAATTCACACAGGCTCACCAAAATTAGACGTTGAGTCTCGATTTCTGCTGCGACATTCAGATGGTAGGGTCCGAATTTGGCGTAAAGAACATGAAAGCATGGATCCATCCTGCCTTGTCTCAATGGTTAAGGCTGCTGGTGTAATGGTGTGGGGGATATTTTCTTGGCTCACTTTGGGCCCCTTAGTACCATTTGAGCATCTTTTAAACACCACAGCCTACCTAAGTATTGTTGCTGACCATGTCCATCCCTTTATGACTACAGTGTACCCATCTTCTGAATGTTACTTCCAGCAGAATAATGCACCATGTCACAAAGCTCAAATCATCTCAGATTGGTTTCTTGAACATGACAATGAGTTCACTTTACTCAAATGGCCTCCACAGTCACCAGATCTCAATCCAATAGAGCAGCTTTGGGATGTGGTGGAACGGGAGATTCGCATCATGGATGTGCAGCCGACAAATCTGCAGCAACTGTGTGATGCCATCATGTCAATATGGACCAAAATGTCTGAGGTATGTTTCCAACACCTTGTTGAATTTACGCCACAAAGAAAGCAGTTCTGAAGGCAAAAGGAAGCCCAACCCGATACTAGCAAGGTGTACCTAATAAATGGCCAGTGAGTGTATGTGTATATATATATATATATACATATACACTCACTGGCCATTTATTAGGTAAACCTTGCTAATAAATATATATTAGGGGTGGCACGGTTCACTGAAAAAACCTGTACCGTTCGGTTCACCACACATGGTTCGGTACGCGCTGGGACCGTGGTTCAACTTAAATCCAAAGCATCTGTAATATGGTTTGCTATAAATAGCAGTTAATATATGTTTCTGTTGATGGATTTGTGCATGCGCTCATCCGAAGCGCGCAAACGTGCGCACTCAGAACGCGCGCAAATATAAGATCTCTCTGAAGTATTGTGTTTAAATGGACAAATTCAGACAAAAATTATGTCAAAATGCCCGTCTTGGTAAGTATCCTACAGCAGACAGCTGGCTGAACGTAGGCCTGCTGTATCAGTGTATTCTCTTAAAGTGACTGTCTTTATATTAATAGAGACAGCAACAACAAAGAAATCACTCACTGCTCTTGATTAAAAAGCTTTTATAACTTTAATAAAGAATTATCTGAACATTTGATTACTTTATTCAATTTCTGTACCTAAAAACTTATGTTAGACCTGCCAAAAAAACAACAAAAAAGAACAATGAAAATCACTGCTTATTGTTTGTATCTTTACTCTATTGTACTTATGTGTGCTGCTGCTTGTAGTTGGATAGAATATTCTTCTTCTTTTTTTTTATTAGAAAGTATAGTTTTTCCATAAACATAGCACATACCGAACTGTACCGAAAACCGTGACTCTAAAACTGTGAAACAAACCGAACCGTGAAAAAGTTGAACCGTGCCACCCCTAATATATATATATACAATTGTATGTATGTGTGTTTGTGTGTGCACTTTTCAGAATGAGAGACTGAGGATTGACAATAAAAGCATTCATATGTATAGGGATTCTCTATAGAATAACGACTTATTTAATCTACATAATAATTAAAAAACTGAATTTTAAAAATCTACAAATTGTATGAAAAGGAAAATCTAACATTTTGTGAAATAAAAAAAATTACACTTCATTAAAAAAATATAATGTAAATGGCAGGGCAGGTAAAAATCTGATCTATAATTGCTATTACTTTGCATTTTAGACCAAATTTCTTTAAATGTCTCAATGTTTGGGTGACCATTCAAATGCGTAAAGGGAGAGTTAAAGATCATGTCAGATATAACGCTTAATTTGTCACAATAGAACAGCAAGTTCAAGTTGAGCACAATGCATTGTGGGATCCCATGCTGTGAGCTAGATTTATTCTACTCATTCAGGCAAATGTAGTAGGTCATCCAGGTATTCATGTGCTCAGAATTCATAGCGTAATATAATATTACTGATAGTAAGCAGTATGCCACTCCACACTATACATGCATAACTGGACAACCTGTGCGCTTCAGGGAAGAGACAAATTGTCGATGCACAGGGATTGCTTTACAGTGGAGCATGTGTGTGAGTGTGTGTAATGGGCCTTAGGTGAGCTGAGTGCTCTAGAGTTTCAGTCTAGAGAGAAGCATTAAGCCGCACGGATACAATTAGGATAGCGGTAGAACCTATAAGACATACAGTGTAAGGTGTGAGGCCGCACGCACACGTCCATGAGCTTGCAAAGGTAATGTATGGTAATGCATGCAGGAGAGGTGCTCTCGTTGGCAAGAGATTTCCTGATCGCACTCACTATGAATCTCCTTTCCTTCCACTCTGTCTGTCTCTCTCTTTCCCCACGAGAAAAACAGAACCTTTATCTGACAGTGGAAAGTCTCTGCTCGAGTTCTCTATTCTGTGCAGCCTTCCGTCTCTTGGGGCACCGGGCCAGCTTGGTGGGGGCTTTGAATCTGGGGCGAGAAGGGGGAGGAGGAGGAGGCTTTGGAGTAACAGGCATCTCTTTAAGCCAACAGCAGAGGATTGCAAAAAGCAATCTTCCTCTTTTCTCCCCTTGGCTAATTCACTCTCCCCAGGCCTGAAGGTGCGTTGTGATGTACTTTTAAGATTGACAGAGAGGTGATTTAATCTTACTAAACTAGCATCCCTTCAACAGTGTTTATAAGGGAAGCCATGGGGTGTATGTGCATGCACATACATTACAAGAGAAGGATTAGTGTGCACCCTGCAGACAGACAGCTTTAAAGGGTTAGCTGGCTGTTTTTGATGTAATATGACATATATGAGGCCACTGAGACCCTTGAGGTGAAAATCAAGAGTCAAAAGCACATTTGCGTACATGCATGCATGCATGAGAGAACGGTGCAAAATGTGCAAAATTATTGTTTCGCACATAGTTTTACACGTTTCACCACTTTTGCCATCACATAGATGTCGTTAAGTGATCATTTTCATTCATAATTGTAATTGTAATACAAGAGATCAGCTCTATCCCGAAAACAATCACACTTGAGCCAGGTAATCAAGGAAACTATCAGACAGGTGTGTTGGGGCTAAACTCGGTAGGAAAGTGATCCTCCAGGAGTAGGATTGGACACTCCGATCATAAACTTTATAGATATTCTTAAGCATCTAATCAAGGTATTCAGGATTACTAGAAACATCTAGGCAGGTGTGCAGGAGCAGAGCTGGAGAAGGAAACCTTCCAGGAGCAGGATTGGACAGAATTGGATTGGGGGCTCGTCCGGGATAAAACATGTTCAGGGAGTAATTTGGATTCAAAACAAATTACGTTCCATCAACAACATCTGGGGCATGTTCTTAATTACCACAAGCAACAATGTTTACTTGTCAGTTTCTAAAAACAAATATTTACAATATCTGACTTGCAGCGGAGGTCGAGGGGGAAGGCATTAAAGAGCAGATTAAAAGCATAAGCATGTATTTTCCCTAAAACACATTATTTCTTCTGTACAATCTATACAAAATGTGTATATCAACTGTAACGTTGTCAAAATCAGTCCTTTTAGGTATCTTTATGCGTATCAAGCAAAAGGCCAGGGGTCGCTAAACCAGGGGTCACCAACCCTACTCTTCGGGGACCACTATCCTGCAGAATTTAGCTCAAATCCTAATCAATTGAACCTGAACCAGCTAATCAAGGTCTTCAGGATTACTAGAAACATCTAGGGGGGTGTGCTGAAGCAGGCTGGAGCTAAACTCTGCAGGAAGGTGACCCCTCCAGGATCAGGACTGGACAGAATTGAATTCGGGCCTTGTCCTGGATAAAACAACATGTTCAGGGAGTATTCTGGATTCAAAACAAATTTAGCTCTAACAACAACATCTAGGGCATGTTCTTAATTACCACAAGCAACAATTGTCAGTTTGTAAAAACAAATATTTACAATATTTGATTTGCAATGGAAGTCAGATTAAAAGGATAAGCTTGTAATTTAGTTAAAACACATTAATGTATCTGTACAATCTATACAAAAATGTGTATCTCAACAGTAAAGTTGTCAAAATCAGCCCATTTAACAACTATTTTAGGTTTCTTTATGCTCATCAAGCATGGCTTTTCAATTAGGTAGCCAAACCTGCTGCAGGAGGACCACTATCCTGCAGAATTTAGCTCAAATCCTAATCAGATGAACCTGGACGAGCCAACCAACCAATTAAGATCTTCAGGATTACTTGGCAAGAATGTTGGAGCAGGGTTGAAATTGAAATCTGCAGGAAGGTAGTCCTCCAGAAGCATGTAACTTTGGATGTAACTTTACACAGAAAATATTAGCTTGCATTTCTGGTCTTTTAACATGTCTATTTGAACATTTATTCTGGTGTAATGCCCTTCCCCAATAGAACAGTGAAAGCATTACTGTAAATGAGATTTTGTGATCTGTTTCACATTTATACACTTACCACAGGGTCATATTCCCAGAGCTGGTTGCCTTTCAAGTGATGGCACTTGAGCATCATAACCGGACCGTTGAGTTTGGACACATCCAAACAGAGGTCATCAGTTCGGATCTCTTTATTGGCTGTGTACGAGAAAACCTGAGTGGGCAAAAAGATCACAATACATCAGTGTCGTACGTATGTCAAGCATCAACATGATTACTCTAACCAAGTTTGTGTTTTAAAAGTGAGAAAGAAGACCTGGTTTCCGCCCATGCCATGGCAGTTGAAAATGCCCACTTTTTCATTCTCTTTCCTGGCCATATTATCCAGACATTGGTTAGTCTCCACATTACGGATCTGCAATCGGACAGATCACACAAATAGATTAGACACACTCAAGCAGCTCTCCTGCATGAATAAACACAGTCACGTCTCTGTCTGAGTGTCCAACATGGTTAATTACCCAAAGCTTATCGCACACCAGGGGGGAGTATCGACGAACTAAGAGACAACTGTGCCAATCAAACACACAAACACACACATACACACGTAAATGTGTACTTGATGAAAGACAGAAGATGAAGGGAAAGACAGCTAGATGCTTTCATCCATAACACTGAGTTACACATTTAACAGCTCCACTGCTATTATATTTAGCCAATGTTTCATGCAAATGCTAATTTAATACTTGGCTGTTTTAAAAGTTCTGTTATAATCGTTGTAATGCACAGCCCCTCAAAGGGTAGATTCAAAATGAGTGCAATTCAGATTCACCAGCTCTTAAATGGTTAAGATTCCGATTCTGATTCAATCTGATTTGATTCTGATTCAGTAGGTTATTTTCACTTATAATGTCAATTCTCTCTCTGCTAACGCTTCTTCACACAAGTAACTCTTCAGCTAAAATATTAAATAAAAAATAAACATAAGGGTCCACATTTTGGGATTTTTACATCATATGCTCCATGTATTATTCTGTCTGTGTCCTGCCTTACGCCTTACAATGTCACCATCAGTGGCGAGGACAGGCGACGATGACCGAAAGGGAATGAACCATAGACAGCACAAGTAAGACAGAGCCTTAACCAGTCAGAAGAGCAGACAGACTCCGTTCTGAGCGAGTTTCAGACATCAGAGATGACACGCATGTTTTATTCATAAGAACGTCTGAAAAAGAGAGAGGCATCGATGGACAGATGGAACGAAAGGGTGAGAGACGGAACAGGAAACAAGACGATGACAGAGGGAGAGCAGACTCGGAGAGAATAAATGTCTCTCATTTACTGAACACAGTGACTGGAATGAAAAAAATAAACCCAATCAACTCCTGTGACACAGTCAACCCCACGAAAAGAAGCATCCCTTGCTAATTCACACCTGCGCTTCTTTAACACACACACACTCACACACACACACACACACACACAGTAATGTGTTCATCACACTATGCAGTGATTTCCCTTTTGCTATCAGCATGCGTGTGTGTGTGAGTGAGAGAGAGAGATAGAGAGAGATACAGACCTCTCCCAGCGAGTAGTAGTGGCGTGGTATCTGGGAGTCTGGGTAGACATTTTCTAGGTACCAGGAAAACGGCTTACACTGCAGTCTCTGTCTCAGGGATGTTCTGGATGAGATGTCTCCATAATCCACTTTCGTCACACCTGAAACAAACAATGAGAATGCAAAATGGTTAATAAACATTTCAATTTTCTAGGATGCTGTGGGGGGTTAAAGTGCATTTGTAGGGACGTTTGGGCTGATTGATAAGTGGCACTATTAATCTTGTCAACAAAATAACTGCTAATTATATTTTTCAATGAAGGCTTTTTTGATTTTGTCAATGATAATAAATTAAAGGTAAAACAGTATTGCTATTGTTAACTAAAACAAACTATTAAAATAAAATAAAATAAAATCACTTTTGTTAAATTAAAGCTGAAATAAGATGCAAATATTACATGAGAATTTAAACCAAAGAACGTCAGTGAAAATGTGAAATTTTAAGTATTAAATTAGTTTAATATGAAATACTAAAATTACTAAAACTTTAATACTTAAAATATGTCAATGCACAAAAATCATTTAAATATTATAAATCAGATTTATAAATGCTGTAATAGTATATAAATAACACAATAAAACAGGGAGAAAGACATGCAACATAGTATTTATCAAATCTTTAAAGATTTGGTTTGTATTTGAACTTCATCAATGTTAAAATAGTGAGATTAAAACAATAACTATTTTGAAACAACTGTGTACTGTGCTGTATATGTTTTAGAGCTCTACTTCAGTGTAACTGTTTTATTGTTCCCCAAACAAAACACTGCAAGCCCGATCGCTTACAAATGTAATAAAACACTTCTCCTCCACAAGCGTCATGACTTGTGGTATCATTCATGTTTGTAGCACAAATACTAAAGGACAAGTTACAGGCAGCAGTTTGATACTGAAGGTTAGGGTTTTTTTGTCCAGATGCTTGCCTTTCAGCCCTAACAATAAAGAGAGAGTATACAAAGGCATTTGTGTAGAGGAGGGAAAGAATAACACAATACACACAGTCACACAGATAGCTCTGAGCAGCATTGGACACTATTGACAGTGACATTAATATCTATTATCCAACATCTCCTTCTGAGTCAATACGGCTCGAGTGCCCAAGAGCGCTGATAATACACACACCCCATTAAAGAGACAGACAGTCACAGAAAGACACCAAGACAGAGAAAGGCAAAGAGACGCAACTGAGACACAAGATAAAGAAAATGTCATTTCAAAATTTGGCAGTATTGTGTCCTACTATATTCTTGAACTATGTGTGACTCCCAAAACATTGATAGCATGTGTTGTATGGGTGAAATGAGTCAGTGCAATTCATAACATAAAACAAGTATGTTACATTCTTAATAAAAAGGGCAAAAATTTTATTTTTATTTTTTTGGCTTAAAACTTAAAATGGGTTATAGCAATTTATACTTTAATTTAACTTTGAATTCAACTTTGAAATCACAGGAATAAATTACATTTGAAAATACATTCAAATAGAAAGCAGTTTTTCAAATAGTAAAAATATTTCAAAATATAACTTTTTTGCTGTACTTTGGATCAAATTATTTCAGGCTTGGTGAGCAGAAGACACTTTTAGAATTAATAATATAAACATTATAATATAAACGTTAAAATCCTTACTGTTCAAAACATTTTGACAGGTTGTGTATTATATATTGTACATGTACACTATTCTTCATATGACAAATATTGTAAATTATATATTGTATTATGTTATATATTATATAATGTATATTATGCCCATATGTCTATATTGTTTAACCATTTCACTATTTGAGTTGTGTACTTGAAATTGTGTTTGTGTTTCTGTATTTTCCAACTGTGTATCTGTTCATGGTGCATGAGGTGTAGAATGTAAACATGACTGACCAGGTGAGATGATATAGAAGAAGTTCTTGAACTCATCCATCCAGACCTCTGCCAGTCGCCTGTTGTTTTTGTTGATGATCTGCCCAGTTCCACCCGGGAACGTGTACGGCGTTGCCTTACGGAACACGTGACCGACGTGAGAACACGTGACGATCTCAAGCGTCCCCCCGCATTGCCAAATCTGACAAACAAGGACAAATATTAGTTCTCAGACTATGACAATTCATCAATAACTTTATATGCATTATATATGCACAAGTGGACTTGTGGTGGTTGAATATTATAATATCAGCAGTGAGACTGACCCTGAAGGAGATCTCCAGGTTCTCTCCTCCCCAAATGTCCATGCCTGCATCATATGTGCCAATCTCCTGGAAATAGTCTCTGTCTATGGAGAAAAGACCACCTGCCATAGTGGGGGTCCTGAGAGATGATGCAAAAAAAAATAAAAATAAAAACAGAGCTTAGTGCAAAACAGGCCCTTCAGGGGAATGATCATATCTTATTAAAACAGCTCTTCTTCTCCTGTTCACTCTATTACAAACAAGGCCGTTAGGGAATGAGATCTTCCGTAGAAATGACATGTTTACATGCGCCTATTTTGGCAACAACATATCCTTCTTTAAATATCTTTCACTTGTGTTCGTCCATTTCCCTCAGCGGGCGCTCTCTGTTCTTTCCTGTTTTCCTTCCATCCATCCCCTGCAGCACGTCTCATTCACAGTCATGTTTTCGTCAAGTAACAACCTGTTGTTGTTATGCTCTGAAGCTGTTTTCATGCAGAGAACCAGGCTCTGAAGTAAAAAAGGAGACGACGAAAACGATGGGTCGTGAGGGGAAAAAATACAAAATTAGAGAGCGGAGTGGCGTCAAGAGTGTTCTGATAAAAACAACGTGTGAAGAAATCAAGCAGTAGAAGGCTAAGAGTTACTCTGTTCCTGTGGTTATGAGGTGAGCAGGTAAACATACTCTCCTCTCGGCAAAGTGCTGGTGTGGATTAAATCTCCCCTCGTCTTTGTGTTAACTGCAGTGTTTAGCTGCAGGGCTGGAGAAACACTTTTATATATTTCGCCGCTTTAAGTTGCATGTAAAATACCTTTTAGAAAGGGGAAAAAAAACAGTGTTGAATTTACATTTAAAAGCCCCTTACAAATTGGAGTCATTGCCTATTGTTTAACACATACTCTGTGATTCATTGTGTCGTGGCACTCATGCTGGCAATTTTGGCTTGTGACATTTCTACCTCTATTCACTTACTGTTTACATTCCTATCTCTTACATTAAAAGGCCTCAAAAAGGTAGAAAAATAAGTCATCTGAAAAAAAGTTGTAGTCGAAACGGAATACGAATGTACTGTACACTCAGTGGCTATTACACTACATTGTTCAAAAATGTGGAAACTGAACATATGTGACAATAAAGATATACAACAGTAATACTAAATGCAGGACAACGATACATTTATAACAGCAGTAGAACATTGCTGACACAGTCTGAAAAAGGAGATTATATTTTCAATGCAATAGTCTCTTATGCTCAGCAAGGCTGCATTTATTTGATTATTTGAACGATAATATTGTGAAATAGTATTAGCTTAAAATATACATTTTCTATTTTAATGTATTTTAAACTGTAATTTATTCCTGTGACTATGTGTGTGATATCAACTTTGAAAACAGCTGTGCTGCTTAAAGGGACTTCACCCAAAAATGAAAATTTCAATTTCTCACCCTCATGTCGTTCCAAACCATATTTTTGATGAAATGCGAGAACTTTCTGACCCTTCATAGACAATGCAACTGCATTGTGGTACTTTTGTGAACCCGTGTCGAAGGCTGACATGGAAGAGAAGAAATGTTTTATTTTCTTTGTGCACAAAAAGTATTCTTGTAGCTTCGTACAATTAAGGTTGAACCACTGATGTCACATGGACTATTACAACGATGTCCTTACTACCTTTCTGGGCTTTGAACGTGGTAGTTTCATTGCTATCTATGCAGGGCCAGAAAGCTCTCAGATTTCATCAAAAATATCTTAATTTGTGTTCAAAGGAAGAACGAAGGTCGTACAAGTTTGGAACAACATGAGGGTGAGTAACTAATGACAGAATTTTCATTTTTGGGTGAACTATCCCTTTAATGTTTTTGTCGAAACCAAACAAATAAATAACAAAATAAAATAAAAAATAACAGCATTTATTTGAAATAGCATTTTATTGTTACAATATACATGGCTTTGTCATCATTTAACACAAGTTTTGTAGACTACTTTTATGGTGCTTTTTTGAGTACTTGTCCTTATTTTCCTTTTCGTTTCATGGAAAACATAAAAGCACCAATGTTTGGAATGACACCAGGGTGAGTAAACGTAACTTATACAACATTTTTAGGTGAACTACCCTTTAAGACTAGTACAGTAGTTGATTCTACTACGGACCTTGGACTTTGATTGGACATGGTAAGGTTTATCACAGCTATTTAATCCTGATTCACTTGTCTAACTGCATGATAAGCATTTCAGTTTGTTACCTGACAGGGAGCGTTCTGTCTCCTTTTCTGCGATCCATCTCTCTCTGTGGTACCGGATACCAGCGGAAGTTCAGCTTCCAGTTGAAGCCACCATATGTCATATCAGAGCCTGCCATGTACTCAAACGTGTCATCGCTGATCACGTCAATAATGGGGCACACTACAGTTTTCCTGTGAAATATACACACAAGTGATATTAGCAATACACTTTTACTGCTTTGACCTCATCTACCTGAAAGAATGAGTTTTGTCCGCCACAGAATGTCCCTTTTTTATTCTGAATTCAGCTGGCATACGCTCAGACACACCTCTCTTTACTCAAACAGATGCAGACACAAATCAGAGGGGACGTCTCGCTAAACTTGTGTCATCAATCAGCGCCAAGCAGCCCACTGTGATGCTAACCCAGGTGATGAGGATTGATCGTGGCACTGCAGGCACACTTTCCTTTCCTAAATTCAGCAGACTGAAGCTTCATCTGCTAATGATGCCCCAACAGGCCGCCCGAGGCAAGACAACACAGAGAATCAGCATGTGCATGTGGACATGTGCGCATGTTTAGAAGAGGGAAGAAATACTCCGCATATATCTTCAAAGAATCAAAATCAGATAAAAGTGAGTTCATGTTTCTATACCCTACAAGGTCTCCATTTCAGACACAAATGCAGCCTAAGGTGAAACCCAACTACAAAAATGTAATAAAGGCCTGGGAAAAAAACCTCTAAAAGCTATTGATCGCTCTGCTCTCTGCAAACCAACATGCCAAAAGGGCGAAAATGACTAGTTTGTTTTTATATTCCACCACAAATTGCAGAAATGAAATGAAAGGCATGTGCTGGGTAAAAATTTTTTGGGGTTTGTGACCACATGTATGTGTGAGCTATCAAACCACGAGTGGAACGCTATTTCCCAACTACTAACACTAAATCTGAAAAAATAGAATAAAACAGAAATAGATCCCACATACTATTCCATCACATATCCATTAGCGCTTACTAGGGGAGAAAAGTCAGCTTTGGATTGTAGGGTTACAATGTTTAAATTTTCAAAGTGTTGTAACTTAAAAGTAGTAGTACTTACTTGTCAAGTTTGATGCGAGCAAGCAGAGGCTCTAGCCAGCCAGTGGTGCATTCACAGTGGGCGTCCAGGAAGGTTATCACCTGACCTGTGGAGATAGACGCCCCCTTCAAACGAGCACGAATCAGACCCGAGCGCTGCTCCATCCGTACCACCCTGACAGGAACCTCCAGCTTCCGCACATACTGCTCCAACTGCCTCTTCAAGAAGTCTACATGCACACAAAGGTAACAAACAATTATACACTTGCTTCACATATAGAGATCGCATAGATCAAAATCATATCTTCGCTCAATATCCATCATAGGATAAACCTCTCTAGATGCAAAGAAAAACCACAATGCATATTTTAGCCAAGGCACATTCTGAAAAGCTGGGTGGAGCATATGAACATTTATTACTGTTTTGCTTATTACCTCTGGCCAACTGCATGATCATTTATTCAATAGTCTATCAATGCCTCCAACCAGCTGATGGTTTATTTTGCCGTTAAAATTTTATTTTTTATGTGGCTGCCAACAACAATTTTTTTCACACCGTGGAGCTCAAGTGAGGCTTTTGAAATATAATGAGTATTACCCAAAAAGGTGTGTAAGAGGGCATGTTCTTTGTCTTGCCGATGTACAGGAAACCTTTCTTTAATAATTTTGATCAAGTACTGCTCTACATCAACATCTGCTGTGGGCGGTTTGGTTCACGCTGCCAATGACTCCAACGCTTTAACACAGATCATGTGTTACAACATCTTCAGCTACAGCAGCCATCGTTAAATAGGGATCTAAAGTGACTGCCGTGGGATACCAACGCTGTCTGTTTTGATCAAATAAGCCAGTTCAAAGCCACTGAATGGCCTGACAAGATTATTCAAACTGTGCTCGGGAACAGACTGAAGGACAGACTGAAACTGTGAAACAATAAAGAAGAAGACCTGTGATAAGTCAACATTCATTTACAGTTAAATTTATGGTTAAGATGGAACATGTATTTTCACTGGTTCTTAACCTTTTCGACTCAAAGGCCTTCTGTTGTCCAACACAATAATCAAATCTGCTGAGTAGAATGATAGAAATTTCATGTTAGTTTTAGAGATTATTTTAACAAAAGCACCAAATAAAATCTGTAAACTGGTCCAAATCTGTCCAAAGAAATCTATGTATGGCAAACACACATCCACAGATCCAATCACAAGCCTTTAAGAGACCTGACAGGAGCACACGTCTGTGCAATACAGTGCTCTCTCATGCTTTATTCGAGGTGTGATATGTGGAACAGAACAGAACGCTCTGAACTACAAAGACAGCAGGAGCAGCAGGGATTTCTCATGGCAGCGACCCCCCTAAAATTCTCCAGAAACAGAAACCGTTTCCCATTCAGCCGAGAAAGAAAACGTTTATTTTCTGTTTCCATGTCATTACCTGGTGATCCGTCTCTTTAACTGCTTCACACATGCAGACAACCTGACAACATCTAAGTTCCATCCTGCAATATTTCCCACTTTAAGGTGCAAATATGTCACATTATGTAAATTAAATGCATTGCAAACTACATTACATGTTGTATCAAACAAGTCAAATGGATGCTCCACTCAAATGAACACTCATCGCTCTCTGCATCCACGTGAGTAAATCTATGCACACGTAAATCAATATCCTGCCTTGTTCCTCTAGTCGTTTAAGTGGAAATAAAGAGGAGAAAGAGAGAGTGGGTGGAAAGAGAGAGAAGGAGAATGAGAGAGGACATCATTAGAGGACAAAATTGAGCGGCAAGAAGATGAGAGGAAGAATTTGGGTCTTTATCTCTCCACAGGAGAAACAGATTAGCACAGATGAGGGAGGAGGGGGGCTGGCAGCTATTCTTATGCAGGACATGACCTGCGCAGTCAATCTATTACCGACCCAACTGGTGCATGTGTGCGTGTGCCTGACAGAGTGAGAAAAGAAGACATCCGTGTGTCTTTTTTGCATCTGTCAAAATGTTGCAGTGGTTAGACAGGAGTGTGTGTTTGTGTGTGTGTGTGCACACCACAGGCTTCAATGAAGCTTCAAAGCACTCTTGGATGAACACTCTGGCAAAGTCTCTGCAGTCTCTCACCTACAGACTAAATTCTGATGTGGCTACAGTTACTCCAGCGGCGCTTTTTCTGTCATGGCGGGACATATATAGGTTTTATACTGAGGTAATAATGCTTTTAATCCCCTACCTCTGATCTTAAAGGCACAGTTCATCCAAAAATCTGTCATTATTTATTCTTTGTCCTGTCGCCTCAAACCTGTTTGGATTTCTTTCTTTTGTGAAACACAAAATAATAGTGCAGCAATATATTATGGAGTCAATTTCAAACCGCACTGCTTTCTGTTGGTAAACACTACAAATTTGACTTGAAGCTGATGCTAAATCAAAATTTCAGACTGAACAGGATACAACTGAAATTGCTTGATTCTGACCATGAACAATTTGATGAACAATGATAAATGGGACTTCTTGAGGTCCAGAAACTATTTATCCCACTGACTTTCCCCTTGGTTGGACCAAAACAGTTGAACAGTTCTTCAAAAATATCTTTGGTTTGGAATGACATCAGGGTGAGTAAATAATGCTAGACTTTTTTGTATTTTTTATTAAGCTGTTTTCCTTGTGAGGATGTTTGTGTGGTTCCCACAGATTAGGTGATTTCGAGTTTTATCTTCATTGTATGGACATTTGGTCCACACAGTGTAGGCAAAACTTGACCCGCACACACTAGCACACTAAACATACACATACAGTACTAGGGTTGTGTCGTTAGACGATAGTATCGTGTATCGACGAAGGTCAGAGATATCGACATAAGCAGATTTCTCTGTCGATAATCAAGATGATATTAGGCTAATTTTCCTATTAATGTATTAGATTATAATAACTATTTTAATTTTTTTCTATTAGGCGGCTCATTATAATTTGGCTATCAAACTGCCCAGCTATTTCACTTCAGCACCGCATTTCACACTCACACACACACACACCATGCACGAGGCGCAGGAGGATTAGAGCCTGTAGTCGCTGAAGTTGTCCGCTTTGACTCGGATATCTCGTTAAATCCATGAAATGAAAGAGATAGAAAATGAGGAGTTGGTGTCCCACACATTTAATGGCTGGTACACGGCAACGTGCTCTTCTCAAACATGAGAGATTAATTCTTTCTTGGCGTTACAAATAAAGTAAAGGCAAAATAATAACAAGGCGGCAGAGTGAACTTATCATCCATAGTGGTTCTCACGTAGTCCTCTTAAAGATTGATCACTTATAACGCACACTGTGTGGTGATGACGTAGAAGGACTACGTGAGAACCACCATGGATGATAAGTTCGCTCTGCCGCCTTGTTATTATTTTCATGCACATCGCACTATAATGTGATGCATGCAAAATACATAGTTTTGGCCGTTAGAAAGTCTCCATCCACAAATAGACATACATCGTATGCAGATATAAGGTATTTCATTGCACTTTAACAAGTAATCTGAACGGCCTATATATGTGCAATATATTAAACGAGCCCTCACTAACTGAGTTTAATGCCACAGTTATGTTAGGATGCATCTCATTCTTGTTTCTGTGACGGTGCGTCAGACTCGTCATGAGGCGCGCGGTCCAGAGCGATGTATGACTGATGCATCAGATTCAATTCTACTTTACTCCAAATATATGAACTTACCTGTTTTGAATACTTTATATTTATAAGCCCAATATTAGTGTTAAACTGTTGGAATTAAATCTACTATTGATTTTCACCGATGACTGATTTTGCAGAACATTTAGACTGATCACTTCCGTGCGTAGATGTGGCAAATTTGTCACAGGACGCGCGATATGACAGTTGCGTCCAACTATATATATTTATTTTTATATTTAACATTAGTTTATCAGTATGTTTTTAAGTATTTTTTTCAAGAACAAAGAGTCTCTCTCTTGCTCCACCCATGCATGATAATATGGTGTATCGTCAATCTCACGGGCTGACGATATGACGATTTGAAAAAATGACCATATCGCCCAACACTAACACATACCCTACTGAGAATACCAACACTCATACAGCACACTGGTAGGGCTGGGCGATTTTTCCAGAATGTTTGCTAGATTTTTTACGATTTTTAACTAGTCAACTTGAAGATGTAACTACAACCTGATTCAAGTAAAAAGTTTCTTTATTAACCGTCTAGTTAAAGAAAATTCTATTCCAAGTGCAGCACACATGAAGTTGTCGACATGGTGTAAATGTAAATGAATGTAAATGTAAAGAAATCACTTGTTAAATATCTTTGCAGAAAAGATGCAAACACTACAGCTACATATTGAACAAACTTGTCTTATGCATATTATTAGTTTAGAAATAATACAAGAAAAAAAAAAACCCCTGAAAAGTCAAGGTAATTCAAATTCAAAATGACTGAAGTTTTATAGTTATTAACTAAAAAAGTTATTTAAAAACAGCAGCTTTCAGCCTGTCACCATGATGCAAACATAAAATATCAGACATACAGCAGAAGTTCTTTACATGTTTTTTATTCGATCGCGCTGTTTTTCCATTGTTTTTTCTGTGTAAACATGGATTTGTTGTGACTGTTGTGCTCGCATCTCTTGCAACATCTTATGCATGAAACGGCTTTCTAAAGACATGGCACTCAAGTTAAAAGAAGTTCATTTCCATCTTCTTGCATGTTTTACCAATTCCACTGCCCGTGTCGCATTTTTGTCAAAAGTGCTGTGTGAGTGACGCCTAGTGCTAAATGTATTGTCCTTCATAGAGTGCGTCACGTGTGCCGACATATGGTTGTATCATTCTTTTCTCTTTACTGTTATCACCAGCATATTGTTAAAGTGTCTAATTCTAACATTTTGTAATATTTTTTATTCAAAATCACGATTCCTCGATTTCTAAAAAATTTAATCGTGGCAAAAGAATACATTTTAAATAATCCATTAAATCGGGAAAGCCTTACAGCACAGTAACAAAATCACATTGTCAAAACCACACTGCTGCGTAGACAAGAACCAATAGTAGTGTACTCAACTTCCTGTAGTCAACAACACAGATGCAATATGAACTCGCTTACAAAAATAGTACAAGAAATAATACAAGGCAGACACGCACCTATGAAATCTATAATGAGGAAAAGATAGATCTAGCAGTTACATTCACTATTTACCTTCCATTACAATAGCTAATAACAGAGGATATACGAAATACAAAGAGAAACCTTGAGAGAAAAAGAATCAATAGATTAGGGAAAAAACACACAAAGGGTGATAAAGTTTTTTCTCTAGTGTGTCCTTCAGATAAATAGTGCTCCTCTGAAACTGTAAGGTCAGCGTTTCCAATGAATGAAGGTTTGAAGTGAGCAGATATTCACTGATATAAAACAGAACAAGTCAGTTTTATGAACATGTTAAATAAGCTATTCATATTATAATAGACTAGAGCAGGGATTCCCAAAGATTTTTGTCAGCTAAACCCCTTAGACCTAAATATTTTTTTAAAGTCTCCCAGAGGTTTTACATTTTATTTCACATTTAATATTTTGTCATTATTTCATTACTAAGCTTTTCATCAACTTGCAAACCCCTTGCAGTTCTGGATTCGTGCACTCTTGACAAATTTAGCTGCAGTACTAAAAGAGACAACGTGGGTTCAAATCTGTCTTGCAACACTGACAATCTTGTTTCATCCTCCTCTTTTCATCCTATTTAAACAGTAACAGCAAGTGTCCTAACAGAGTTTGATGTATGCGGTCGTTTTAGTTTTTGCATGTGTGTTTGCGTCATCACATCATAGTGCTGTCAGCCATTTCGTTGGCTGCTGTTTTTGTTTGTGAGTGAATTTTCACCTTGGAGCTGTACGCCCCAAGCCGGGTCACATGGAGCACTCGTGCAGGGCTTTCAGCAGCCATTCCAATGACGCCGGAGGGCAACAGAGTCACGTAGAGGTCAGAGCACTCCAAGAGACCAATGCCAGTGAAACACCCACCGGACACATTTCTACAGTCAGCTGAAACACTCCTGACCTCTCGTGACACTCAGATTCAGTAGCGTAAAACTTGGTGGCTCCCTCAACACAGCCTACAAGAATTTGAGTGAAGTGTCCCTTTAAAAGATCAAATTTGTCTACACTGCAGCAATATTATGTAAATCTAAAGATATATTTTCACGTTTTAAGATTATATAATTCAATAATCACCTACTTATCAACAGGGTCATTAAAAAATTAATGAAACATGAGTAGTTATTTTGAAAAATGTCACATACTGTACAGTGAAGGTCCAATATTGCTTTCGTCCTCACTGACTTTAACTCGATGCATTCTTTAAAATACCTTCTTTTGTGGTTCACAGAAGAAAGGAAGTAATTCAGATTTAAAACAACACGAGGTTGAGTACTTTTTGGGTGAACTTTAGCCTTTTCACAACTGTTTTGTTTTGGATGCCCCTCCAGAAATTGTATACAATAATTATATTAATTCAGTTTGTGTATTCTTAAAAACATGCTTTGCTAAAAACAATTAGATTTAGGATAAACAAATTAATTGTACCATGTAATCATGTAGACAGATTAATTTGCAATTTATTGTCTGTTTCTTTTTTTACCTTCTTACCTCATCCCCAAGCCCTCTGTAAGTGTTTAAAAATGTGAACCCGATACATCCCAAAGCTTCACTGTTGCTTCATGGCATTCTACCACTAAATATGAAACAATGCTGGATGTCAGCATTATCACTCACTGTGTTTGTTTCAATATATTATGATAAAAGTTCAGTGTTTTTGGTCGTATCACTGCCTCGACACTCAGCACTCACATCAATACGAGGGGAGAGGCTTCGGCAGTGCAGTGATGGAGAAAATGATTCAGGACTAAGGAAAAAAACGCCTGTAGAATCAAGCATAGGTCTGTCAACATCTGGATTGAATAATTACACTAATAAGTACAACACCAGCTAAATCAGATTTCCCAGGATTCACTGCAGAGCAGGAGAAATGCATACGATAATTTGATTTATAATTTAAAATGAGTCATTTTGACATTTTAATGAGTTTTAGAGTAAGGTGTTAGACTCAATAGACTAATGTATATATCATTTAAACGTTAATCAAATTAAACCACAGCGAATGAGATGCGTAGTATATAAGAGAGCTAGAAAAATAAAAAAATCTTTGTTATCACAATTATTTATTAATTGTTAACTCTCGACAGGTTCTAAAAGCTCTGGCCAATACAAGCAAGGCAATAAATCTTCAGATTCATATTGTGGCCAAAAACTGATAAATCGCAGATAATAAATTCTATTTTGTATAATATAACATAAAAGTCTAAAAAACTTAAAAAAACATACAAATTTAAATACTAAACTATAATGTACAGTATAAGTGAGCATTAGATTATATCAAAGGTAACATAAATGTAAAAACAAAGAAGAAGAGCATGTACAATTTAATTTCCAATATCAGCCAATATGTATCCAAAATCAATTGAAAAAAAAGAAAGAAAAGAAAACCTTATTTTGGCTGATAATCAATATGGGATATGTATAGTGGGTCTCTATGCTAAAAATACTGGTGGTTTTCACAGGACCCCCACTTTTATCATGACTGTACTGTATATGTGAGAGTGTGTGTGGGCTAATGATAATATAATTCCAGGTATGTATTCATTACACCTACTAATCCACTTATCCCATAATCTAGCCAAATTACAGGTTAGTGCATCAGATAACGACAAAGACACTAGAGCTGCAAACCCACACAACAGCAGACACACAATAGAGCTAGCCAGAGACGTCAGGCTGAACACACACACACACTCTCTATCTGTATAAATCTGTCTTAACAAACACGCTCGATTTCCAGTGCGTAAATCACATTTTATCATTGACGTTAATACGCAACAAGGTCACCGGCCATCTTTTTCCTCCTGTGTTCTGTTCCCTTTCACTGCACACAAAATACACACAGTGAAAGCAGAGCTGACATGATACAGGCATTTCCAAAGAGTGGAAACAAAACCATGTCATTACTTCTGGAGTGCTGCAGTACAATGTCCTGATCTCAATTTAGAGATCCATGTGAGAGCATTAATTTGTGTATGCAAGAGATTTCTGTGCTATCATTCTTCCTCTTAGCATTTAGCACCACATACATCTGTCAAAATGACGGGTATGTTACTGATCTAACTAGACAATTCATCCAAGATTCATAATCAAAATGTCATAACTTGATCTTCCAGTAGTCTGCTTAAACCAAGCCCCTTTCTTCAGTATCTCATTCAGATCTGCCTCCATCCAACAGGTTGTTACATGAGTAACATGAGTAATGTTACATGAGTAAATGATGACAGAATTTTGGGGTGAACTGTCACTTTAACAAACAAGAAAACGCTTTATCAAACACACACATACTTAGGCACGTTTGTTTTCCTTAAATGATGGGAACTAACCATAAAATAAAGGGATAGTTTGCACAAAAATGTCAATTACCCCATGATTTTTGAAAAATATCCATATTTAAAACTTTATAAAGCGCAATCTCTAGTTTCCACTAAATGTTGTAGGCACATACACAAGAGAGTGGCATTCCAGAAGATGACTCTTTAAGACATGTTTTCATAGTTGTTAAACTTATGACCCTTGGATCTCCACAATGTAGGAGATTTCAGGTTTTATTATCCTTGTGGAAACATCTGGTCTCCAAAACATTGGCAAAATCTAGTGTGCGCAAACTCACCTCTCTCACTGGCGTCATCCACCAGCACGATTTCCTCCAGCAGGGGTCTCGGTGACCTGTCGATGACGCTCTGGACCGTTCGGAGCAGAGTGGTCCATGCTTCATTATGGAACACAATCACCACACTGGTGCGTGGGAGATCGTCTGGATACACCTTCGTTTTACACCTGCAAAATATAAAACTTGGTAATGAGAACGGACAAAACTTGCAGACAATCGAGTTCAAGATATTGAAAGAAGCTAAATTCTCCTCAACTCCCTTCCCTCCTGAGCACAGAAATGAACAGACTGCACAGGGTCTGGAGAGTTCTGTTTGAGATGAGTTGAGATTAGCATTTATCAGAAACACACAGGCCGTTATGGAGAAACGGTGAGTGGAGAGCCGCTGGAGAGACTGTGAATACATCTCATTTAGTGTGAGGAGCTCTAAAAACAGATGACACTGGAATAAATGATGACAGAGAGTATGAATGAATGCTTGTAACTTTGGCAGGTTTGGTCACACCTTACGGTAAGGTGTAATATTCAGTGTAAAATGAGTTAACAATCAGCATTAACCAGCAGAAACAATTAAGAGATTTATTATTACTGTTATTAGCACTTTCATCTAGTCTGTATCTTTAGCTCAAGCTTCTTAAAGGCACAGTTCATCTAAAAATATCTGTGTAAAAACAATAGAAGTTTAGAGAAATGCTGACGCTTTCATACAATGAAAATAAATGGGCCATATGATGTCAGTGATGGCTATGTGATTGGTTCTTCTGTATTATAAACTATCATGACACATCAAATTTGAATATGAGCATTTTTAAGTTTCACAAATAAAAAAGATGACATAGTCAGTTAATGATTTAGGACTTCAAATTTCAGTTGGTTTTGGGGTATATGGAGCCCCTAAAGGGACATGGTGATAGAAAAAAATACGAGAGGGGAGAAAATAATAATATGTTTTTGTATATTAGCATAAAATGCATATTAGCATTCCCGCCTCATTTCTTATTGTATATTAGTATAAAAGCATAGACCGGTTTTACATTCACCCACAAAAGTTTTGCATTTCCCCATGAAACTGCATTTGTGCTTCAAGAAACTTTGCATCCTCTCATAAAAAATTTGCGTTTGCATGAAAAACCTCTGAGTTCCTACCAGGAAACGTTGTATTCGCTCACAAAAATTTCAGGCAAAGTTTTTCTGGGGAACAAAAAATATATCATTTTTTTATCATCACTATGTCCCTTTAAGAGGACCATAGAACTATTACTTTAAGTTCTGTTAAATTAAGGTTACTTAATTTGCCAATTTTGGTAATTTCCTTGTACAAATAAAATTTCTACAGTAATGTTTATTGTTACTTTTATTTTACATCAATTCTCATTGTAGCCAGTTATTCTGGAAATGAGAATGTTCTGGCAATAAGAACGTTCTTTAACACACAATGAATTTATTTGAAGAGGGAGAAAGTGAGATTCCAATCTTTCTCGGATTCCAGAATATGGTCTAAAAATTCCAATAAATGTTTCCATAAACATTCCATTCCTCAACTTCCTCGTTGGTCTAAATATCAACCAGTCATCCAGAGCATAGGCTCTGATTGGTCGTTTAAGGGTCTGTGGGCAGGTTCAGAGAATGTGTTGATTGTTTGTCGATTATGTAACTGCAGGTCACTGTGCCAGTCTATGCTGTTGTAGGAAGAGGAAAGCCAGTGTTTGTTGTATCTGGAGAGCTAAAGTGGGACACACACTTCCACTTCCTGCCCCATTTCCTGTTTGCCCTAGCACAGCTGGGGGATTTTGGCCTGTGATCACCCACATTCAGCAGTAAACATTCCTACAATGATCCAAATGATTAATAACTTACACGAAAAACAACAACACTAAAACATTTAAAGAGAGACAAAAGAGAAAAAACACCTTCCAACCTACTTGCCATCACACACAGAATTAATTAAATGAAGGTGATGGGTTGTAACCCATCATGTCCCATCACTGCGGTAACACAAACCCTCTTGGCCCCATCTTTCTTAAACTCATCATCTGGAAACACACAGGCTGATCTTTTTAGATTCATTAACCTGATGTTGAATCTCAGGACCCCAGACAATGGTTTAATTTGCAGCCGAGGCATCTCATTGGTCAGCCCTTCCACCTGCTTGATTAAAATGGAGTACAGATTTAGCTCTCATTCCTTGGTGTCCGTTCTCCTAGATTTTCTGTCTCTCTATAAAAATCCATTTTGTAAAGCAGGGAGATCATGCATCCCTTCCCTCCATTCAGCACAGACACCACCATTAAAGTGTGAGTGAGTTGAGTGGGTGAGGTAGCATATGTCTGGACATGAATTATATTTGCGCATGTGTGTGTGTGTGTGTGTCTAAGAGCAAAGGCTAAATCAGCCTAAAATAGCTGCGACAACGTGGAAATGAATGGCTGATCAAAAGATGGAAGGAATCAAAGATGAAACACACACATGCTCAATCACATTTCTCAGGCCCTGGGAATAATTGGATATATTTGGTGCAATCAGAGAGAGACCAAAACAGCCGTAGGTCTGTAGAACTCTTCCATTACTCTCTCTCTCTCTCTCTCACACACACACACACACACACACACATACGCATAATATTATACAGGATTTTTTTTAACACACTCCCCAGGCCAAATCTTGCTTAACTTCAGCACAGAGAAAGAGAGAGAGAAAGAGAGATGCAGTGGAAGAAGAATGTGAGCTGTAGTTATTCAGTCATTTACAGGACATCCTTCTTGATTGAGTTAGTCCAATGATGCAGCTCACTGTGATTTTACACACATTTTACACTGTGTGTGTGTGTGTGTTTGGGAGGAGTAATTGAGGACAGCCTTTCTTTTTTACTTTTGCTCTCCCTCTAAATCAGAGATAACAGCCAGAGGACACAGAGGATCGGTTAGTCATCAGTTCTCAAAGTCACCGTAATCTCAAACACACACATTATAAATCCAAATCTCTCTGACCAGTGCTTTCACCATATCAAAGAACAGAATCAAAACAGAAAATGAAAATACAAAAACAACCAGCTGGTGCCAAGGCTGGCTTCATAGTCCAAAACACAGACTACAAATGGCAACTGTGGACTGAAGGCCACATTTGACTAATTTTAAAGTTTTTATTTGGTCAAACCTTTGTGTACATGTGTAAAGCAGTTGAAATAAACTTTCAACTGGTTGTCAAGCCACTCTTATACCCACTCAGACATCTCCTTTCTGTTAACATTGAAATAAATGTATACAGGTATGGATATAAATGTATTTAAATATATGTTGTTCTTTTTAACTTTTTATTTACCAAAGAATCCCGGAAAAAATTAATACACAAATAATTTTCGAATAAAAATTTGAGCAGTTTTCAACATTGATAATAATATTAATACATTTTACTTTAGCATCAAATCAGCATATTACAGAAGCATGATTTCTGAAGGATGATGTGACACTGAAATGTTCGATTAATGATGTTGAAAATTCAGCTTTTGAAATATTAAATTACTAAAATAAAAAAGAAAGCTATTTAAAAATTTAAATAATATTTTACAATATAGTAGTTTTTACTGGATGGATTAAATACAGCCTACAGTGAGCATAAGAGTCTTCTTTCAAAATATAATTTTCTTTTTCCAACAACAAACTTTTGAATGATTTAGTCTATGAATTATTTTTAAATAATTGATATTGATTACAATGTGGAAACACTGCCTCTTCTCACATCCCCTCATTGACTCCAAAACTTTAGTATCTTAGTGAAAATCATTTAAACACTAATCATTTAAAAATATATATATACATTAATTTATTTATTCAATCTGTGGAATTATTTTCTCATGTTTTTTGTAGACATGCCTCTCTCAACTCCTCAGAAACTCTTTTTTTTCTTCTCGGAAAAACAATGCCAATAAAAGCTTCCCAAATCTAAGAGAAAGTAAAAAAGACATATAAACACAAAAGACTGTCAAACTGTAAAGGAAATATTGTGTTACCTTACCACAGTACAGTTCTCAGCATCAAACACACACACACACACACACACACACAGTTCCCTCCCAGACAGCAGGAATGTAGTGAAGGAGAAAAGGTCAGTATTGTTCCCAGCTGTGAGCTGTTCTCTCTACACGACACACAACTGTAAAAACAGCGTGTGTTTTGGTGTGGTTGTGTGAATCCAAGCTGACTGCGAGTTTACAGTCTTGACCATATGCTTTTAATGGTTCTGCACAACTTGCTAATTACAAAAATACAAGCCAAAAACGTTTTGCTCGCCACACTGTGGAGGCAAACCAAAACCAAGAATGAAAAAGGCAAAAGGAGAAATCAAGCAATGCATCATTTAGCTGACGAATCGCCCAGTGATTATGTTAATGAAATCGTTAAACAGTACGCCGAACATCCAATCAGGCCATCAAGCACACCTTTGAACAGCTAATCATGTTATGAAGGTCAAAACAACAACAAATCTTGTAAAGGGGATCATATTCTACAGCAGAGATGTTCAATTAATGATCAAAAAGGTCCAGCCTTCCCAACGAAGGTCCTCAAACAGTTATTAAGTTCCTTGTGGACAACAGTAGAACTTTGCAAAAGTAAAAGTACTTGTCAAAATGTGGCCAAAAAACGGCGTCTGAGAATATTTCTACAAAATCATATTAAAATATTTCATCAGTTCATGCAAAGTGGATATAAATATTAAGTTAGGATCAGTTGTTTAATCAGATGTCTATTGTTTTCGAATCCCCTTGCTGCATTCTCATTTTCAGTGGCGTTCTAACAAAAGTATCAATCTCTCATTGCCATTTCTGCGCTACTGTTGTTTATCTGACTGAAGCTCTTTTAAATCAGCAACAGGGTGCTTTACGTCTTCAGCGGGGAGAGAAATAATGCGAATGTAGCGGAAAGAGTTAAAAATAGAGCTAAAAATATTAGAAGAGACAGCAGCCTTCATTACCACAAACAACACTGAGCACTTGTGATGTGTACAACACTGAAAAGAAAAATGATACTATGATAAAATGATACATTTTTTTTTAAGGTAAGTGGTTGCAAACAATTTATTTTAGCTACATTTAATTAAAAATATATATAAATGTTGAAAGTTAGTCAACTAAATTTATTTAAATGTAGCTAAAATAAATTGATTGCAACCACTTACGTTAAATTTGTTTTAGTAAATTCAGTGAATCATTTTTTTTTTCAGTGAGCTCTGTCATTTTGACATATTGTTTAATGTCACTTATGTTTTAATTAACTGTTGTCTCGCGCAACTTGAACCAGACCAGATCAAACTGGTCTAATATTTAGTTTCATTCAAGTCTTTATTCACACTGTGAATTTGCTTTTTATTTTTATTGATATATTTTCCATTTTCCTTTTAGTTGAAGTTTTAGTGGTGTCTGTCATTTTTATTTATTTTTTATTTTTATATAGTTATTCTATTTCAGTCATAGTTTACTTATTAATAGTTTTAGTTGTCCTCATTAGTACATCAAGTCAAACTAAATGAAAATAAGAAATGTTGCCTTGGCATCTAACTGAAATAAAATAAGTTTGCTTTTTTCAGTTGATATGGAATGAATATATGTTTTCAATTCAGTTTTAGTTAGCTACAATAAACTTTATAATTTTACAAAAATTGTTTGTTTTTATTTGCTGAACTGTTTTTAAACCCTGGTTTAAATTAGGTAACACCTTATTTTAAGGTGTCCTTGTTACACGTTACGTTTACTTACTATTGTAACAACAATAATTATGCATAATTGCATGCAAGTAACCCTAACCCAAACCCTAATCTTAACTCTAACCATATATTTGTTACCGTTTACGCTGCCGGAAGGAACACGGAGCCGAAGATACACGAAATAAGGTTTTTATTAAATCCAACACATGGAGCACAGAGGTAGACACACGTAAGTTGGTAGTCACTGGTTAGTAAGTAGTAAGTAGACCCGATAACACTGAACTCAAAGGACACGGTTTAAATACATGGGATGATGGGGAAACACAGGTGGATGGAATCACTAAATCAACAGGGACATGGAACACATGGGGAATAGAATGAACACACCTGGGAACTAATCAAACTAAACACGGAAGACAGAAACTGGGTCACAGGGGCAAAGACACACTAAAAAAGTCCAGATATGTAACAATATTAAGTACATGTAGGTAATTAATATTACCCAGTACCTAAATGTATTATATTTTTTCCATATACAAAAAGTGTAACCAAATTATATCCACTCATCACATCAGATGTTTTCCATGTCTGATTTCAGAATGCCACAGTTTCACTGACAAAATGTGAAAAAGCACAAACACGAAACTCATTTATTGCATTCAATTACTCATTTTCAGTTTCCTGTTTTGCCAAGGTTTCAAGGATCATCTAGATGACACAGTATTGGCACAGTTCATGCAGGGGTGTGTTTGGGAAGAAACAGGCACCAATACATGAAGATGCTTGCCCACACACACACACACACACACACACACACTTACTTTCCCCTTTGGCAGATACATTTTCAGTAGCTTTCATCTCCACTTTCCTTTTTTTCTTGACTAGTTATTCCACTTCCTTCCTTCTGTAAAGATTGAGATATCTTACATCTTTGATATCAGATCTCTCTCTCTAGCTCTCACTCGTCCTCCTTTGATATGTAATTTAGAGAAACAGATTAATGTATTCCATTTTACTCCATTCAGAGCAGCAAACCAGTAATTTAGTACACATCACACACAGCACTTAGGCGATAAGAGTGTGTTTGTGTGTGTGTGTGTGTGTGCAAGACAAGGAAAAGAGCAGGAGGTCAGGGAAAACAGAGAGGTAACTGGGAAAAGGTTTATCTGCTGATGCACAGTAAAGCATAATATGACGTGTTTGAAGAGCGTTGCTAAGATACTGTCAAATCAGTCCAATCAGAATCTGATCCTCGAACCAGACGAAAAACGATCCTTAAAGCTGAAGTGCTTCAGTTTTCCTTCCCCAGCTTATATATGCAGAGACAACAAGAATAAATCACCAATCTCGCTTGTGAATCATTTTATCAGAATACACAGCTAATTTTCAATGTCTGGCAATGTAGAAAGATGCTTTTTTTAAGGTTCAGATTACTTTTTCTGGGAAGTCTGCTTCATATTTTGATAGAAATTATGTATTCAGTAGACTATACTTATGACAAGCTGATTTTGAGTACATGGATTTTCTATACACACTCAGTGGACCCCAGAACAGCCCAGACCCTTCATGACATGGATTTCACAAGATGCCGGGAACCTTCTTGGTGCATGTTGACATGATCGCATCAAGCAGATTTACTGCAGATTTATCAGTTTGTGTGTGAGGAGAATGAACGAGGGGGAGAGAGAGAGAGAGAGATGAGATGATGGATCCTTCTTCTTCCCATACATGTTTTTGAGCTGTGGAGTCAACAAAACACATCAGACCATGTGCTCTCAGCAAATATGAGGTCATATTTGCAGAGAAAATCAGAGGCAGACTCTCACGGGCTCACTTACTCACTCTTTTCCAGCTGCAGCATACACACCCCACACTGCGCATCCCCAATCGCTTAAATTCTGTCACATCAACATGGAAAACCATGGGCAAACTGTTATTTGACCCGTTTGCATGGTGGAATCAAACACAAATGGAATAAAATGATATGGTTAAAAAATAATATTATTTAAAAAAAAATAAAAAAATAATAGGGTTAAAAAACAATCTGCATTTTTTTTTTTGTAAGATGTTGTAAAACTGTGTAAAACCATTTTAGTGAAAATGTAAACAGTAGATTGGTAACATGTTTATTCATTTTAAATCCTAATGTTTCTTTTTATATTTTTCAAAACCTTTGATTTCGATCTCTTAAAATGAACGCTGTTCATCTGACCTATTTATTCTTCAAAGATTAATCAGGCTAATCAGCATATTAGAATAAGAATCATTTCTGAAGGATCATGTGACACTGAAGACTAGAGAAATGGATGCTTAATATTCAGCTTGCCATCACAGGAACAAATTACATTTTAACATCTAACTTTAAATACACTCTAAAATACACACTGTTATTAAATACTTTCTGTCAGGAAGAGAAACTACAGACACCGCCAAGCCCACACACACACACACACACACACAAACACACAAAGAGAGAGTCACAGTTTGACGATGCATCTGAAAATATCAGATAGTTTAAAACAAATACTGGAATGCAAACTGGAATTTCGAGCCAAATCATGCGGCCCTACAAATTTGCACAACAAACATGGTGTTTATTACATATATCTATTGTTTTAAATACTGCATTATAAATCACAAATCGCAAAAAATATTGCCAAGCCAACAGAACCAACCATATTCTGTGGTTAAAAAACTGAGGTATGAATTGAAACATTGGCTAACTGTATTGTTGCACCAAAATCTCTCTCTCTCTCTCTCTCTCTCTATATATATATATATATACATACACACACAGTACTGTATACACACACACAGATGGAAAGAGATGGTACTACATAATTACAAAACTCATTAAACAACAATTATCCTGGCATTTTATCAGACCTGCAGTTCCCTCCAGTGACCCAGTGATTTATCACCCTGCCAGGCAATGCCAGGATGCATATGCAAACGATTTAGTTCATTAAACACACTTGACGTAATGCTTGACGTGCAGCTGTATGCGAGTGTGTGAATATTGCGTCCGCCTCACAGACGTGCTTCTGCTTTACTTGGCTCCGAGACCTCGGGTGACATTACTGTCATGGTGGAATAGTTTCCATGGTCGCGCCTTGAAAGAGAGAACATCCAGGGACTTATTAAAACCGTAAATATTTAAAGCAAGGCCTTTTGAAAGCGTGTGTCCATTGCAGAAGAACAAACTCCACAGAGGGGGAACTGTTTGGAGCGATATCAAACAGAACAAAAGAAGCGTCACAAATACACACGGACACAAACGTCTTTTTCTTTGCTTTCTCAAGGACGAATGTGACATTTTCTCTTTTCTCTGTCGCACCTCAGTGAACTTACTACTGCAGAGTGTAACAGAAATAGAAGATATATTACGTAGTGTGAAAATACACACACACCCACAACCACAATCCACACACAGTAATCTGACCTCTACAACACAAATAATAGCAGTTAATATGTATTATTCCTTTACAGGATAAAAGGTGTTTAAATAACACTTAGGGTGGATGATTGCGACATATCAAACAATTCATCACACACTACGTAATTTACAGTCCAGTGTCTTATGTAAATGGAACTATGAGTTTGGACACGTTTTTGCGAAAAAGCCTGGAAGAACATGTAAATTTTACTGAAATGTTCTGTAATACTTTTTTAATTTCAGTGATCTTGTTGCACATATTACTATAATTAATTATATATTGTACACTACCATTCAAAGGTTATGGGTCAGTACGATTTTTTTTATGTTTCTGAAAGTCTCTTATGCTCACCAAGGCTCCATTAATTTGATCAAAAATGCAAAAAATATAGTACAATTTTAACATATAATTAATTACAATTAAAAATTACACTTTTTGTTTTAATAGATTTAAAAAGTAGTTTATATTTAGTTAACTTTTTCATAGAAAGTTATTTGAAATATAAATATTTTGTAACATTATAAATGGAGTTATCTCTCTCTTTTGATCCATTTATTGCATCCTTGTTGAATAAAAAAAAAAATACATATTTTATGTAATATAGAATCATACTGACCCCAAACTTTTGAACACGTTAGCACAATTATGTGTATTTAATCACATTTGGATGGGCAGAAATTCTTATCACATAAGTCTGCAAAACAACAAACAATACAAACTCTGGTGTTTTACAAAAAAAAAAGAAAGAAAGAAAAAAGGACAAACTGTTGTAAAAAATAATGTTGCTTATGTGTCGAACAGATGGTCACTTCCTGTTTGAGTGTTGTCAGAATGATATACCTGACTGCCTAAATGTGTTTCTTAATTACTTTTTGATCTAAAAGCGTTTTATTGAAAATAGTTTTTAGACTAATATACTGTAAGTTATGTCAGCCTATGCATGTATTTCTCAACAAAACTAAAATATAAACACACACACACACACACTCATAGAGATAGATAGATAGATTGTGCTACAATGTGAAAAACAGAACGAATAGGTGTGTCCAAACATTTGACTGCTAGTGTACGTTAGTACAGTGTGACCAAACGCTGTTTAATCTTCACATTTACAAAACCAAAGAAGGAAAACAGCTAAAAAGAGAGCAGACCACATCCTGCTTTAAGAAGAAGAGTTCAGCTCTTTCATTCTGACTCATATTTCAACCAGTTTCCCCTCAACTCTTCAGTTTAACAAGTTTGTGCATTTACAAAGTGGCGTGACATTCAGCCAAGTATGGTGACCCATACTCAGAATTTGTGCTCTGCATTTAACCCATCCGAAATGCACACACACAGAGCAGTGAACACACACACACACACTGTGAGCACACACCCGGAGCAGTGGGCAGCCATTTATGCTGCGGCGCCCGGGGAGCAGTTGGGGGTTCGATGCCTTGCTCAAGGGCACCTAAGTCGTGGTATTGAAGGTGGAGAGAGAACTGTACATGCACTCCCCCCACCCACAATTCCTGCCGGCCCGGGACTCGAACTCACGACCTTTCGATTGGGAGTCCGACTCTCTAACCATTAGGCCACGACTTCCCCCATACATATGTAGTAACATATGTTCTCAGTTATGAGTTAGATCGCATTCTTGTGTAGGTGATAGTTGTGAGTCTGACGATGTGTGTATGTGTGTGTGTGTGTGTGTGAAGTTAGGTCATGACTGTTATTCTGTAATTGACACACTCTTATCTTTTAATTGAAAATGTTGATTCTATTGGTTTGCTTCAAACATAGTTAAGAAAAAAGACCTCTTCGGTAATTAATATGAGGGGCAGAAAATAAACACATTTCACAGATCAATGTTTACATTTCACAAAAGCACGCACACATGTCACGATAGGACTGTCAGTTACTCTAAAGTCAAACAGCCAAACACCAAACCTCACAGTTCATAACATAACCTCCATTCCAAAATGTTCAATTGGACAGTTACAGGCATATAGCAATAAGTCCCAAGAAGCCATGGTTTACCGTAAATTTACAGTATAACACCCCCTTAGCTGTTATATATTCATTGTAAACCATGGCTTCGCAGAGCTTATTGCTTTTATAAAACAGTTATTCCATATACGTAGTAAGGTTTCACCGAATAACAGAGCAAATAATGTTTAATGATATAAATAAAAAATATGTGTAATTTACAACTGCTTCGAACACAACTCAACCAATCAGAATCAAGTACCAGAACTATCTGTTTTATTTAAAAAATAAACTCAGACACTCACCCCTCGAGACGCACATCCGGTAAAGATCGGTTGAGTGCAATCATCTCGCTGGCCATCAGGTTAAACTGGTTAATCTTGAACATCTCCTTCATCCTCTCCTGTTGGTCTTTAGCGATGACCACTGGTTTTCCCATCTCCCCTGGGCCGTCATGAGGCCTTTGAACCACAGCTGGAACACAAACACACATGGAGTCAAGATTGTTCCCTTGCCTTTTGATTGAGTACATATGGGCGTTTCTCCAACTATGGCCACTTTGGGCTCTTTGGACGTTTAGAAAATAAACCCATCATGCTCTCACTAGTTTATTTAATCTGTCCAAAAGTGGATACACACATCTGAATTCTGTTACATTTGGCATTTTTAAATGAAAAAACAACACCACAGTAGCATTTCCATCACATCTCAAATGATGTATTCTGTGATGAGAATGAATTCTTTCTAAGGCTAATTTACACAACTAACATTTTATGCAACACAAATGTGTGAAATACCATAAAAACCTTTATATACAGTGCCTTGCGAAAGTATTCATACCCCTTCATTTTTTTCACATTTTGTTATGTTTCTACCTTATGTTAAACTGCTTTAAATGACTTTTTTCCCCACATCAATCTGAACTCCATACACCATAATGGTAAAGCAAAAAAAAAAGTTTTTTAACATCTTTGCAAATTTATTAAAAATAAAAATTAAAAATGATTCATGAGACCATTTGCTTATAGAAGTTACCACACTTCAAGTGAAGTTAACATGTTGCAAATACAATTGAATGGGCATTATGTGGAAAGGCACACATGCCTTAATATAAGGTCTAACAGCTGATAATGCATATCAGAGCAAAACTCAACCCTTGAGGTCAAAAGAACTGCCTGTACAGCTCAGAAACAGGTTGGTGTCAAGCCACACATCGGCGGAAGAGTTTCGGAAAAAAGTCTGCTTCACTGAAGGGTCACAGAAGCATGTAGTCTCTGTTACCCTTAATGGAAGAAGTCTGAAACAACCAGGACTCTTCCTAGAACTGGCCTTCTGGCCAAACTGAGCAACTGATGGAGAAGGGCTTTGGTTATGGTTAGTGTGGTGACCAAGAACCTGGTGGTCACTCTAGTTGAACTCCATGATCATATTTGGAGATAGGAGAAATCTACAGAAGGACGAAATCTCTGCAACACTCCACCAATCTGGGCTTTATGGCGGTGTGGCAAGACTCAATCCTCTCTTTCGTTAAGACACATGAAAACACACTTGGAATTTACAAAAACGTACCCACAGACTCTGAGAAACAAGATTATCTGGTCTGATGAATCTCAATTCTAAGCATCATTTTTGAAGGAAACCAGCTCTGCTCATCACCTGCAAAGTAGCATCCCATAAGTAAAGTGTGCTGGTAGTAGTCTCATGCTGTGGGGCTGTTTTTCAGCAACAGGGACTGAGGTACTCGTCAGGGTAGAAGGAACACTCAGTGCAGCAAAATATAGAGATAGCCTTAATGAAAACCCAGTCCAGAGCATTCAGAAGCTCAGACTGAGAAGAAGGTTCATCTTCCAACAGGACAATGACCCAAGAGTAGCTTATAGACAACTCTGTGAAAGTCCTTGATTGGCCCGACCAGAGCCTGGGCATGAACCCAGTCAAATATTTCTGGAGAAACCTGAAAATGTGCATCGGCTCCTATCCAACCTGACAGAGCAGGAAAGGAGAAGAGGCGAGGAGAAGAATGACAGATAACTGCCAAATGCTGATGTGCAATGCTTGTCACATCATTCCCAAAAAGACTTGAGGCTGTTGAGGTTCTTCAGCTAAATATTTAAAAAAAGTAATTTAAAGCAGTTTAAAATAAGTTTGCTTCATAACAAAATGTAAAAAAAAGAAGGGGTATGAATACTTCCACAAGGCACTGTACATTCTGCCCACAAAAAAAAATGTGTGGCCTAGATGTCTATGCACATTTGTTCATTGTGCCATGTGTGTGTGAAGTGTGTTTTTGTGGATTTTGTGTGGGTAGATAAGCACTGAGCTTTGATCATTAATAACTCAAAAAGCATGCTTTGGTGAGATTAAGGTCAGATTTGCAAAAGTGTGAGAGATTACATCTGCTCTAAGAGGCAAACTGCCTGTTTTTAAGCCTTGTGCACGCTGTGTGTATGTACGGCTGACCCGCATGCTTGTCAAGTGGGCAGGATTTAGCTGTTCGGACTGAGCGCATTACAAGGCAACTTTGTCCTGTTTCCCTGCTCAGCAAAATCCAATGACTTTCCTCAGGGATTCTGGGGGTAAAAATGGTATAATCATCACTAAGGACACAAGCAGCAGAAAATGTGCTTTATTAATATGGTGAGCAGATTATTTTAGGGTTATTGTTCTATGAGAGGATGGCCAAAGTAAAGCAGCTCTCCAGTGACCTAACCAAAGTGACCTGATCAGGGGAGTAGAAAGGTCAGTTAGTGACAAAGAAAGCTTTGTGAAACAGTATGCTTTCACACTGCATCACCATCCACATACTTTTTTCTCTGTGACTGTTCCCTTGAAATCCAAGATCTTCTTCTTTTGCTTTTAAATTCATATTTTACCTTTATATTGAGCCTACTCACAGTCTTAAAACTGTTTAACATATAAAGGGAAACAAAAAATGTCCTTAAAATTTTATTTTGCTTCCTATAAAATAAGCTGCACAGGTGGAATGTGGTTGCATCCTTCAGTCGATACAGCTCTAAAACTATGAGAGATTATATTTCGGTACTCTTTTCTTCTCTCACAGAAATACACACAGTTCAATACCTGCCCATATTTCACAATATAACACCATCAGACACACATCCAAAGGAAATAGTCTTCTCACATGTGTGTGTGTTCGTGAGTGCTTCCTGTTTTAGCCGTATGTGTGTTTGGAGTTATTTAGCTACAGTATACTTAGGGGACAAAACTCTCCCCAGAGGTAAGATAAATCTGACAAAACCTCTTTTGGGTGCACCCAGGGATGTCTTCAAATTGGAAAAAACTTTCTCAGTACATACAGTAAATAATAGGGCTGGGAATCAAGAAACCGCTTTAGAGACATTTTCATTTTTTCCACAATAACCAGAGAAGAATACTGCTCATATTGCCTTAAAATAAAGATAAGGATCTGTTACTGTGTTATGATGCAGCTACTAAGGCTTCATGCTACTTGAATTGGTATAATTAGTGACTCATAATGTGTAACACAATGTAATGAGTAGTTAAAGATACACATTAAGCACATAATTTTATATAAAAAAATTATACTTTAAAGAGTAGTATGAAAAATAGCAATACAGCGGCATATATACATATATTAGGGGTGTAGCGGTTGGCAAAATTCATGTTTCGGTTTAATGCGACACAATGGTATCACGGTTCAGTACGTTTTCGATGGAGGGAGGGGTCGCTATGTCACAATGTTGGAAATATTTCTGTTTTAAGCCAATGGATATCACACAAGAAGCACCCAGACTTTGCTTATGCTGGTAAATGTATTCATCTCAGTCAATTATTTAAAAAATGTAATAGGATTAGTCCAACGACACATTCAGTTTGTAATGCATACCGAATGGTTCAATATGAATACGTGTATCATTACACCCCTAACCCCTAATATATATATATATATATATAAATATATATATATATATATATATATATATATATATTTATTTATATAACAGTTTGACCCCATGGGTGTATAAATACATAAGAAACAACAATGGAGTGTCTTTAAAAGCCTTTTTTTTTTTTGTGCGAACTACTTACTTCCACCACAGATTCAAATCTCAAGTTGACAGTTTATCAGCTGAGATCAAGCTTCAACTAGCAATTCGAAAACATTACTTTAGAAGTAGTAACATATACAAAAACTTTTTTATAGTAAGTAAAAAAATTATTGACCATGGTCACTCTTGACTTTTGTAAAATTATTATAATTATTGTTACAAGTAGGGGCTGGGTGATTTTCCAGATTTTATCGAATCAGATTTTGAATAGAAACATTGCCAAATGTTAGAATTAGACACTTTGACAATATGCCGGTGATAAGAGTAAAGAGGAAAGGACGATCCAACCACATTTCGGCGCACGTGATTAACCGCTTGAGTGTGACACGCTCTGTGAACGAGCATAAATTAAGCGTTAAGCGTCAGGCTGAAAGCTGCTGTTGTTTTTAAAGAACATTAACTTCTTCATGTTTCGACTTGAGATTTTCTAAAATAATCTTCCTCTTATAATTCCTGAACACATAATATGTATAATACAAGTTTGTACAATATGTAGTTGTAGTTTTTGCATCTTTTCTGCAAAGATATTTAACAAGTAATTTGTTTAACATTTACATCATGTCAACAACTTCATGTGTGCTGCACTTGGAATACAATTTTCTTTAACTAGAGGGTTAATAAAGAATCGTTGTAGCTACATTTTCAAGTTGACTAGTTAAAAATCGAGATTCAAATGTTTTGCTAAATTGCCCAGCTTTAGTTAAAACTATAAGAAATAACAAAAATAACAGATATATTTTATCTTAATTTTTTAGAAAGAGATTTATTCATTATTTATTATGGGATTTATTAACTGTGGACAATATTTAATCAGGAAAACATTTTGAAAGTAAAAATCACAAAATGTGTTTAAAATAGAAATAGAAGTGCTAGGACATTTTTATTATTAAAAACTACAGGATAACTATGTCATACGACAAAACTGTGTGCATGCGTGTACTCACTGTCTCTCCCGGGCAATCCTCTCTCTTTTTTGTCATCACATTTGTTGCATTCGCTGAAGTAGAGGAGGATGAACATGTCTAGCATCACCCACACCAGAGAGGTGGCCAGCACCACCTTACAGTAGGCAAACTTCCGCATCTTCACTCCTGAAACACACACAAACACATGCAGGGTGTTACACACACAGGTACAAGCAAACACTTCAGAAGCTGCCAAAAATATTGTACACCTACAACCAGCAGCCAGACACCGTGGGTTAGACCATACAGAAGTCAGTTACATCTTACTGTATGCCAGTTATAGTTTTAAACACCATACTAAAGCAACTCCTTTATTAATTCTATAAAAGCCTTGAAGTTGTGAGTAATATCTTACAGTAAACATGCCCACTACCTGAAAAAGTTATAAACACTTAAACTTTATCTTCTTCACACCAAAATAAAGTACTACAGCTTTTCTCTAAGACCTTAGAGTGGACATATTCTCACATCCTTTCCCCTGAAGTCCAGAGATAAAGTAATGGTTTCTTGCACCAAAAAAGCTTCTCTGCCCCTTGGAAATAAATCTTGCAGAACAGCTTTAAGAAACAGTTTTGCTACCATATCTTTATGACATATTTAAATGTTCTCTGTTATGATTGGCTAAACTCTTTGCACGTGAAACAAGAATCAACATCACAGACAAATTACTAAACACTAAACAGACTTCATTGTAATCATGAGCACATATAACACATAAACATATGTTAATGTATTAATGGTAACATAATCATAAATGACCTATCCTTGCAGCTTAAAGGGATCGTTCACCCCAAAATGAAAATTCTGTCATTAATTACTCACCCTCATGTCATTCCAAACCTGTAAGACCTTCATTCATCTTTGGAACGCAAATTAAGATATTTTTGATGAAATCGGAGAGCTATCTGAACCTTCATAGACAGTAACGTAACTATAATGTTCCCAGGTCCAGAAACGTAGTAAATACATCGGTAAAACAGTCCATGTGACATCAGTGGCTCAACTTCAGTTTTGCGATGTTTAATTTCCATAAAAGGTCTTGGCGGACTGACTGATAAGCTCTGCATTGTGAAAACGAGTATTTCTCCATAGTACATTACGTTTTTTTTATATCAAATCGAATTTTCCGTGATTTTCCCTGACCTCTGTTAAGGGCAAACATCTCAAGCAATGAAAGGTGAATACTAATAGGACACTTAACTCTGGGAGTCTCACTATACCACATTAGCAGATGATTTGAAGTGATTATTCCAAAAACTGCTCAAACAGATCCTCAGATTTGACCACTGACCTAACGGAGGGTGAAAATTCCATTCTTTAACAGGCTTTCTTTAATCCAGCCATCTGCCTTCATTAATGAACTGGAAATGAATCTTTTATTAGCCAACTAGGAATGCAATGAGAAAAGAGGAGAGATGAGGAAGACATGAAAGGGAAGGAAGGATGATGTTCCTATGGGAGGTGAGCAGCGCGTAATACGCTTTGATAAAGGAGAGGTCATTATAACGTAATTACACTGCATCAAGGATCACACGCTGAGGCTCCAGTGAATCGCTATGAAATCAGACAAGCCCTAAAAATTCAAACTCAATTTGTAGAACATAATCCTTCACTACAAATACTTCATTCACCCAGAGCCCAGAGAGTAAATGTGTTGGGTAAAGTAGGTGATATAAACTATAAGTCCAAAAGTATTAAAGCAGACACAGGAAAACATTTCTTTATGTGGCATCCTATGGTTCCATTAAGGGATAGTTCCCCCAAAAATGAATGTCATTCCAAATCTGTATACTTTGAAGAAGGTTTCAGATGTTTTTGTCCATAAAATGAACGTCATCTTGCTTTAAAATTACACTGAACATTGAATGGACAGAAAAACCACTGGCATTTTCGAAATATCTTCTTTTGTCATCCCCAGGAGAATGAACGTCTTGCAGGTTTGGAAAAAAGTTTCTGTATTCCAGTCCATAACAGGCTCTTTGAGCAGGAGGCTGCCCAGCACGCTACAGTTGACAAAAACAAACCTGAAGCCTATCCTCTGTGTCTCTTTTTCTAGAAAGCCTTCTGTCACTGTCCCTGTTCAACTGTACCTATAGAGTTCTTTGAAGTGTGTTTGTGTTTGTCTCTTTGTGCTTAGCATAAGGGAAAGAAGGGAATCTGCTTAAACAGCCCTTTTGGAAGGGAATAGCATCAAAAGACGAAAAGAAACACAGGCCACAGTCATCCTGTCACTCTTTTTTACTTTCTGAGCGACCCAGACATCAATGCTAGAGTAACACACTTTTATATGATTCACCATATTTCAAAAACATCTTTAGGAAGCAGCACCATTTGTGTAGTATGTGTGTCCCCATGACTTAATTATGACCATGATATAATTAACAGCATAGTGAACTTCATGTTTTTTAGATTTAAGATGAATAATACATCAAAATGAATAATATAAATAAATATATTAAAAGACTTTTTACTTTTTCATTGGAATATTATTCAATTTGCATCACTCCTTTTTTAACATTACATTTATAATAAGCAATAAACAATAAAAAAATGTTTAATACAACCAAACATTTCTTAACAAGAAGTTACTATTGCTAATTTAAAAGGCTATAAAAATACTGGCGAAATATATATATATTATTTTTTATATGTGTGTCTCTTATGCTCACCAAGGCTGCCTTTTATTGTGAAATATCATTCATTACAATATAAATTATGATTGTCTATTTTAACATGTTTGTAAAAGTAATCTAGTCTTGTGATGGCAAAACTGCACGTCCTTCATAAATCATTTTAATATGCTGATATGGCACTTTAGAACCATTTCTTATTTTTTACAATGTTTCCAATCAGTTGTCTCTCGCTTTTTAAAAGAAGAAAAAAGGAAATATTTGGTCCATCTAATCCTGAGCTAAAGAGAGGACAGAGAGTTCTCCCTCAGGAGCAGCGGGATTATCCCGGCGATTCAAAGTTTACTTCAGGATGACAGTGGCTCAGTTTGATGCTTTTGCTAGCGATACTAGAGCCACATATTAAAAAGAAAGACTACCAATTTCTGTGAACCCAGTGTGCAAGGATCTACAGAGCTTTGTGCTGCGAGTGGATGAACTTGACAAATTGGCATTCTAGATTTTGGCGTTCGCTTGTACGGTGGCTCTGAACTGTCAAAACACCTCTCAAAATGCTTGCTACGGATGCGAAAAAATGAAAAAAATTTACAAGATCCACATTTTTTTTTATGATGGATGAATATATGCAGGTGCGATTATTAAGAGATATTTAAATGACATAAAACTGAATGTCAAACAGAACGGCGCAGTATGGTGCAAAAGTAGTGAAAAGCTTGCCAAAAACCTCTGGCATCTGATGTCTCTGAGGAGGTCTAACCAGCAGTCACAGAGAGTGTGTGTGTTGGGCTCAAGGTTATGACTGGCACAGCGGTTATGCCACTGTTCTGGTGGCCCTCGTCCATCAAAGTGGCATCACTAAAGGCCCTACCCACGCCAGCTGTGCCAGGCATTCATCGCCGTGACAACACACACACACACACACACACCTGAGTGAGCACAAGCCTGAGAGATGAAAACATACACACATATCCCTTGTGCATCGGCTCAAAATGGCAGAAGTCTGACATCACAAATACAAACATAGTCTGAATGGGAGTGTTTATGTCATCTAGAAACCTAAGAGGACAGGACGGGTTACACAACAGGATGAAAATATGAATGCTGTTTATGTGAGTGACTTGGATTATAGATATGACAGATATACACTCTCCTTTGGTGGAGGTATGGGTGTGTGCAGTGTGTAATGCTCAGCAGAAGCCCTATGAGGTTACAGTATTCGATAAAGGAAATGAAGGAGTGTCATTTTTTTTTCTAAGTTAAGATTAATAGAGGACATTTGGCTAGACATTTTATTTCAGTCTTTCTACTTTAAAATATTACTTGCAGTTTCTTTGTAATTGTAAAATTTACAAGCAATTTTTGAGAGAAATCCTACACCTTTTTTTCAGCGTATGCACTGTATATGATGGATATGATAATTCCTTTGAAAGTGGTTAGTTCTTAGCTAGAAAAAGTTGTGATGTGTTTCAGACTTTTCGCCAATGCGTCAAACAATGCATAAGGTTACAGCAACAAGAGGCTGCGTTAAATGAGAATTTTCTGCCATTTGCAGATTTTATAAACATTAATAATTCAAAGTGCACTATGACAGGTTAAAAAATGAAGCAGCTGTGCACATGTTCAGGACATACAAGAATAATTGTCTCACATGCACACACACACACACACACATACTTTTCTGTCTGCTCTCTGATGTATAAATAAAAGACGAAAAAAAAAAATTAAGAATAAAATAAATGAGTAAAATACTGGTCTAATGGGGTTTCTCCAGTTTAGAAACATCGAACACACCAAAGGATGCTAATAAGGATTATAAAGGAAGAACAGGGGAGAAAATGTAATTTTAAAGCAACCCACAAAAACAGACTGTGGGAAAGACACACATGAGGATTTGGAGAGAGAAATTAGTAATTCCAATGGAATAATTCATGGGAAATTGTTCATTAAATTGTGTGCCTGGATCACGGTAGCAATGCCTAATGTTTTTCACATTGTGCGAGCAAACAAAAAGCCTAGATAAAAAAAAAAAATACCAGGCATTACAAAATGTCACTCTATGCACACACAAAAAAACAAACAACATACTCTACTTTATAAACTGTACAAAACAGTTTGAATAAAACCTCTCTCTTCACCATCTCTTACGCACAGTCTTGTTGTCCAGTTCCCCCATATGTGCAAAACACACTTCCTTGGATAAATACCATTGTCTTTTAAGCATTGACGTTAATTGTTTCCCAGCATGAAGCATGTAAAAAAAATAACCTTAGCATGACTTAGCATTGTGTCATAGCCTATGTGACTGGACACTGTGTCATGTGAGGATATAGTAATGCAGTTCTATCACACAACACACACACTGCAGCTAAATACAACTGTCAGTTTGTGTTTCATCCAGTAACATACACAGAAGAGTTTGGCTGTTTTGTGGGAGTGACAACCCTGTTCAATACTTATTCCCAAAAATGACATTAGTTTCCAAAAATACAACACTTAGTATTATAAATAGACAAATATACATTTTTTCTGTAATTATTATTATTAGTAGGCCTATTATTTTTATTATTTTGACATTAATAATTAAAAGCATTATTATTAAAAAAATATGCAATATTAATATTGTGTAATAATAATCAAAATCAAAAACCAAATAAAGTTGGTATCCCCCCTTACCAATGGTCAAAACATATTTTTAAATGAACTTTCAGACCAATTCCTTAAAGGGATCGCTCACTCGAAAAGGGAAATTCCGTCACTAATGACTAATGACTACGTTCCAAACCCGTAAGACCTTACGAAACACAAATTAAGATATTTTTTATTAAATCTGAGAGCTTTCTGAATCCGCAAAGACAACGACGCAACTGACACGTTAAAATCCCAGAAAGGTAGTAAAGAACATTGTTAAAATAGTCCATGTGACATCAGTGGTTCTGGGAGACTGACTGGGAAGAGAAGAAATTGCTGAATAAAGTCATTATATTTCTTTTCTTTGCGCTCAAAAAGTTATCTTGTAGCTTTATAAACTATGGCTGAACCACTGATGTCACATGGACTATTTTATCAATGTCCTTATTACGTTGCCATCGCTGTCTATACAGATAGCTCTCGTATTTCATATGGGTTTGGGAAGACATGAGTATGAGTAAATAATGACAGAATGTTCATTTTTGGAATCAGAATCAGAATCAGCTTTATTGCCAGGCAATTACCTGTGGTGATAGTTGGGTCACCTTGGGTGAACTATCCCTTTAATGTAAATTTAAGGTGCAGTAAGTGATTTCTGAGAAATACTGTTGTAAGTGGATCTGACCGAGCACCAAAAACACTTTCAGCCAATCACCAGTAAGGAGCATGTCCACTCATGATAGGGGAGTTGCCTGTGTTGCATAGCATTTTTTGTGAATTGCGGGGCGGAGCTATCAAGATAGGGGTGTGATTCTTTTGGGTAAGGGAGTGTTTGTTTTGGTGATTATAAATATCAGCAGAATTTCTCAGAAATCGCTTACTGCACCTTTAACAAATGACAATTCGGACAGGAATTAAAAGAACCACATGACACTGGTCTTTCTAAAATTAAAAAAAAATTAAATTCAGCAAAGGATCACATTATCGATTCAGACGGTAATAAAATCTTTTTTACTGCTGACATGACGGTATGTCCCTATGTAAAGCAATTATTTGATTAGGGCTAAAGAGTATAACATTACTTGTTTAATGCAAGTATTGCACCTGCAAGGTATACACACATACAACACACTCAGCAAATACCAGAGCGGGTCTGTGATTGTTCTTTTAAGTTTCTGAGTTTCACTTCCTGTGTTACTTCCTGCAAGGGATTCTTACTGTGTTTTCACGTCATGTAATATTCATGCTGTTATCTGATACTGAGACATATGGACAGGCACACCACCTGTGTGTCACATACAGAGACACATACAACATACCACACACAAACAGGAATATGAGTTAGCCTACGGTCACACAAACAAATCCACAACATGAAACATGAGAGAAACAGACAGACATGTGGGGGAAAGAAAGGGACACAGGAAGAGAACGAGTGAAAAAGCAAGAACAGTCACATGCTAAAGCAGAGAGCCTCTTAACAGCTCTGGCTGGCAGGAAAACAGATGGGCGCAGAAACCCGCATGCACCCCTGGTCGCATCACACACACAAATGTCGAGATGTGAGATGGGAGGGTAATTAACTTTCTTTGGCTGTTGCCGTCTGTTAGAGAAAAGCAAATTAAACCCCTACAGCCTCTCCTTCTTCCTATTCACAGTCCCTCCATCTTTCTCTCTACGCCTCCACCTCCGTTATCTCCCATTCAAAATGTTTCAGTAAAGTTATCTTATTTCAGACACAAACTAGCACATTAGAAGAGAAGATGTCAGTTGAGATTATGATAATTGAGATGATGATATCATATCAAACTGCGAAATAAACTATATGCAAGCAGTGTCGTGGTCAGTTAATTCATGGAATTACCAAAAAAGGTGATTAAAGCTGACTTAAACTGTGCATGCATTTAATATATCTTATATATATTATATACAGGATATATTTATATGTATGCACGTCTAGAAATCAGCCCAGCACTGTCTCACTCATCTAACACATCCTATTTAACTCGTCAGTTCGTGTTTATTTGAGCACTTCTGTCAGTGAACGCCGCCTGCAAAACACTAAAATAAATATCAAAGAAATAATGCTTATTTAGGCTACAAGAAAGTAGCCTAAATAAGAAAGTTAAATACACCGTGTCTAACGGACGCGAGCGACGCAGCACAACAAAATACTCATTATAATCAGTGATGCTACACTGGATGCAGCACAACACGACATGATAAATCCCCGTCCGGTCTGTGAGGTACTGACACTGAGTTCATATGTCCTGTATAGACATTAGACAGACTAAACCTGTCGCAACGCGGTTTTCCGCCACCAAGCAAGCTCAATAACTCCACATCTGCACGCGCTCTCTTTGAAAAAAGGAATCGTTGCAATATTTCTTGTTACCATCTTTTATTTATCGCTGTCTCGTTTGTATTTGGCCAGTTTGGAGAAAGCCTCACCAAACCTGACCAGCCAGCGTTTGCGATCACGAGAACTTGTGCAAACGCTGATGGGTGACATGAATGCAGATGACTCCAGATCGGTGAGGTGGTATTTGCTTTCCCAACAAGATCCATCGCCCAACACTAAATTAATTTGCTGAATGCATAAACTGTATTTTCCTGCGCTCAAATCTGCCAATCTAAAGGAAACGCTGTGTTTGAGGTAATTTGTTAATTACAATAGACTTAGAATTTGCAACTATTACAGTTATTACACTTATATAAAAAACTTTGTATTATGCTTGCTATAGAGTTTGTGACATCACGTGCACTACCGCCGGTGGCAGTAGACAACCGCGGTAGCAACCGACCACCGCAGTGACGGGGTTGTCACGGCAACCGTCACAGCCCTAGCGACATCTATCACAGTTCTCCTATATAAGGTCCTTCAGTATTATCAGTAGCTTTTGTGTTGCTCAGTTGCTAATTAGCCACCTCCATCCCCAACTCCTCCTCTCGTCAGTCAGGATTCAGCCTTCTGTTGCTCTTCGAATCAGAATAATTTCTTAAATGTTACATAAAATTTGTAACCTTTATGGTATCTGCAATACATTCATGTTGGTTCTGTTCTGTTTATCCTGGGGTTTACTGCTGCTCTCCAGGCTGCATGGATGTGCAGGGAGTTGTTGCCAAGAACGGAACCATACCGCCAATCCATACTGTCAGTCATCTTTGACAATAGTGGTCCTGACAGAAATGACAACCTATTGAATGGACTGCACATCTGTCCATCACAACCACATATTCTTTCATTTGCAAAAAAATTCAATATGGCATCTACGCTTACTACAGTCAAGAGTCCATTTGCACATTCGTGCAGGTCTTGACTTCAGTATGACATTGAATTATGCATATTAGATTAGTCCATCCCAAACAGCAGCTAGATAAATGAATTACAAGGCTGATGGCATTACAGTACGGATGGGTCATAAAAATCGAACGAGCTGTGCTTTATCAGATTTCAGCTCAACTAACATGCGTGCAAACCGCAGGAGCGCACATCCACGCCGCACTGAAGAACAGCGTGCATGCAGTGGCCAAACGCTCTGGGCAGACATTAGAAGCAGCTCTATTTTTGTCTGACTGAAGTGTGCATATGATCCATGTGTGATGTGATTCACGTCTTTTTCAATTGGTTTGCTTGTCAGTTCAGGTTAAATATGCATCATGCACACTGAGGGATCATATCACAAGATCACATGATTACAATGCTGTTTCAATAAAAAGGGTAGAGATGAAGGACTAGTTTGTTTGTTTGTTCCTTGATTTGTTCCAAATTGTTACTTTAGCTTTAATATTTCTTCAGACATGCTTCTTCTCAGAGAGGATTTTAACATGCCGACTGTGTGTTGTGCTTTAGTGTGTTTAGACTTCCAGTGTGGTAAACTCTCTCTGAGAAGTTGCGTCAATCATAACAATAAATTCCAAGGCAATAATAGTGAGTTAGAATCGCCTGCTGTGAGCAATGATTCTGCTATTTTGCATAATCTGCAGGTCTATGAAAATAGTGTACATATTTAGCCTGTCTATTGAAGGGCTGTGTATTCTTGGATTTAGTCTTGGCAATTTTATAAATGTTCGTTGATGTTCACATACAGATGTGTTTTTGAAATTGTGTATCAAGTTTTATTGAAATGTTAAATGTTCTTTTAACTGGATAGAAAATCATTAAACTATCTTTCTTATTCATACACACAGCCTTGGCAGGAAACTCCCTCAGTATCAATCCTGTACTAAATACCTTGGCATTTAACACACTAAATACAATTAGCGCTAACACTCAAAAGGACCTTTCCTGCTGCAAAGTGCGCACTTCGCACATCATAGTTTGCACTGGGGGATTTTTCGAATTTAGGGTTTAAAAACTCACAGCTAACACTTCATTGTTTGTGGGTTTGCTTGTAGCAGTGCAGTGGCAGACTGTCAAAGGGTACATGACACACACAACTGGTGCATTTCACTTCCTTTTCGGTATCTTTCAGAGGAACAAAGGCAGTCTGGTAGGGGAAGGTCAGGGACATCAGAACATGCTGATTGTGTCACATGGTTAACTGACTTTAACAGGATTTGAAATAAATACAAAAGCTTATTGTGAAAAGCTAGTGTTGATCAATTGAGTCCCTGCCAGCACCTAATTTCAGTGTTTTTTTTTTTCTAGAAACATCAATATTGAAGATTGAGGAATTACATTTGGTATGTGTCTCAAGTAAGACACAACTGATTCATTCAATTTCATGCATTCATTCAACACTTGATAAAAAAGTAAAGTTGTCAAGATTATCTAATCAAACACAATTAATTCAATTCCTTAATCTAGTCGCTTTTTTTATGAAAACCATGTGAACGAATTAATAACATCAAAGTAGATTTATTAAGTAGAACATCATGCCAATATGTTTCTTTCAGACTCTGTATATTTAAGGGAACATGTGTAAAGTGTTTTCTGTGAGTTTGTCCCTCTCCATGTGGTAATGGTGCTGGCCACCAGTATAAATGTGAATGTCTTTGTAATGGAAGGTAGTCAGTGTTTGTTTCTGCAGTGGAGAGTGTGGCCTGATGGTTGCAGGTATTTTATTCACTCTCTGATCAATAATAACAATAAACTCTTGTATCACCAAACAGTCTCGGTGTGTGTTTGTGCGTATTAACGTCCATGTTGAATGTGCGGTCCCTCCGTAACCGTCACAGGCCTCTTAAAATGAACAACTAAGTTTCCTTTTTTAGAAAAAAAATATTTGTATTTTTTAAATGCATACATCAAAAATAAACATTAAATTATTACCCATTGTTTCTCTGTCTGTACTTGTACTGTGAACAATGACAAGAAAGTTGACAGACTGAAATCACCGCCGAGCATCACGCGCACTTCGGTGTGTGTAAATAAAGGAAGTCGCGCTTCTGCTCCATTCATTAACACAGACATGCAGAACATGCAGGATTCATATTTAAATAGTCTGTTCCGGCTTAATATTTACAGATATTAGTCCATATCGTGATTTGATGTAAGTGCAATGACCTATTTTTGATTAATTAATTCAAAATTTGGCAAATTCCGTGCCACTCCGCGTTAAACTGTAAATTCCGTTTTTATGACTGGATTCTGTGATTCCCTCCGCGTTTTCTGCATCACGGAAATCATAGGGCCCTAGTTGTGGTATGCCAGCTCTGTCTTGCAATGAACACACGCCACGACATTCTCTTTACGTTTGCCCGCGCCAGTGTTGCCAGATTGGAAATGTCCAAGTATCGTACCAGAAGTTCAAAATTATCGTATTTGGAAGAAAATTATCATACACGAGTCAAAAGAGTTATTTATCTATTCTAAACCAACAACATTTTGACACGACCTGCAAATTACCACAATAGATAACAAGGCGTATTGTTGGACGGAAGCAGTGAGACAAAATACTATCCCATATTATTTTCAGTGACTGTCTGTGTCGCGGCGCATATTAAATCATATTAAAATGATTTTTACACTTGCTTTGTCGCCTCCAGTGAAGAAGGAATTTAGCTGTTGCTGCGTGGTGCAGTTAACTCCACATTTGAGCCGCTGTCATCGGAATCCTGCGTGTTGCCAGATGTTGATGGTCATGGACCGCAACTAGTGCTCGTTGGCTTTAAAGCAGGGCACTCTCCTGCATTCTTAACACCCTGAGGTGCACACGAACGCATTTAGAGTGTCTGTAATGAGCCGATTTCTTGTATGAGTAAAGAAGCCCTATGACTGCAACTACCATCATTTACATTTTCATAAAATTCTGAAATTACCGTACATTACGGGATTTTTTTCATTATTGATCGTACATTGTACAGAGGTAAAAATTATCGTACAAATACAATAATTATCGTACGTCTGGCAACACTGGCCCGCGCCCTCAAATCAAAACACTGCTGACTCCTTGCAGTATGCGATTTCGGAAGCACCGCTTGTGTCTCCTTCCGCTTTGTGGGTGACGTAAACGCGTTGTGTCACATTAAAAAAAATAATTGAGAAAGAACCTGACGTGAGATTTAAAATAAATTAAAAGAGGCTCCGAGGCAGAGGAATTTGCCTTGATCATTTTTTGTAATCAAGTTACTCGAGGAATCATTTCAGCCCTAAACAAGAGTATAACCGTTGATCCTATGGCTTAGTGGTAGAGCATTGTGTTAGCAGTGCAAAAGGTTGTGGGTTCGATTCCCAGGGAACACACATACTGGAAAAAAATGTAAACCCTGAATGCACTGTAAGTCGCTTTGGATAAAAGTGTCTGCTAAATGTAAATAAATTACATTTTAAAATATACAATTATTTTAAATTGTAATAATATATTTTATAATATTACTGTTTTACTGTTTGTTTGTTTGTTTTTTTATCAAATAAATGCAACCTTGGTGAGCATAAGAGACTGAATCCAAACATCTGAATCAGCAAAAACACTTGAAAGGTGACATTTTATTTTTTGGCTAACATAAACCCAAATTATCAACAGTTCACAGAGTTCACAGTCAAAAAAAAAGACTGATATGGACTCCACATTTGAGAGAAAGAGAGAGAGAGAGAGTGAGAGAGAGTGAGAGAGAAGCGAGAAATGTTTGTTTCCTGTAATGACAATTCATCATGCATTCAGAAGAGGTGTTGAAAAATGTTTAAGATTTGGAGGTTTATCCCAATGCAATGTGTGTGTGTCATAAAACATAGAAGAAAAAAATCCAACTTCTAGCAAGATGGAGCTGCCAGAATTAGTTTCATAATTAACACACAAGCGAGATACGCTCCTGCATAATGAACTCTCCGTGAATGACAGCAGAAGAATCGCGGCTGTTTAAACCAGACCCAAACCAGTTATCATGGCGAGCTTCTGTGTCCTAATGACTCCTGCAGAGCACGTCCAGCTCCTGCTCTATAGAGACATTCAAGCCAGTGTAAAACTTCTGCTATCAGCCGTGTGTGGGAGTCATTTCTGTCTGAAGCATCTGTCTCGGCTATTCATATTTGCTTTTTGCGGGTCAGCTATTGCATACAATGACAGGGCATAAATGTGTGACAGTAGCTCAGCTGCTTTTAAAAATATTGTAGCTTTTACAAGTGCTGTAGCACGACAAAACACTACAGCGCTACTTGTGTTTTATTGTATTGTCTACAGTATGTAGCTATGTGTCAGTGAGCTCAGGCAATAATCAAACACTCTGTTTTCTGTGTAAAGAACTGGTGCATTTGGAGATATGAAATGTAAGTACATACCTTCTACTTGACTTTTTTGAAAGAATCAAGATGATTTAAGTCTCACAAACCTTGTTTGATTTCGAAATGAACAGTGATCATATCTTGCAGTTACGTAAGTCTTCTGGCGGACTTGTCGTACTGATTCAAATCGATAGCTCATGAGTTTGTGTGACTTTCTGAATGATTCATTAACCAAACACAGTTTGGGTGATACCGGTTGCTATGTATGTTTTGTTTATTTGCGTGCAGCTCAATAGAAAGACGTGTTTCTTGCCGTTATTTTAGCAGCACAGTTTCTTTACACATTCATTTCAGACTCCAAGCTAACCAACCACTGGTGTGTGTGTGTGTGTGTGTAAAACCATAACCAAATGTGATATATATGCAGTATAAAAAATTCCCCTCTGTCCTGACATATGAAAATCTAATGTCCTTAAATAAACACACATCCCAAGTCGGCACTTGAGTAAAGACGGACAGAGAGAAAGTAAAAAAAGGAGAAGGATGTAACTAAAGAGATTCCCAAGAATCTCATGTGTGTTTATAGAGATGGGCCAACCATATAACACTGTAACAGCTCCCATATTTTAATAAGTCAACAGATCTGCAGTATTACCCAAAATGCAACAAAAGTGCATAACGTACCAGTCTAATTTCAGAAACTGGCAGTGAGTGGCGATTTCACCATTTGAGCCACGTGCTGAAGGTGTGTGTGTGTGTGTGCCTCTAAGGGCTGAAAATTGAGGGATATAATGAACAGGAATGTCTTAAGGCTTCATGGTCCTATTCTCAAAACTGCTAAAAAAAAACTTTACAAAAAAAAAAAAAATCTCATGAAAAAATTGAAGATTGACGGGAAATAATGACTGCTCAAAGAAACTGAGGGAGGTTCATTTTGATGCAGAACATCCACACACTGTAATGGCAAATTTGGTGTAGAAATCAGAAAGAGGTACGACTGCTCTTCCCCCAAGCCTGTGTTTGCAACTTCCTCTTCCTCTCACAGACGATTACATGCCTCGAGCACAGGCTCTTTTAAACCAGCACAGCTAACAAGCTACACACACAAAGACTCACAAAAGAACGAGAAACGGGGTGACGGAGATGGAGGGAGCTGTGATGCAAAAACTGCACCCAATGCAGAAAACAAACACAAATTGATTATCAGTGCAAAGCCTGGCAGCAACAGCAAGTACAATTAAATACTTCAATTTGCAATCATTCAGCCATTCTGTGGTGTAACCCAGATCAATATGCATTACTGTCTGTTTAAAGTTTAGAGTGCTATACACACACACTCACATTATAAACAAACTGCTGAAAATAAAAAGACACTTTTCATTTTGGTGTTTATTCAACTCAGGGAACCTTTTGATTTCATTTGCTTCTTTTTGTTAGGTAAAGATCACATTAAAACAGACCTGAAACCTTTTTTATCATTCCCTTATTATTATATTTTGCTACTTTGAATGCCTTATTCAAATACATTTTATGAAACGGATATTTCGGTCCTTGATTTTGATTGGTCGAGCCGCGCTCGACGCTGTTGTAAATTATTCTACAAACATAGATTTTGTTTTCATTTGTGTGTTGCTCGGCAACCACTATGTTGAAACCACAACCGTTTCTGAAGAAGAACATTTGGTGGAAGAATAATGGGTTTTTTTTTAGTAATATGGTAAGACTTTATTTGCCATTTTATTTTGTGAAACCTCACTACGTATATGGAATAACTGTTTAATGAAAGCCCCAAGAAGTTGTGGTTTACACTGAATTTATAACTCCCCTTAGCTGTTATAAATTTACTGTAAATCACGGTTTCTTGGGGCTTGGGGTTATAGTTGTTTGGCTCTTGCTCAACTTTAAATCTAAAAACATAAAAATCCATTCAAAAGTGTAAAGAATTACTTCCTACAGATGACTGACCCACATTGAGGCATAACTTCCATAACACAAAATAAGATGGCATGTTATTTAAAATTAAGCTGAAAATTTGCTAAATTTAAAAAAAAAAAAAAAAATGTATAACAAAAAATATTTTGTAATTGTGTGGATTTTTTATACATAAAAGTTTAGCCGTTTAAAAGTTAACCTTAGTAAGCCTATAAACACAACATCACTTGAGATAAAAATGAGAATGCATTGGAAATTTTGATGATTTAAAACTGGAAAAATAATGTTTCCAATTAAGTAAATCGTAAACTAAAAAAACAAAATCCACCTTCGCTTCCAGGCACTGCAAGTATGCAAACTCCTTCATTGTCACGCTAAATTAATCATGCATTGTGAGTAAAACCAAGCTGACAATAATTCACACGTTGTATAATAAAGAGACTACCCATAATCACATAATGACAAAATTGTCTGCTGTCAGTGCACACCTGTTGAGCTGAGCTGAGTGTGTGAAGGAAGACGGTCGCGTATCCTACAGCGCAGGGGCTCCAGATGAGGGGAGGAGCTTGAGGTCCCACCACAGAAACCTGTTACTCACACATGCTCCCTGTAACATACAAAAACCAGCGTTAGAGTGATTAGACAGTAACACTACAGTAAGAGCATTCAATGATGACAGGCTACTATACATAGGCTATCACATCAATTCTTGTGAATTATCATAAATCTACAGCTTTGTCAGTGAATGATGCATATTTTTAAGTGTTGAGAAAAAATCATAAAAAAATAATTCATCTTAATTTATCTGTTATTTATGCAAGTACACTGGGGTTCAAAATCCTAGTGTGCAATCTTAAATCCAAGTGTGAAAATGCTATTTTTGTAATTTAATGGCATTTATAAATAAAATTTGTATTCAAATATATTATAAATGTCAATTAAAATGAAGTTTAAATTAATATAAACTTGTTATTTATAAACTCTAAAATTTGTTTGTCAGTTTTACTCAGAAAGTAATGTACGTTGTAATGGATGTAGGCCCTAATCCATTTTCAAAGCAATGTAAGTAACTTTGGATAAAAGCGCTTGCTAAATGACTAAATGGAAATGGAAACGTAAATGTAAGTAAACAACTCGGACACTCAAAACTCGTCACTTTTAGTCACATCCAAATCAAAATGAAGTTGCAATGACTTGAAACAAGAAAGGACCTATAAGTAAGCCAGTTATTGGCAAATCAATTCAATGTGCACCCCTGTGCCACCACCATCACACAATCAATGGCATCCTTGTGAATCCCAAAATGACGTAATGGACAAAGTCTGAGAAAAACAAAAACTGATGTCTTTCTGTCATCTAAAAAAAAATAATCTCTAAACCCTGTTTATCACACATCCCACATGTTCCCCTTCAAAAGGTTTCAGGAGAACTGCAGCAGAACGGCCACTATAACTGGCGATTAAGGTTCAGACTCGTGGGAAATCAGAAATCACTATGAAAAGGAATCAGCCGCATGCAGCACAAATCTATCAAATGAACAGCAAAGTCATGATCGAAAAC